>NW_017802380.1:915975-949762 GCF_001625305.1 Branchiostoma belcheri | reverse complement strand
GGAGTATCTAATAGACATTGATTGTCCAATAGTGCCAGCCAGTGTAAAAATAGCCAGGCACTATCAAATTGGTCCCTGTACGGATACTGGATACTACCTGACCTATTCGATACTGTCTATTACTCGTACCTACTCCGTTGATTCTACTGAAAGCATATGCTTTTTGCGCTTGGATCGTGAGGGTACGATCTAATAGACTAATAGACATTAATTGTCCAATAAGACAGGTAGTGTCAAAATAGCCAGCCACTATCAAATTGGTCCCTGTACGGATACTGGATACTTCCTGACCTATTCGATACTGTCTATTAGCTACTCTCTTGATTCTACTGAAAGCATATGCTTGGAAATTACAGAAAAATGACAAGGGACGCATTCGATGACACAACAAAAGGCAATGTATAATGTGCCTGTAAAGATATTTCCTCAAATGACCTGGATTGTACAACTGAATTGATCTGGATTGGCTATAGCCCCCTCGTCACTACTTTGATTCGACTTGAATCTCTTCCAAACCAATGAGTAAAGAGACTCTTTTTACACACCATGTCTTTTATTCAGCCGAAGTTTCGATGAGGAAGGCGACAGACGGTCACCGAAACGTCGGCTGAATAAAAGACTTGGTTGTGTAAAAAAGAGTCTCTTTACTCAGTGTCTTACCAATCTGATGAAACTATTCACGGCTTCCAAACCAAGTGTCCGTATCGCGTTAAGCCATCTCTTCTATTCTCTAAATCTAGGTTGTAAAAGGACCTAACGATTCCATGTCCCTATAAGAACACGTTATTTCTATCGCCATCTAATTTGAATTTACTACTTTTTGTGCGAAAGAGGAGAGCGGTAAGAATGAAAGACTACCGCTACTGGGGGTAACCTACACCGGAATAATGCCTCTATTGTCGCCTTTAACGGTGACAATGAATCGTAATGGATGATATGGTTGGTCTTCTTTGTATCTAACGAACTGTAAACAGTAAACTTAAGGTTCAGATCCGTTCCCCAATCAATATTAACGACACCTTCAGGACAAGGGAGGCCTTTTTGTAGTGAAATCACAAGAGATAAACTTAAACACCCCAGGAGCAAATTAAATAAATACAATACAAGTGTCTGGCGATGACACGGTTGATGGTTGGAACTTTCTAACCCGGTCTCAAATCGTTATCTAAGGCCACACCAATTTGATTTGTTGGTTCTCGGATTCGCCTCTTCATTTTTTTCTGATTTGCAAAAAAAAAAAAAGATTCTGGTTCTGAATCAACTAAAAAATTGCTCATATTTTGCCACCAACAATTGAGTAAAGTCCTTTTCTTCCTACTTGTTGCAGCTTTTTCATCTATCAATGCATTGGGTTGATTAAAAGTTCAAAATTTACACCATGGTATGGAGTGAGATGTAATGAATGATATTGCGATGAACTCTAGGAGTCTGAGGCTTTTTCAAATTTCATATCCCACTATCTTTAATGTTTCACAAATGCAAATAGCATCATTGTAACGTATTATATACAAAAATAGTTAGGCACAAAGAGTGTACTACAAAATGCATCTCTAAGACTACTATTTACACTATGCACATTTCTCAGTATCTACTTTAACTCCTTGTTCTTTCCTTCTTCCAGCACAACACAGTGTGACATTATGTATAACAAGCTGCTTACTTAGAAGACAATTATATCTTATTTTCATTGTTATCATTGTGGTTAAATCATCAAATTCAAAATGTACTTGATATTATTGCCCATAATAGTGTACATCTAGCATATTGCTTCCACACGTGTTTTCTGTGAAAAGGTTCTGAATCATGTTTCATATAGAGTTCAGTCTATCTCCACAATTGTAATTGTTGGCAGGACTCCCGCTGTGCCTATTGGAGTCTTGTAGGGTCCTGGCGTCCTTTGGTAAGTATGAGTCTGACAGTGACGGTTCTTCACCGTAGACTGTTCATCTGGAGCCAGACGTGGTGTGTTTTGTCCCTCTCTACGTGCAGGGTCTTCCTGACGGTTTCCTACGGCAGACTGTTCATTTGGAGCCAGACGTGGTGTGTTTTGTCCCTCCCCACGTGCGGGACCTTCCTGACGGTTTCCTACGGCAGACTGTTCATCTGGAGACAGACGTGGTGTGTCTTGTACCTCTCCACGTGCATGGCCTTCAACCGTAGACTGTTCATCTGGAGCGAGACGTGGTGTGTCTTGTCCCTCTCCATGTCCAGGACCGTCCTGTAGAGTTGGGACGTCTCCTGTTCCAGCCTGGTCTTCCTGTAGGTCCGTGCGGCTCCCCCGTATCACCCTGACAAGTGTCTGATGGACGCCTGTCAGTTTTTGCCAGATTGCGTTCCTCAAGTCCGGTGTGCGGATGAGTGTTGCTGTGGGGTTGATGAGTGAGTTCACACTCCGTACCTGGGGCAAATGTCTGGGAGAACTTTGCAAACTGCGAAGAACAAGAGCGGCAACAGCCAGCAGACAAATGCCACGACTACATGGATCATCACAGTCCTAGCCTTGTACACCCTTTCTTCATACTTTCTCTGCGCCTCCTGTTGCGCAGCGTTCAAGTTTTGCCCAGGGCCGTTCTGTCCTGCTGCCTGGAGCCCTGCTGCCTGTTCTAGTCTTCTCTTTTCTCGTTCCCTGATTGCTACGTACACACTTACGTTCGTGAACATCATGACTATGCACAGTAAGAGCAGTATGGATGCACAGATGACGACAAAGGCCAGGGGGTACCATGAGATACAGACACCGGTGGTTAAGGTCTGCATTTGGAGACAATTCCAGCCCATACTGGGTGAGAATGCCAGAAAGGAGAAAACAGCCCAAGAAACAATCAAAGCTACAACTGCGCGCAATTTGGCACTGCCAGCGTGGATGTGGAAGTATGCAGGGTGCTTTACAGCAACATAGGAGTTAACAGACATTAGGGACAAAGCTGACGCTGAGGTCAGTTGAGAAAATGTGATTAAGTTGATGTGAGTCGAAATAACGCCATACATCACACTGTGTCCTAACTGGCCTACTGCGCGGTACAGAAGTCCGACGCCCGCGAACACATCTGTGACTGCCAGATTTGCCAGGTAGATGTAGATGGGCCTGTGGCGGAGTTGTCTTGTTGCGATGATCCCCAGAAGCACAACGGCGTTACCGATGAGGATGAGAATCCCCATCAGCCAGAAGACGACTTCAATCCCTGCCCCCAATCTCACCAGGCCCTCGTGCGCCGAGCAGGCTTCGTGGGCTTGTGCGACGGACGCAGAGTTGTTCTGTAGGTGCCACCTGTAGCAGGCTATCAATCGTGCAAACTCGGGAGCAGACGTCTGGTCGGGGGGCATCCACGGGACGGAGGTGTTGTTGAACATGCTGGGGCCGATTTTGGTCGTCTTAGGCAGGTTGTTGTGAGATTAGATAGACAAATTGGCAAATTATATGCCAGGAGAGTTGGTCCGCACTAAGAGAACAGTTTGCCTCTTCCTGAGTCGCTTCCCGATGCCGATTTTGGTCGTCTTAGGCAGGTTGTTGTGAGATTAGATAGACAAATAGACAAATTATATGCCAGGGGAGTTGGTCCGCGCTAAGAGAACAGCTTGCCGCTTCCTGAAGCCTGAGGCAAGGCGGTCGTTGGTTCTCTCAAAGTCTGCTTGGAAATTCTACCGCATCATTTGGTCGTTTGATAGAGACAGGTTGTTGCTGTAAGATTCCCAAGCTGTGGACAGGGTTGTAGATAGCAAGAACGAAGCTGCAGCTACGCCTGACCGTGGTGGGTTGAATTCTGCGTCAGTGAGACTCTTGTAGGCTGTTGCCACGGGCAAGACAAGCTGGCAACGTAACATACTGACGTGTGTCGTCAGGAAAATATTCGTTGCCAAGTGGTTCTAATTACAAAGGCACGATTTACAAAGGGCAAATTTTCTGTCCAAGATGGCCGACGTACGTCGCGTGTCGTACTTCACGGTCTTTGTGCGTGTAAAAAAGCCCACATAACCCAGCCTCATGTAGAACATTTAGAACTGTCACCTCTTAGAACTGTTAGATATTGTAAGCATCGCCAACTATGTAAAACAATTTTACTACTAAAACAATTTTACTACTAAAATCAAAGAACCCACATATTATAGAAGAAGTGGGTAAATTCGTCTTCCATTGCCTAAAAAGAAGAAGTCAAACCCCAGGGTTGGTCAAACCCAGTAAAACTAGTACCATGTATGTTGTAGAATATAGTATAATGCTAGACGTAGATATAGTCTCACATACCACTGGCACTGTATTTTCTTTTTTTTTAAATGTTGTTTGTAACTGCAATTAGCCCTCGGGAAAGTATTTGCAATAAACTTTCTATAAACTTTCTATCTATGTATATTTTGCCATACGATGTACCCGTTGTTATATCTGTTGTGCAATAGAGTTCTTCTTCTCCTTGTAAACCGACCGGAGTCATAGGCGCACGTTATCTTCTTTCAAAGATTCAAACGCCTGCGGTAATACCAGAGGAAACTGCTAAGATCTACCCCACACTCACGTACTCACGTCACTTCTCCCCGAGTACAAGGACTATCTACCATGCAAAATTCGTGACACTAGCATGGTTAGATCACGAGATATTTCCGGTGAAGTACCAAAACAAGCCACCAGGAGGCCCCAAAACTAATCATTTCGAGGACTCACGAAGACCTACCCACCTACCAAATAACATTGGTGACCACGCCACACATTTAACAGATAGCACTGGAACTTTCTAACCAACTCTAAACATTATCCATCTTAGCAACGTACAAAAAGTTAAACGTGTAGTTATGCATGGATAGAGCTCAAGATCTGAAGAAACAACCCACGCATATAGATATATCAGTAAAAAAAGTGTCTATTATCACATACATATATGCGAGTGAATACGAGACTCTACAAGTGGACCTTACTTCAAGCGAGAACACGACGCAGAGGCAATTTGCGTCAAGATCAGAAAGAGCCACGTGTTTGTCTGAAAACTCTACCCACGGAGAGATGTCATTATGTGGTTAGATTAAAGGGACCGGCTGTCATCCTATCTTGCTCTCGTAATTAGCCTCGGTGCTTCGGGGCGTAGCAACGCGGTGTCGCCTGGGGGCGAAGAAAAAAGGTTGTGTTTTCGATTTCTGTATCCGGCGCCATGAGATCGAATGGCAATCAGCTCTTTGCAGATACGCCAAAAAACAGTTACTCAAGCAACTGGATATGATTTCGGAAATGCAGTTACTTGCGTAACTGTTGCTTGAATAACAGTTTTTTGGCGTATCGTATTACCTGGATGTCTAATCTTCATCGACAGGTCTTTGCAGAGTTGGGATCTTTTGTTACTGCGCGCTGGAGACTTCTGAATCCACAGGTGCTTCAAACAACTGGTTATCACTTGTTACGTCCACGCCGTCTGAAACCCCACTCTCATGATCCGGAAAATTTGTATGATGGAGCTTTCAAAGGCACGGAAGTTTGGCAACAAACAGTTTTTTGAGATGTGCAAAACATGTATTTGATTACCGGTTCAATGACACAGTGTAATAACTGATATCAGTAATGCTGAGGTCACATTTCCAAACCGGGGCCCGGCCGGGCTGTTTCCATTGACGAAACATGAACAGTTTATGTCAATGATATATGCAAATAGTACCCATTATAGATTTTTAAAAACTTTAATGTGCTTTGTTGTCTTTTATACCATACCTTTCGTTCCATAAGACTGCCCGGGAGGGCCCCGGTTTGGAAATGTGACCTCAGCATTAGGTGGTGAATGTCTAACGCTTGCGATACCTACGGAATAATCACGGGTGGAAGGAAAACAAACAAACAAACAAACAAACAAACAAACAAACAAACAAAATGTGCACAGCGACAATGCATAACTTGACCCGAAGCAACATTGTATATATTTTAGTAACTTTGTATGTTTCTTTGTATATAATTTGATGTACTGTATATATTTAGATTTTTTAATATATATTTAGATGTACTGTTTGTTAATATTGATGAGTAAAACTGTGCCAAATTGTACCCGATTCAGGGGGTGCAGTTGTGCTTCCCCCTGCTGATGTACATTTGGGAAAGGAATGAGCAATAACGTGATTTGATTTGATAAATAGCTTAGTATCAGAATTACAAAAATCCGTCGGTTTTGAAAGCGTTTTGTGGACGCCTGTTACATCACATCTACACGTACTTATCTATCACAGATACCATCATGAATGTAAAACAAAACCTCGATCCATTTTGCGTTTGGACGATAAGCGTTCTATCTGGGGGCGTAGTAATGGAGTTACGCGCGCCTAGCTATGCATACAAATATGACAGCTGAAAACATATTGTACTATCATTAACCTGCAATCAGACCTACCTCTCTGTTGGCTTGAAGCAGTTTTGCATCGTTGTACTTTGCAATATATAACCATGACTTATCGCAAACTAGACAGAATTATGCAGAATTTGCCTTGCTAAGATACTAAAGAAAATTGCTTTGTCTCCTTACCCCATTTACCAAACTAAATGCGGTGATTATTTAAGGCATATTTTGTCACTTTTTCTTATTGCATTCTGCATCAGTGGTAAGTGGCACATACATTTTCGGCTTATCGTAAAATCAGGTTTGTTATAATTAAAGGTCATCTGTACTAACCGAGGGATGGCAAACTGGGGGAATTCTTGGGATAGCCATGCTACTCTCCAAGCAGAAGTTGATGGGGGAAGATCGTTACCTTTTTTTATGGTCCGTTTTTTGTCGCTATCCCCAGCAACACCTTGGGTCGCGCATGGACCCTCTCTGGCCAATGGATACTGCTGGCCAATTTGATACTGTCTTTTTGCCACCCTAGGATCTGATGAAGTCATTCATAAATCATGGCCTGCAAAGTTCAGCTGTCTTATTAAGGCAGGTTATTAAAATGGCGCTTTAGGTCTTTGTCGGTTGTCGGTAGCCTCTACCAGGCTTCGGGAAGCGGCTGGAAGAGTAGAAATGGGCCAAATAGACAGATTATATCCCAGGGGAATTAGTCCACGTTTAGAGAACAGTTTGCCGCTTAGGGGTGGGGGGGGGGGCGTTCCCGCAGCCTGGTAGAGGCTAGGCGGTCCTTGGTTCTGTCACCAGCTGTTTGAGAATTCTACCGCATCAAATTCGTACGACGGTCAACGACGAATATAACCGCGCCAGTCCAGATAAATTGGAGGCAGAAAAATATCAAAGGGCACTCAAAGTGTATTTTAGCTACTAGTACATTATGACTGCATTCTGAATAGATATTCAAACGGCATTCTAACAGCGTTCAAGACATACCGATTGCATTCAAGGGAAAACCGGAATGGGCTTGAGTATTTGGAATACACCCCAATTTTTTTAAGAATGCATTTCGAATAGAGAGGATAGGAGTATACAAGGAATTTTCATTCAGACGGCATTCCGGCTCACTCCGGCTTGAATGCGAAGCTCTAGGGAATATAAACAGATTATTTCAAACAGTTGCCACAATTTATCCATCCTTTCATCATCTAGAAGATCACCAAAAGACTGTGTTTCTACTAAGATCACAAAATCCATTATGCAGAACGTGGGACTATTCATTATCTACTGCCTTCAAAGAAGTCAAACCTCATAATTAAGCGAAGTAGTAGAAGTATATTATTAAGTTTTTCCAGACAGTAGTTGTCTGTTCCCTATTGTTGTATTGTACCGCGTAGTATCTTTGAAGATATATAACTAGTTAACTGTGGCGCAATTTTGCCAATTCTTCATCCCGCCTGGTTCTGCCTGACTTATGCTAATTTGGAATAAGTGTGAAGGGGCCTTTAATACCCTTATGGGCGGCGAAGTCCCCTGGCCAATTTCTGACCAGATTGTTGTCGAATTGTACTACCCATAACGTAGTAGAACATGGTAGAGGAAATCTTGTCCAAGACCGTGCATCTATCTAGTTCTATGCCTGAAAGGGTAAGGGTTAGGATCAGGCACGGTTCTGGATAGTCTCCGAGCATCCGAGAACGTAGATTTTGCCTCGGGACACTCAGTGCGGTTCTGGATACGCGCGGACCATACGGTTCTGGATAGAGCGCGGTTCTGGACGCAATACCTTTCCTTGAGGTGGGCTAACCAATCAAAAATAGCAATTGACTACACTATAGTAGTTAATCCTTAGGTGAGGGAACACAAAACGAGAGTCAACGACTCTACCTGGTTTGACGGAACAGAATACAAGACCTTATAAAACAAAGAAGCCCCTGGTCCCGGGTCGGGGTTCGAACCCACGACCTCCCGAGCACCAGCTTCAGACCCTGACGCTCAAACCACTCGGCTAAAAGGTACAGACCCATCGGACGGGTCAGTTGGTAGGGCCTATGAACCCCCCACTGTTACACTTACCTTGAACTTGACGCTTGTAGGTAGATGCACTTGATCGGCAGCTGGCTACATTACACCGATCGACTTGTTACACCTAACCCTTGAACATCTAACTCTAGACATTAGTAGTTGACCCTTAGGTAAGGACACACAAAACGACAGTAAACGACTCTACCTGGTTTGACAGAACAGAACACAAGACCTTACCTTGAACTTGACGCTTGCAGGTAGATGCACTTGATCGTCTGTGGTAGAATCGTCAGCCAGGTTCTCTTCTCTTCTCGTGTCACGGTTTTCCCTCGCTGTGCCGGCTTGTGACGACGACGTCTGCGCGGGCTGGTTTTATAGCGCTTTGGCGGTGTGGGCGGTTCTCTCCTGGTGTATGGAAGCAGTGACTCGACAAGGAGGCACTTTGCTGCGGGATATTAATGACGAAACACTGCCAGGAATTATCGTCCCTTCTCTCTCTCTCTAAACAACTTCCTCTCCACGTCGTCCAAAGAAAGGAAATGACATCACTGACGGACTGCGCGGTGTAGTGTTACGATCGACGCAAAGACGAGTAGCTGCTAGCCATTAGCCTCTACCAGGCTTGGGGAGTCGGCTGGAAAGAGTAGAAATCGGCCAAATAGAGAGATAACATGCCAAGGGAGTTTGGTCTGCTGCGAGAGAACATTTTGCCGCACCGGATAAAAATGTTCTCTCCCAGCAGATTACAAACTCCCTTGGCATGCTATCTCTCTATTTGGCCGATTTCTACTCTTTCCAGACGCCTCCCGAAGCCTGGTAGAGGCTAACTAGCCATAGGAAGCAGTTTCTGGGAACTATAGTCCGTATATATGGTAAACCATCGTAAAAGTAATTGAAGCTAAGGCCCACTTTACACTTGCTTTTTAAACTGTAGTACTACACATCGTAGTCTACTTCTGTAGTAGACTACAGCTTTTTTCTGGGTGTAAAGGAGAAAAGAATTGTAGTCTACTACAGAAGTCCACTACACCCTCCGAGGCTGTAGTACTACACTTCAGCGGAGGTTCTACGAGACTTTGAGCTGAGTGTAAAGCGAAACTGTAGCAGACTACACTTCGAAGGCGACTACAGGTCAGGGCAAAGATTGCAGGGTTGCGTCCTAGTACGCGTCTCCCCCTCTCCCTGACAATCCGCCTCAGCCTCCTCCTACGCTGCACACGTTCTTGGCGCCTTTGGTTCATAAAGACTTTGATCATGAACAAGAAAAAGAGCATAAGAGCTTCTGCCTCTCCTGCCATTGTGGTCTTTTGGAACCACAGAAAGGATGAAAGTGATGCAATCATAAAGTTTTCGATCCTGTTCGATCCGACGTAATTCGATCCGAACGTGTGTTCTATTCTATTTGGGTCATTGGGTTATCTACGGTCATTTACAAGTTTACACCATATGCAAGGATGCCAGCATATCACAGCCGTGCTAAAAATCCACCCGCGATGTGTCAAAGGTCACTATAGGTCAGATTAGGTCACTACAGTTCCATGGCAATCAGGGAACAGCAGGGGTCCTGCGAGACTTTCTTTCAGTAAGTGTAAAGTGGGCGCTAATCTGTAGTCTACTACAGAAGTAGACTACGATGTGTAGTACGACAGTTTCAATGTGCAAGTGTAAAGTGGGCCTAAGAAGGCCACATTATCTAAATACCTGTGAGGAAATGGTGTATTGACTCGGTGTGACACGTGTGCGCTCCCCCATGTTTTAGTAATGGACAAATCATTTCGCCCCAAATTATGTGTGGATATTTGAAGCCTCCCCATAGACCATCGCTCACGTGTTAACAAGAATGAGTAATCGGATTTACAATACTGTTTTTTTCCTCAGTGATAATCAATTCTGTACCGGTATGTTGGTACGTTACTGAGTAAAGAGACTCTTTTCTTATACTTTTTCTTAGTGTTTTATTCACAGCCGACGTTTCGGTGACCGTCTGTCACCTTCCCTGTCTTTTTTCATGTTTTCGGACATGAAAAAAATCACATCAACGTCTTTACTTAATGTACACTCTATTTTTTCAATCAATTCACAAACTGTGTCATCATTTAAGGCCAAGTGCTCGACTTACAGAGGTGTTCGCTTGGGTAGGTTTGGCTGTATACTGAACAGAATGATACTAGTATTGCTTTGCAATGCGGTAGCAGTAATGCCCCTCTTGTACTGGAAAGAAAGCTCGTCATATTATGATAACGACTAATCAGATATTCAATGAGGCCGGTAGAAAATTAGTATAATGAGTGCATTCTTCGGTGTTGGCTCGGCGATTCAATACACGCTTTTCTCATCATATTTACTTCAAGGATCCCTAACAAGCGACAAAATCAATCTGTATCTGTATCTGTATCTGTATAGCCGGTATAACCGCCCTTCGGCATAACACACCAGCTTCGCAGGCACGCGGCGCGGCGGCAGCTAGCTATATCACACCGAACGACTTGCTTAATTGTTACACTCAATTCTTGCACATTTTATTGCAGGAGTTGTTTAAAGCAAATCGCGATCGTCTTGGGACCTGTCGCGTCGTCCTTCACTTTCTCAGAAGTATAAGAAGCGTATAAAACAAGAAGCTTCAAATTATAAAGCTCCTTGGTGTGAAGAAGTAACCAGTTTGTCGCCGCTGGCATCTCGAATTACCCATTGGCTTCTTAGACGGTGTGATCAATATCTTTACGACCCATAAACGCGTTACGGCCCCGGTGTGGGTCAGCTCCGTCATTAAAGGGATTTGTGAAGAGTGAGTGTGTAACGGCGTCCACTGTATCGATCAAATGATCAAGCCTACTCTCCAAGCAGAGGTTGTGGGGGAATGATCGTTAGCTTTTTATATATGTCCTTTTTTTGTCGGTACCCCCGCCGTCGATGGCCGGCGACCTTCTCTGGCCAATGGATACTGCCTGGCCAATTTGATACTAACTTTTTGCCACCGAAAGGGATCTGCTTGGAGATTTATATAATATATATAGATCAAGCCCTGGTCACACATTCCGTGCGACGCACCTACTGTATAAGAATGAGGGTTTTCCGGCGCAGATTTGACCATAAGAAGAAGCGGGTGTTCACGGCTTCCACTGTATCGATCAATCGAAGCCCCGGTCGCAGATACTTCGTGCGACGCACCTAGCTAAGCCTAAAACTGGTCACATTGGTCAGGTAGTCCTTATGTTGGTCACTTGTACAGGTTATACTGTTCATCGTCTCCTCTACCAGACCCTTTTGCGGGCTGAAAAATGGTAGAAATTGATGAGATAGGGAGAGTAGATGGTAAAAGATGTTTGGCGGCAATGTGAGGAGTTCAATACTCTTCGGAGTCTACAGCCGGCCATGGCCTACTAGTTAGCCTCTACCAGGCTTCGGGAGGCGACTGGAAAGAGTAGAAATCGGACAAATAGAGAGATAACATGCCGAGGGAGTTTGTCTGCCGGAAGAGAACATTTTGCCGCACCCAGCAGACAAACTCCCCTTGCATGTTATCTCTCTATTTGCAATTGGCCGATTTCTATTCTTTCCTGCTGCCTCCCGAAGCCTGGTAGAGGATACCCACATGTACTATAGGCTACGATAGAGGGTTTTCCGTCGTAGATTTGATCATAAGAAGAAACGGGTGCAAGAGTTTAGATCTATCTAACTATTACACCGGATTCCTAATCTCCAGGCAGATATAATTGGTCCCTTTAAAGACAGTATCAAATTGGCCAGCTGCAGGCAGGATGCGTTTGCCAGGACGTTACAATTCGCCAAGCGAAGGATGGCATAGAATATGATAACCCAGTACAAAAAAGAGAGAGCCAGATAAAAGCGCCTGAAAACACGAAAAAATACTTATTCTGAAACCAATGACGCGCATAACGCGTTGTAGCTGCATCACATGATGTACATGATGTACATGTATGTGGCCGAGGCCGAGGCTTATGTTATATGCTGCGAGGTATATTTAATGAAATAGACAGAATCGTGTATGTGCATTTACATTCACTTATCACCATAGATTAGACGCCTTGTTCTATGTTCTCTGTCTGTTGATGAATGTATGTTGTTAAGTCATTACTCGCAGTTACAATTTGCCACTCGAAGGCTGGAGTAAAAATGACACCCCAGTTCAAAAAAGAGAGCCCGATAAAAGCGTCTGAAAACACGCAAAAATACGTAATTATGAAACCAATGACGCGCGTATTACGCGACATCGGTGCGTCACACGATGTATGCGGCCGAGGCTTAGGAGTGGTTGACCTCTTCCGAGTTAATATTTCATGAAATAGACAGAATCGTAGCCTCCGTAGCAGGCTTATAGAACTGGGGTTTGGTGGTCTTCGGCTGTTTTCTGACTAGCCCAGTTCTAAAAACGGGGGTAATTCAACCAGGCCGGCTATGTTGTCTATATGCAATCAGAAAATAGCACATAAAAGCTCCCAAAGACCACGAAGACACCCCCCACCCCCAAAACCCCCAGTTTTTGGCATGCTATGGAGGCTAACAGAATCGCATGTAAGCATTTAAGCTTATCATCGTAGATTAGATACCTTGTTCTATGTTCTCTGTCTGTTGATGAATGTCTGTTGTTAAATCATTACTCGCAATCAACTTTCGGGAATTAATTTGCAGAAAGATTAATAAAGATTATGAACAGTTTCAATACCCGTTCATTTCAGACGAACTATAACCTGAAAATTTGATCTCTCTGTAAATTGTGTCTTGGAATAAAGTTAAACGTTTTACTAGAAATATAACGTTATATTTTCTTGCTACTTCTGCATTTTATTGACTGAGGATCTTTATTGTAGAAGACCTTTATTGTACATACATATATTTGCCACGATGTGTACTAAGTAGGTGGGGTCGTGTGGCGTAGCGGTAGCGTGTTCAGCTCGGAACTATAGGTCCCGGGTTCGAACCCTACTTTGTCACCGATCTTGTGCCCTTGGGAAAGGCACCGTACACGACTTTACTCACTTCACTCAGGTGAAAATGAGTATGCCAGAATGATCATTATCATGATAGTGGGCATTAAAAAGAAAACCAAACCAAAACCAAGTACAGGTCTCATGAAAGCACATGCAATCATTAGAAGCTAGTATGGATATCTAGTATATGAATTCGACTTGTTATTTTTTGTGCTGGTAGAAATGGAAGACCAGATATGTTTTTCTATGGTAGATTTATCTGAACATCTTAAGAAATATGAATTCGTAAATGGCGAGGTCAAAACAAGGGAATAAACTAGAAAGTTCTTAGTCTTCCTGTAAAACGCGATCGTACGTTCTGACAGTGATTCGTTGTGCAATAAACTCCCCTCACCTCACCCCACTTTAGACGCTAAATATATTAAAAAAAAATCAATTTCCGGATAATCAAATTGCAGATTGGCTTAGCATTACAATATTAGTCTATGGACTAATGGGTGTTTCGACGAAGTCTTCATTAGTGCGAAAGAATGAATACAGGAAACATTTATTGACTTTTAATAAAGTAAAGTAATACACATGTAACTGTTTTAATGATCAAATATTGTTTGGGTGGTTTCATGAGATATTTTGACAACATGGAACTTAACGATGTGTGTTCTCTGGAGTTATATCTACACCATTTCCTTGTATTGACGTAAATGAGGGTGTGGTGTTTTCCGGCATTTTTATTTCTCTCTATATCTGTATATGGAGAAAGATTAGCCTCCGTAGCAGGCTTATAGAACTGGGGGTTTGGTGGTCTTCGATCGGCTGTTTTCTGATTAGCCCAGTTCTAAAAACGGGGGTAATTCAACCAGTCCGGCTATATTGTCTATATGCAATCAGAAAATAGCACATAGAGCTCCCAAAGACCATGAAGACCCCCAAAACCTCCAGTTTTAGGCATGCTATGGAGGCTAAAGAAAGAGATGGTTTACAAGTCTGAACTCGAGTTTGAGATCAAGAAGACAATATATATATATATATACTCTCAAAAACAACTAGTTTCTGATGCTGTCTGAAACCTCACAAAACGCACAATTTCTTTCCATTTTCCGAGAAGCCAACCAACGTACAGTCAATAAAATAAAACGGAGAGGTTGTTCCCTTAAAAGCGCGCTGCTAGAGATCTGCCGTTTTAATATCGAGAATCTCGCCGCTTTTCAGTGGCCAATCGTAAAAACCGACGATGTGCAACAGCGCGTCTATAGCTACCTTTCAAGCTTTACCGACAAAAACAACAAGGTGTAAGGTCCTCGGTTGTAACTAGTCTCCACCAGACTCCTTTGCAGGCTGAAAAATAGTAGAAATCGGCCTAAAAGGGGATTTAATTGGCCAGAGGAGTTGGCCGGCCAGAGAGGGTCCATCCGTGCAGGCAAATGGACCCTCTCTGGTCGGGAAACTCCTCTGGCCAATTAAATCCTTTTTAGGCCGGTTTCTACTATTTTTCAGCCTGCAAAGGAGTCTGGTGAAGACTACGTTATAACAATGTTGTTCAGATTCGGGTACGTCTTTTTTAACTTCTCGTGGAGTCGTTCTTGAGACGATCTTCCCGTTCTAGTAGGGAAACAAGAAAACATTTAAGAAAACACACCTGTGGATCACCCACGTACACATCTGGAGCATGACAGGGCCTTTTACTTGTCAAGCGAATCTCATAATAGGTTGGAACAAAATGTGTTGACTATAAAAACGGAAAGGGGGGCTTTACGCACCCAAATCCCGCGGGTAACACCAAACCGGGCCGAAACGACGTCTTACGAGGTTCATCATTTCGACATAAAAGATCAGAGCGGTTTTGAAGTGCCCAAGGTGCGGGTTGCATACCAACCACCTCCAAAACCTTGCCGAGCGTTCAAGAAAGTAGATTACGAGATTACACGGTAAAGACTTCGCCTGTTTCAAACGCCCCGTCCGCAACAACTAGACGGCGTCCTGATAGATAAAAAGCGTGATAGCGATACAGGCATACAGTCAAACCTGTACAAGTGGCCACCTCTAAATAGGGACCACCTGGTCATTGATATACATACAGTCAAACCTGTACTAGTTACCACCTCTACATGAGGACCATCTGGCCAATAATATACAGTCAAACTTGCACTAGTGACCACCTCTACATATGGACCACCTGGCCATTAACATACAGTTAAGCCTGTACTAGTGACCACCTCTACATAAAGACCACCTGGACATTGATATACAGTCAAAGGCTGTTCTGTAGTAGTGACCACCTCTACAACAGGACCATCTGGCCATTGATATGCATACAGTCAAACCTATACAAGTGGCCACCTCTACATAAGGCCACTGACATACATGTAATTAAACCTCGCGTACAATGGGAAAGAAAGCAAGAATAACATAGTTTGAAATATTTTCAAACCTCTGAGTGTCAATTCGCTTTCGTTTGAAGCTGGAGACTTTCTCCGGATGCACTGAATATGATCCTTGTATGGATCACGATGTTGTTTGTTGGAACGCAAAACGCGTCCAGTTTTCAAGATACGTGCGTGCATCTTTTGCATACCTAAAACCAAATGGCGCCGAAGTCGTCGCCAAAATCCAAATGAAGACTTAATTTCCAAGAACACAGGCGTGACAAATTGGACGTTCGTACGTACAGGCATCGATAAGATAAACTCCAAAGGAACCGTTTTATGGTCGTTCATTACAGCAATGAATGTTTCATACATCCGGTAAAAACCTGTATATTTCTCAATTTTCAAAGAACTGCCTCTCGAGCGCTGAACATGGCCTCAAGCCACTGTTGAAGTAGAAGGAAATGAGTCCAATACGTCTTAAGTGTGATATCATTGACATATATACTTCTACTATTCACTGTAACAAGTCATACATCAAGCTCTATACATCAAGGAACGGGAACGTAAGGAGCCTTGAGCTGTCTCTGCCAAAGAAATTTAAGTAGCGACTGTAGTATCAGTTCGCAACAGACTTTCTTAATATGCTCACTGGTGATAGCGTAATGCATTTGATTTAAAACTAGGATGGTTGCAATTTGCTGGACAGTCTATGTAACGCCCCAGTTCTCTGTACTATGCTACTGATACTCTCCAAGCAGTGGTTTGGGCTTTGGCGTACTGTATTTTGACGTGTTGTAGACATTTCTTTTTTGTACCGGTATCTTTTGTTCGCCATCCAAACGGTAGCATCATCATCATCATCATCGTGCCTCCGGATTATACTAATCCGGTGAGGTACACTTGATAAAGTTACTCCAGTATGTCCGATCTCTCATAGCGGAGACTAATGCAGTCCCTGCGAGACCAGTGTCTCTCTCTAACATGGACAAAAGTGTAGTATAAGTAGTATAAGGACGTCCCACTCTACGTCTCCCAGTAGGAAGCCACTGTACTAGTCTACCAGCTGGTTCGTTACTACGAACAACATGCCCTGCCAGGGCAAGTCTACGTCGTATCATATTGGATACTATATCCTGCCAATTTGATACTACTGTTTTATACCATTATCTTTACTACTAGTATTTGATACTAAGATTTTACTACTGTGAGAAATGCAATCAGCCACATGTTTCTCTGAGTCACATGCGTGAAGACATTATTTTGAGTGTCCATCCCCAGGCCATCAAAGAATGACGTCATCAGGCGGTTCCGGTGTAAAATGAACTAAAAAACCGGATGGAAAGAGATGAACTAGTTAAGAGTTGAGCCGTTTATGTTCTTCTTAATCCACGCGAGCCTGATACCTCTTCAAACGGCGTCCTCTACGTCAAGGATTTATAAGGATTCACCAACGTGTCCGAAATACATTATAAATTCTTACTTTATCACAAGTCCTGAGTGACCATGGGAAAATAGTTCTACTATTATAATGAAGAACTTATATATTACTGAAGAAGAGGGGAAATTCGT
Organism: Branchiostoma belcheri; assembly: GCF_001625305.1. Taxonomy (NCBI): domain Eukaryota; kingdom Metazoa; phylum Chordata; class Leptocardii; order Amphioxiformes; family Branchiostomatidae; genus Branchiostoma; species Branchiostoma belcheri. The sequence goes on along the minus strand of NW_017802380.1, from coordinate 932,563 downwards.
CCTTCACTGCTTCAAAGGATGAAGACAAACATATATAACAAAACTAATCAATGTATGTTTTCAAAATGTAGCATATAGCTTACTTATTCTCCAAGCAGAGGTTTGGGTTTGGGGTTATTTTGGGCGTGTTTTTAGGCTTTTTTTAAATCGGTGTTTCTCTTTTTCACTGGAATTTTTTTCTCACCCAACGGTTCTTGTTATCGTTGTATCCATCACCATTATACCCATGTTACGTGCAATTAGCTTTCCGACATTTGCAATAAAAGTTCATTTATTCTAATGGAATGGTGAGTCAAAGAGCGGACATCTCCATCCAGGAATCAGTGCGGACACGACAGTTACAGCTTCCTGAATGTCCCATTCGCGCCACAATCAGTGCATTTAGAAAATCCTTCCGTAAACCTTTAATGACATTTTGCACGACAGTGGGGGTTTGTAGTAGCCTGGAAAAATACGCGCGGCGGCAGCTGGCTATATTACACCGATCGACTTGTTACACCTAACCCTTGAACTTCTGGCTCTAGACATTGTTTAAAGCTATCTATTGACAATGCCCCTACTATACTTGGTGACAGTGAGTTCCACTCTGCGATAGTTCTAGGAAAGAATGAATTTCGGCGACCTTCCGGCAAATACTTCTTTAGCAGGTTTAAACTGTAATTTACAAGGAACATACAATGCATTAAGATGAGACTGGACACCATTTTGTAACACCCGATGTTCATTTGCACTGGGAGCTACGGGCTTTTCTTTCCTACCACCCTATGACATTTACATTTTGAAAAAGAAAAACCTGAAAGTTGCTAACTAGAAGCTAAGGATTAATTAATACGCACCGAGCACGTCAAAGTGAGGCGTCTGTTCATCATTAATTGCTCATTACGATTTTGCTGCCGGAGCCGCCGGAAGGTGTTGCATTTCTGACGTCTATCCTTCCATCTCTCTGAAATGCGAGCCTATACAATATCATTGTAGCCTCCACCAGGTCTTCCTAAAGGGTTTTGGATGGTAAGATTCTGCAAAAAATGGGTCGCTAATTGGCCAGAAGCGTGAGCCGCTATAAGGGTGACATTTCCCAATATTACATTATTTTAACACTTGGTAATATTTTACGCTTTTTGTTAAAGTGAGTTGTTTATTATTTAATGTATTATGTAAGTGGAACGTACTTCAGCCTGATGGCTGCGATGTTTAACATAATAAACCAGTCATTCATTCATTCATACATTAACCATAAACCAAGGAAATTTTGTAAAATATCCTTGTATAAACTACGCGAGAAAAATGAACTCTAGGGTGGCTAGAGTCCCTTAGAAAAGTATGCTCCCTATTTGGCTAAATTTTAGTATTTTTGTTGGAGACTAAGACAATGTTTTTCTCATCTAGGTGGCTATGTAAAGTTTGACGTCGGTCCTTGAAATCAGTCTCTCCAAATTCCCTATATTGTGTATAAGATATAGCCTCATAAACTTTGCAATGATAGTTTAATAAACAATACTGCTCTGTTCTGCTCTCAAGCTACATATTAAACTTATTGCAATGTGGAATTCCCTGCCTCAGCCTAACCTGCAGTTCATCCTCCAAGCCGCTAGCGGCAATACACAGAAGGGCCGCCAAGTTCCTGATTTTGGGCTGTTTTGGGAACGGGGAATAGGCGCAAGGGTCAGAAGAGCCTTTCACCCAAATGGATAGTTCCTTTATTACTTATGTTTACCGCAGTTTTAAGGCTCCCCTGGAAAAATATCCTTTAACCTTATTTTTATCTGCCCCCAATTCTTGGTGTGAAATAGGTCTATATTGGGTTTGTGCCTAATCTCCAAGCAGATGTTTAGGTGGCCGCAAAAGACAGTATCAAATTGGCCAGGCAGTATCCATTGGCCTGACTGTATCCATTTGCAAGTGGGTACAGTCTGGCCAATGGATACTGTCTGGCCACCTAAACATCTGCTTGGAGATAAGTTTGTGCCCTCCTTTGACAGAAGGGGACCTATTTGGAGCCTGATATCTGCAATAATATTTACAGTCGTTAGGTGGGGCTGTTGAATATTGGTCCAAGTTTGCGTTTCAACATCTAGTGTAGCATACAGATGATATAAAGCTATATGACCGCCTTAGGATGAAGGAAAAGTAGTAGCATCCTTTAGCGTAAAGAGTTTTCTATGTCAGATTGTCAGTTCAGTTCTTCCATGTTATCATTTAATAGCAGAGCACAAAAATTGCAAATGGATGGATAAAGTTTAGACTTTGAGAAAAATTTTACAAACTTCATTGAGTCAGTGAGAAAGTGTTTTCGCTTTTACTCCTCAGTCTACCTACATGTATAATATGAGACATAATAACATTTAACTGTGTATGTAGGTGCATTGCCAATAATAATTTAGTATGAATCATTTTCAACGAACAAACTCAGTTCTGGTTCAGTAAAATACCATAAAACAGACCAAAACAAGAAACTTAAATCAAAGAAGTATAACAACTTACAATGTATAAACACAGATGTTATCCACATTTTTTTAATTCTCTTTCCATCATACGAATCATTTGTTCTTTTCCTGTTATACTAAGTTAAACTCATTATCCTGAATAAATTGTTTAAACCAAATTTCTGCTACATAAAATAAATCTGCGTGGTGTAAGCCTGTCATATACATGTTTGCATAATCAAATAATAATAACACTCTGTTTCCTTCAACATAATAAGTTATAGTTCCTATTTGCTGTGAGATCAACATTGGTAATAATAATTACAACAAAAAGTCAAAAGCTTTGTAGCAATAATTAAGGCAAATGAACATAAAAATATGGAAGCATACTAAAAGGAAGGCACTTAAACTGCATTCTGCTGTTTAGAAGCACTTATATATATTCAACCTAGCTTGAAAAATTCATTGTGATTGTTATACTTTTACTATCAGCTGCAGTCATGTAATATGGTGACACAGTTCTGTCTTAATTGTGGAATTTCAGGTCTGATGTCCTGAATTTTGAGCTCCAATTTACAATTTTTGTGGACGTGTATCATTTTTGCACCCCAATAGACTCCCTTAATAACAGTTTCTGTTCAGATTGTGCTTAGAAACTGTCCTTATGTCATGATTAATTTCCTCTAGAGGTTTTTTAGGACAGGGATTTTTCTTTTTCTCCACAGACTTCAAGATTTCAGAATACTGATGAAATTGGGGCCTGGGTAAAATTTGCCGACATGAACGATCTTCTTCAACCAGTCGAAATTTTCAAACCATTCTGAAAAAGAAAATGGGCCATATCTTACACATATTCATCAGATATTCACAGGTTTTGTGCAATTTAGTCTACTTCAAAATCTAATTACAACATTTCAGAATCATGGTAAACCCCTTCCAGACCCTCTGTACAGAAAGGGGGCCTCTCATGTAATACTGATTATGCCAAGGACATTTTATAATGTCTTCAATTACATGACGGAATCTCAGATATACATATATAAAAAATGCAGGCAGGACCTGGATTCCTTCTTGTGAACAAAGCTGGTGTAATCATATCTTTTTATAGCTGGACAATCTTTGCTCACGACATACAAAAGTTGACAGTATCTTAGCTAGGGCTTGAAAAGTTTGTCAGTACCATGCAAATGTTTGTGATGTCCCCTTCTTTTACCCTGTACCTTCATTAGTTTTTTTTTTGTAAAAAAAAAAAAGTGTTGCTAAAAAAACACAGATGCATATTCCTCTTCCTGGTAGCACCATATCGAATATGTTATATCATTGTTGGTTCTTCCCCAGGTTTACAATGACTGAATACACATCATCCAGGGTACAATAACAGTCACAACAGTTACAGTTAGAAGAGCACATCGGCAGAACGTACTGCACGAAACCCCATTTTTCACGGTTGTCGCTGGATTTTTGGTCAACGTTGCATCAGAATTTACACTTTTTCCAACACAACATTTAGAAACTAGAGACAGAGTGTTAACCTTACATGTGCGAATATGACCTTATATGAGACGTCGTACCGAAGTGCTATGCACAACACATTACGGGTTTCGCAAAGGCGCGGTACGTTCTGCCGACGTGCTAACAGTCACAACAGTTACAGAAGGAAAAGGCAGTCAGTATGGAGGTTTGATCCGATTCCGGGGAAACAATCTGTGAAAAAAAACCTCAAGTTGTCACCTTATGCAATGTTATGGGCACAGACTACATTATAAGACATGTACAAGGATTTGGGGTGCGTTGTCGATATTCACATATGTGCACTTCTTAGGGTGAAACATTCATCCAGTATGCAACAGTTTCGGCCTAGACAAACTCCTATGGACCTGTCAATATGATCCCTTGGGGGGTGTAGGGGTATGTACAGGGGGTTCACAAAGAGAAAATTGTTAATACTGGCATTAATGTCATCAAGCACCATTGTAAATTTCAAAAGCTGGCCTGCCTATATCCCATCTCTAACCCCCTCCCTCTTTTTGAATTTACAGTGATAAGTGCCCTGCACTGGATGGCCAAAATTTACATCAAAACTGCACGAGTTACATCTTTAGCTGGGTTGATGGAGAATCTGTGTATTGGATTAGATTACTAACAACTGTTTCACAATTATAATCTAGGTATGAAGACTAGAAAATGGGTAGATTTTACATAGTATAACACATTCATTGTGCTTTTGGGGTTGAATTCTATGGCCTTTTGCAAGAAAGGGGGCAGCGATATGCCACAGTTTTCTTCTAAAAAAGGATTCCATTCAACTTCCTTTGACATCATATAGGCAATATAAAAATGGAATCACTATATTTAACCTAGCAGAACTCTACATTGATAACTAATACGCTTCATTGTCTGACCATTTCATATAATTCATTATAAAATTTAACCACCTCATCATGTTTTCTATTAGTAGTTATATATAAAACAAAAGGAAAAAAAAATCATAAACATTTTGTGGAAATATATCAGTCTTCAAGCCAGCATTAGCTGGTGCCTTTTGCATCCGAGTGTTGCATACTGAAAGGGGGATGAGTGTCCATCATGTGTTGTTGTTGTTGTTGTTCTGGATTGTTGACGGCTACTGTTCTTTTGAGCGAGTCCAGGTACTCCTGTTGTGAGATGGCGAGCACGTTGGCCAGAAGGTCGTCGTCATCCCAATCTGTGAGGCCTGTAGGACACACAAACAAACATGGCACGTCGATGAAGGTTAGACATCCAGGTAATACGATACGCCAAAAAGCAGTTACTCAAGCAACTGGATATGATTTTGGAAACGGTCAGACGTTTCAGCTAGTATCCACTAGCTTTCGTCAGTGACTGAGAGACCAGAGGAAAAATGCAGGTTTATAAGCACAAACTATTTGCATATGAATCAATAGTTTCTGCTTATAAACCTGCATTTTTCCTCTGGTCTCTCAGTCACTGACGAAAGCTTGTGGATACTAGCTGAAACATCTGAACGTAAACAAACATGGCTGTTAGCTTCACACCACCAGTTTTTGTAAAGCTTTTTTTTTTACTTCACCACAAGTGAATTAAGTAGCCTCAACTGCCAAAGAAGACCACTCAGGAGATCAATAAAATCTGTTTCTTGTCACTAATGCCACCAATGTAGGTGGTGCTTTTGTGGCGAGAATACAATATCAATGCCTATCGGCTACATATAACGGCGAGAAACAGAACTCCAATCAGAAGCTCTGACGAAGGTGTCTGATAGACACGTAAGCAGGTGAGAGGTATTACTGGTTATGTAAACAGAAAACAGCAATGTCCTATGTTTTACCAAGTAGATGAAAAAAATTATTTTCAAAAGTCTTCTTAAAATACCATAAAAATAACTTAAGAGTAGAAGTGGACACTTGTACAGATTTGACTCATTTTTAGCTTGTCTTTTTGCCTGTCCATGACTCCTCATATACACAATTGAATGCAGTGTTGCCATACATCCATAATATCTCCTTAAAATACTGTAATTCACTTTATGTTCCCAGTAGCAAAAGTTCACGGTCTGAGAAAAATGGACATGTTCCCGAAACTATATATTCACGGTGGCAACAGGTGCAGAAAAAAGAAAGTCCAGTAATTATTTGTTTAGTGTTAAGTTCACGGTATAGAAGTGACAGTGAAAACAGTGAACCTAACAGTACAGTGAACAAATCAGGAATTACAGTAAAGACAGACTACCAACCGTAAGCTGCTGGGGGTATATCCTCCAGAGTTCCAGAGACGCCAGCTACAGGAGAAGCACCCCCCTCTGCGCCCAGCGGCAGGGGGCTGGGGCTTTTTGCACTGGGTCCCTGCACAACTGGGCTACCTACAGGGGGGAAACAACAACTTCAGACTTAGAGATTTCCTTCGAAAGGATTTCTATTATCTCACATAAAAGAAAGTGGAAAGTGGCCTTGAACCAGTTTTAGCTCACTGAATCTCCCACTGGTCGTAACAGAGAAGACAGACGCTATGTACAGTATTTACAGGTTCACTGTACTTGGGAAATTCCCTTGCTCTTTTCGACAAGCACAATGAACAGTGGACCACGGCTTAATGTCCCGTCCTAAGGACTGCAACCCTTTCCAGTAGTGTACATGTCGCGTGAGCGACAACTTGCGGGATTCGAACTCCCAAGCTCTTACTCCAGAGTCAGGCTGCTAACCACTGGACTAGGCACGCTACATACAGTAATCATGTTCAGAATTCTCTAAAAAATCTATACATTCCAATGGTTCAAGAGCATATAAGTAAATGAATAACCATCACATTATTACATGAACGATATTTAGTACAGGGCTTGAAATTTATTTTTGGGAATACGTGCACTGGTGCAACAGTAAAGAATCATCATAATAATATATGTAATACTAAACGATAACAAGAATAAAAGACCACCCCTCACCTATCCTATCTACAGCTGTATGTACATGTGGGTCCCCGGATGTCGCGGCGCGTGGGGAGGGGGGCCCGTGATGGTCGCTGGTCTCGGCTCTCTCGGGCGTGTTCGCCGGCGAGTTGTTGGAACTGTGGTTCCGGGGAGAACGCCCTCCTCGGGGCCGACTGGCCGCCGCCTCGGCCGAGCTACAGGTAGCACTCGCACTACGTGGCTGTAAAAGAAACAATGGCATGAGTCTTAAGGTCTTACACAATCCACAGGCCTTGTGGAAAGATCACTATAAGCTAAACAATTTCATGTCTTAATCGGGTCATAGACCCCTGACTTTTTTGCCCTGTGGTGGCATACTGGGGTAGTTACTTCCGCATTCATTGCGTTTTGCTTTGGTGTGATGCATTGAATGAGAAATACCCCCAAATCGTACATATAAAGGGCGCTATATGGATGGTACTGTATGTCCAACCCATATATACATGTATATGGGTTCCGCAGGACAAGGGTTAACAGTTTCTTTCATATGTCAGGACTGAAACAGGAAACACGTTTTTTTTCCTAGGCCTCACGATGATGTCCAAACCAGAGACTTACAGCGGTGGCCTGGCGCGCACGTTTCTCCTGTTCCCGGAGCCAGTCCAGGTACGATTCCCGCGCCACGTGTTCCTCGATCGCCTCGTTGGTGGCCTCCCAGTCTGTGTAACGCATCTTATCCTCCAACATCGTCTGGAAAACGTGTTCCTCACACATTAGTCTATGACAAGCACAAGCAAACAACGCTACACCAATGGAAAATACACTACATGATGGGACAGTATCCTGTCTGCTATCCTTTTTATGTACTAATGTGAAGACCACTGGAAGAACAGCTAACTGTATAAACTGAAGCTTATTGCCAATCCAAATAAAGTCAAACTCAAATTCTAACTTTTTACACAGTTAACAAATGTTACAGGTTTTCCAAAGATACAAGGCAACACAACATATTCTATGACTAGTTCAAAAATTTTCAAATGAAGCAAGAGTGAACTCAGTTACATGTAAAAACCTTTCTTTATAGTAGCACTAACTTTTGTGTGTTCTATTTTGTTTCCTAATGTTTGTCACATTATGTCTACACATAGAAACATTACCTGTTGAAGTTCTGACTCCTCTGAGGCCTTGATAGCATCATCTACCTGTTGTTTGTCCGCAAGCTGAAAACAAAAGAGAAAAAAAGACAACTTAGTTCCAATTCTCAACCAATCTTCAAGACAAAATAGTCCTTTTTTTCCCTTTTCACCTGACAGTGTAAATCCATAGAAAACTGATGTGTCTCTTTTTGCTTTGCAAACATATCCTGGCTATATATAGAGAACATACTACAACAAATTTGTTTATTTGTTTATTTTGATTTTTCACAAAGTGAAAGGGAGGGCAAAACAGGTGCATACGCACCTTTACAAGTTGCCCTCCCCCATAAAATGCACTACAATACAGTATACACTACAATACATTTTGAGCCTTGTTTTGAAGAAACTGACTATTTAAAATCCATCTCACAATCAACCAACCAACCAACCAACCAACCAACCAACCAACCAACCAACCAACCAACCAACCAACCAACCAACCAACCAACCAACCAACCAACCAACCAACGGCAAGCATCAGAGCAGATACATGGCGGCTGCAGACATGTCCCTCCAGGATGTTCTGTTTTCCGCCAGCACTCTCCAGTCAGTTCTGCTGACCCCTAAACTGTCCAGCACATTGAAAACTCACCCCAGGTTTGAATGCGGGTAGTCCCAGTCCCACACCGATGGTGGCCTTCCAGGGGTTGACTATGGAATTGTAGTGGCGCTTCATGTGGTAACTCACACGGATAGGCTCATTATCTGTCACGTGCATGCCATGGAATGTGTTGCATGGCTCTGGAAAAAACAACAACAACATCATTTGAATGAAAGCTTAATGTAATTCACTTTATGTTCACGGTAGCAAAAGTTCATGATCTGAGAAAAATGGACATGTTCACGGAACTATATATTCAGTGGCGACAGGTGCAGGAAAAAAAAGTCCATGAATTATTTGTTCACTGTAATGATAAGTTCAGGGTACAGAAGTGACAGTGAAAACATAACATAATGGTACTGCGAAAAAAACAGGAATTACAGTATCTGTGTTGCTAAAATCCATAGTTACAGAGTTTAAACCTTAGTTTCAACACAAAAAGAAAGACTCACCATGTGTTGGAACTAAGGTTTAAACTCTGTAACTAACAATAATATCATCATATCTCACGTATTTATCACGATATATTTGTCCATTTGTGGCAGGATTGAAGCTGGGTACTCATTTTTACCTGAATCGTGTGAGAAAATTTGTGCAAAATACTTTTCCCCAGGGCACAACACTGGGGCCTGTCAAGGAACCTAGAATCTTCATATTCTGAGTCAAGACCAGTTTGCCACCTGACGACATAACCCTTAGCTTCAAACCTTGGCTTGATGGATATCACATGTTTGGGTAGAATTCATTCTGAACTACCGTAGTATTTCTACCATAAACTTTATAGTTGTAAAGATTTAAAAGCCTTTCAACATTTTCAAATTGAAATTTTTCAAATTCCTTGTGTCTCTATATAAGTGAAGTGAATATGACTGGATAAATGCCTGTGGACCTCACCTGTACTGTACTGATACACCTCGATGGGCCGATTGTACATCTCCGACATAGCAACCATCTCCAGGTGGTTGCCATGGCAATGGTCGCTACGCTTACGGTTGATATATGTCATGAAGTCCTCAGTCACGTACTGGGAGAAGTAATCATAGTTTTTCAACTGGAAAAAAATGAGAAGAAAAGATGAGCATCATTTTAAAACTCATTGTTGAGTTTTATCAGAATTGCAATGTAACTGTAAAATTGTAGATGTATGAGTCTTCTGAAAACTGCACAATTCAATATTGGATCTTTTGTAATAGTCCTTTTTCAAAAGCAAAAGATACAAGACATTGCAAAAAAGGCAGGGCTCAAAATTCATTTTTGGGAATAGGTGCACTGGTGCACCCAACATAAAAAAATTTGGTGCACAAAAAATATCTTGGGTGCACCATATAAAAAAAAACAACCTAATTTCAAATCTTACTGCTCCTCTGCTGAGCTTGAATCTGAAATGGGAGCTAACTTCAAAATCTTAAATTTTAACAAACACACAAAGTCTGCAATACAAACCATGTAGTCCATGCAGTGGTTGCGCACTATGGAATGCATCTCCTGGTCACCATACACCTGGTCAGCTGGACAGAACAAGGGAATATCGCAGGTGTTATTATAACAACAGTCACAGTCATGCCTGCACTAGGGTGTTTCTCCCTACCATATCGGTATGCATTGTACTAAGTGAAGATAAGGCCACACCAATTTAATTTGTTGGTTCACGGATTCGCCCGCTTCATTCAGAAAATAATGAACATTTTAGGCTCTGAATCAACTCCAAAATATGAGCTCCTATCATAGCATTTGGGGCTATCATAAAATGCCTAGGCCTGTGTTTATTTTCATTTTTTTCACCCTGTCGCTTCATATTTTTTCTTAAAAAATTCGAGAACCAACAAATCAAATTGGTGTGGCCTAAAGCCTAATCTTTGGTTGAAAATTTTGAAAATCTTGTGATCTTCTAATAAAATTAACACAGGACTTCTGGTTAAGGTGCATGGGTTTTGGCAAAACAATTTCAAGCAAATTATGATCAACAGACTGATCCTGACCACCACATTCAGCAGAAACATGCATTCTGTGCACATGCCACAGAAGATATATGTAGCATGGACTAATCATCAAGCCAACCAACATCTTTTGCACCCCAGGCATCCCATAGCCAGAGCCACTGGCAAAAGATGTTGGTTAGCTTGAGAATTAGTCCACCCCCACATACATTTATCTACTACATTCATATACAGTAGTAATCTCCAAGCAGATCATACGGTGGCAAGACAGTATCCAGTGGCTAATGGCCACTCCTCTGAGTAGAGTAGAGTAGAGTAGATCTTTCGTCTCGGTAGGAAGTTCTCTTCCACTTTGAGCCGCTCCTTGTAGTTTACTGCGTAGACATGGTCATCTTGTGTGGGTTGTCCAATGCCCGGGGGTTGTACACCACTGGATGACTTCTCATGTGTTTGTCCAGTCTATTTTTAAAACTGTTCACACTTGGGGCTGACACTACCTCTTCCGGTAGACTGTTCCACCATGTTACTACCCTGTTGCTGTAGAAAAACAGTCTTTTGTTGTTGTTCACTGATCTTTTGTTTAGTCGTAGGCTGTTCCCTCTTGTCCTTCTTTTTTCTTGCATTTTTGGTAGGCAACCCTCTGTGTCCAGCTTCCCATGAGTGTATTTGTAGGTCATGATCATGTCCCCACGTATTCTTCTATATACCAGTGTCGGGAGCCTAAGCACCTTAAGTCTCTCCTCATATGGTAGATTGTTTAGACCAGGCACCCTTTTACTTGCTCTTCTTTGTACGTTTTCTATTTGGTCGGCCTGCTTCCATTGGTGTGGGGACCAAACTGGTGCACCGTATTCAAGATGTGGTCGAATCAGTGATTTGTAGAGTAGTAAGAAGACCTCTGTGTCGATGTACTCAAAGGTCCGCCATAGAAGACCTGTGAGCTGGTTGGCCTTTGCTGTCATTTTTGCAATGTGTTTTTCAAAACTCAAGTCCCGGTCAACTATGATCCCAAGGTCTTTCTCCTCCGTGGTAAATTTTAATGGTATCAGACCAGATTTGCCCTTCATTGTGTACGTATATGGTGGATGTCCTGACCCAATCCTTAGCACTGTACATTTGTCCGGATGAAAACACAGCTGCCATTTAGTTGACCATTCTTCTAGTTTGTAGAGGTTCGCTTGGAGCTCTTCACAGTGTTTTTCTTGGGTCACAGGGCAGTACATCTTTGTGTCATCTGCGAATAGCTTCAGCTGGCTTGTTACTGCTTCAGGCATGTCGTTTACAAAAACTGTAAAGAGCACAGGTCCTAAGACACTTCCCTGCGGTACTCCGCTTGTTACCTCAGCCCAACTTGACAGCGCTCCATTAACGCATACTCTCTGCTTGCGGTCTGACAAGAATGAAGCAATCCATTGTAGCAGTTTCCCTTTTATACCGTAGCTTGCGTATTTTTGTTAGGAGTCGTTGTATTGGCACGGAATCGAATGCCTTTCGAAAGTCTAAATAGATCACATCTGTTGGTTCACCCCCATCTAGAGATTCTGTCCAGTCTTCCAGACATTCTAGTATCTGAGTCACTGTCGACCTTCCTGGTAAGAACCCATGCTGGTGTTTTGTAAACAGCTCATTGCTTTTCATATGGTCCACAATTCGATCCCTCACGATTCCTTCCAGGACTTTTCCTGTTACTGAAGTAAGACTTACGGGGCGATAGTTGCTGGGAGATTTCTTGCTTCCTTTTTTGAAGATGGGAGTTATATGACCAATCTTCCACTCCCTCGGGAGTTTTCCTTCTTCCAATGATTTTGTGAATATTATCTGAAGTGGTGTTGCTAGAACCTCCGCCATTTCCTTTAATACCCGTGGGTGGATGTTGTCTGGCCCCGGTGACTTGTTCGGGTTCAGGTTTTTCAGCCTTCTGCTTACATCTTCCCCACTGACGTTTATGTTGTTGAGGTCTTCCTCATACATTCTCTGTGTCGGCTCAGGGATTGACTGGGTATTCTCTTTGGTAAAAGTGCTGACGAAAAATTTGTTGAGGACTTCAGCTTTTTCATCGTCATTTGTTGCTACAAATGTGTGATGGCCAATGGATACTGTCTTGCCACCGTATGATCTGCTTGGAGATTGATACAGTAGGAGATAGAACAACAGAATAGAAAAGCAAGTACAGCAAAGTAGAAAAGATAATATTATTGACGAGTTGGTAGAGAAAAGTTGAGAAAAGTGACACATGGCAGAGGTGCATCAGACGTTTACTTGTGTCCACACGTTAACGAGTGTTCTCTCAGACAGTGTTAATTACCCTAATCATCTGCACCCCAATCATCTGATTTTGAAAATCTGCACGATTCAATCAAAAAATCTTTTACAAAAAAGCAAAAAGACACCAAGGCATTCTTGGTAGCTCTTCTTCATGCAAAAAAATTAAATTGTGCTGCTTAGACAGTACCAAAAATAGATACAGGGGTGAACAGGCTGTACTCACCAACTGCACGAAACAGACAGGCCCCGTCCACCCCCATCTGTCGAATGGTCCATCCCTTCTTTTCTTTCAGAGCATGTTCGAATCGGGCCTCCATCTAGAAATCATAGCAACAAAGGCAATAATTATACATTTTTCATAAATAATCATCCTGTATAATATCCAAAGAACACATTAACATAGAAATCAAACTATCTACATGTAGAAAGCGTGTTAAGGTGTGATGACATTTCTTGTTTTTTAGTACATGTACAACCACCTAGTCTCCACCAGACTCCTTTCCAGGCTGAATAAATAGAAATCGGCTAAGGGGAACATCATTTAGCAGAGGAGTTGGCCGGCCATAGAGAGTCCAGCTTGCCTGCATGAACCCTCTATGGCCGGCCAACTCCTCTGGCAAATGATGTCCCCCTTAGCCGATTTCTACTATTTATCCAGCCTGCAAAGGAGTCTGGTGGAGACTAACAACCACCTACATGTAGCTATATGATCCCTGCAATCCCTCAAATTTGATTTGCTTCAAAGGTTTTCTTTATTTCAGTCTGAGAATGTAGCTTTCAGATCCAGATGTGCATGATTACCTTAAGAATGCACACTACCAGGTTAGACCAGTCTGAATAAAGATAAACCATTCAAATTGATTGGTGACATTTTACTTCAGGAATTTGGGGAAGATCAGGGGAGTGGAGGTACTAGTAGTTGGACAAATTATGCTAATTTGGATATAATCATTCTGAAACAGGAAGTAGGTGTAGCTTTGTGCAGAAATTTAACATAATTTATGCTACAAAACAAGGCTGCTTGTTCCTGTTTCTTTGTAATTATGCCTCTAGTATGATCAAATATAATGTAAAAGAGACAAAGTAGTGAACATTTGATACTGTACATGCATGCTAGTTTGCTACAACTGAATTTTGTTTCAGCAACAATACTTGGAGCTTATACTGTCTGGTATTTAGTATGCAGTGGGGTATGTTGGGGCCAGGATACGGAACTAGCATCAAGATTACAGTATGACGCACAAGAATACATGTACTTGTACCAAAATGCAGGTCTTGTCTGCACAATGTTTACCAAACCTTCCTATGTAAGCCTATATAATCTATGCCGCTATGATGGTAAATTTTTTTGGTCACTGTATAATAAAATGGTTGACATTCCGGAAAGGAATCCATAAAAACAAGGTTTATAATGTTTAGACGTTAAGCATTCCCAGCATGCACCAGTGCTGAAGACGTTCAGGTCAGGTCATGTGACCAGGTTATGTATTCTGTAGTTTTATAAGTGTGAAATTTTCACCCATTCAAGCTGATCAGCATCTAGATTCCTTTCTGTAACACTCGGCATTGGATTGGATCCATTTGCCGATCAGAAATAGGCAGCATTTACATTAGATTTACAAATGACGGACAGAAAATGACAGCAATGTTGATGGCAGGATGTTCAATGGATGTGATCGAGGAGGTTGTTGGTTTGTTGACAAGACAGAATACTTTATATGCAATTCCCAGGCCAAAGTTTCAACCTACATGTACATATACAGCTTCTGGTCATTCTGATAAATGTACTAGATATGGAAAGTATTTCGACATGGCATTGACAAGATGATATTTAAGGACCATAACTATCCTATTTCAAAATCTTTGGTCCATCTCACAATTTCTAGGTTATATAACGTTACAAACCAAGGACTGTTGCTTACCATGCTCAAGATTTGATTTTACAATTCTCCAAGTTTCATTTTACTGTTAGAGATTTGTAAAACCTTAAATGTGTGCCACTGTGCAGCTGTTACAACTGTGAAAGGTTTTCTTTTGTCCTATCCTTTATTTATGATGTGTATGTTTACACGTACACAAGATTTATTATTAGGTCTTAGGACTTAAATTATTCTGATCACATGCACTGCACGTACAAGAACTTGTGCACAACATTTTAAGAGATCCTCACACCCCAACGAAAATAAACGATCGGTGTTTATAACGCAATTTTTGGAATACTAAGTTAATGCAGTGTGACTGTGAAAATTTATTTTTGCGTATGACGCGTTAGTTACTGTAGCCTCCGTAGCAGGCTTATAGAACTGGGGGTTTGGTGGTCTTCGGCTGTTTTCTGATTAGCCCAGTTCTAAAACGGGGGTAATTCAACCAGGCCGGCTATGTTGTCTACATGCAATCAGAAAATAGCACATAAAAGCTCCCAAAGACCCCCAAAACTCCCAGTTTTTGGCATGCTATGGAGGCTATTTAATAGTTACCTCCATAAGAGTCTTGTCATCCACGTCTTGGGAGTTTTCATACTCGTCCTCGCTGTTGTAGACCGGGGTAGCGTCCGGCTGTTCCTCCCCCCCGGGGTTCTCCACGGGGCGGGCCTGGGGGGACCCCACGGGGTGTGCCGAGTGCCCCCCTACCGCCAGACCCCCCCTTTTTCTGGAGCCGCGAAGGGGTGAACCAGAGCAGCGATGCCGCCGCTTGTTGGCATGTCCAGAATGCGAGTGCGCTCCGTACTCTGGCGCGTCCTCGTCGCTCGAGAAGCGCTCCTCCCGGGCGGAGGCCCCTCCAGCCCCCCACCGGGGTGGGGACGAGCGGGGCCGGACTGTCACCCGGGCCTCGGGGACGGTCCCGTGCGGGTGGGGGTGAGTGGGATGCCCGTGGGAGTGGGGCACCCTGTGCGGGTGGGAATGCGAATGTTCCCCCGAAGTCGACTCCTGCCCGTCGCTCTCGGGCTTTTTCTTCGGCAAGATGGTCATTCTGGATGACCTAAGGTCGCGATCTTTCTAACAGCGGTGGGAGGTGTCGCCGACTCGCCGACTTTTGGGAGAAAATTCCACAGAAAAGTGAGACGAAAGTCAAATCAAAACATTACAGGATCCAAGATGGCTGCCTTCCTGGACATGACGTCATCTGAGCATGCGTGTTAGCGCTCGCCAGACCGGTGTCCAAATATAGAGTGTGCAGCAGCGACACCTGTCGGTTCATATCAACTTACGGTCTGTCTTTAAAAATCTGATTTTAATGAATCAAAGAATGTAACATGTAACGTGTTAGAATTATATTGAACTATTAAGACACACTTGACCTTACAGTGGCTCAATGAATCCCGATTATATGTAAAAACATAGCTTCTTTATAAGTGAACTTGAAAGAAATGCATAAAATTCATACAGACAAAAGAATTTACCAAAATGAAGTCATTGCAGTCATAGTTTTAGTGCAAAATTACTACAGAAAGGGCTCTACCATTGCAATAATAGGCACATTGACAGACCTTCAGACTGAAAAGATCGTTGTAGTAATAATCATGAACGTGGAATGTGTACAGCGGAGGGGCTGCGGGGCGAGTGGCGGGAAAACCCATCTGCGAGATGGAATGGACAAAACCGAACTACCACAAAGGAGGTACGTAAAAGTAATTTATGGTGATACATATCAAAGTGTTGTAAAAAGTAATCATGTCAAGAGCTTACAACATGATGTGTCATGTCTTCATCTACATCAATATTCAAGTTTTACATTTTTCTCTTTCTGTTACAGCAAACAGAACA
>NW_017802380.1:812986-915941 GCF_001625305.1 Branchiostoma belcheri | reverse complement strand
TTCAGCAAACGTAGCAGTAGACATAGTCACATTTAGTCTTAAACATGTGTTTTGAATATAGGATAGAAGATATACAGTACATTAGATATATAACTACTTCCTGAAGGAGTATGTGAAAGTAAGATCACAATCATTCCATTACAAAAGAACCATGTTAAATTTGTTACCAGTACATCACATCAGTTTTAATGTACAGAACGTTTGCGAAATGAATACGGGTATATGGAAAGTTGTCACGTAAACTTTTTAGTATTCACACTCTTATATGCAGTGTTCATGAAAACCTAGTACTAGATATATTTTCAAGTAGTCTTACACATATATTTTCAATATACTACTAAGATAGAAGATGTATGTTAGATAAACTACTTTCTGAAGGAATATGAGAAAGTAAGATCACATTGATTCCATTACAAAAGAACCATGTTAAAATTTGTTACCAGTACAGCAGTGTTTATCAAAGTTAGAATACTGGTCGGTGTATGAAAAGTTGTCACGTAAACTTTATTGTTATGTTCACATTCTTATATGCAGTGTTCATGTGCTGGGCACATGGTATATTACATCATGCATCATTCATATCTATTTTGTTCTAAATACACTTAAGAACTTGAAAGAAGAGTGTACAGTACTTCTATTACTTTCCTTCTATCTGTACAAAGAATCCTAACAAAATCTCCAGCACTTGTAAACAGGTAAACCGTATACTAGTAACTGTGCCAAAAATTCTTCACTTGATCAAGTCTGGCTGCAGATTAGTCAATGCAGCGCAAACTCTGATAATGTCATCTGCAGCTGGCACAAGTGTTATGGGGAATGTGCCCTCCAGAATCTTAAAGTCCTTTAGCCGATTGATGGCACGCTCTACATGAATCCTCAGGTTGGCAACAGTTTTTGTTTTTTTACTTTCTCTCTGGTCATTTGACGCTTCCCCTGTGCTGCAGGTGGAATTTCCAAGGTAGCCCCTAGCTTAATAAGATCCTCCTGGATGGGAAAGCCCCTGTCAGCCATGATCACATCATTATGCTCTACAGAGTGAAAGAACCCACTGTCCCGTGTGATGAACACATCAGAGTCCCTTCCACCATAGGCCTTTGAGAGAAATGAGATGTGTCCATTTGGGGTGATTCCTACCAACACCTTTAACGTATTGTGTTTCTTGTAGTCAGACCAAGTAGATGCTTGCAACTCCAAAGACCTGGGCCTCTCAATAAAAATTTCTGTACAGTCAATAATGCACCTTATTCTAGGGCATTTCTTCTTGAACTGTGGAGGCAAAGTCTTTGTGATTGCAGCTCTACTTGGCCATACAATCAGTGGCTGTAGCGTTACAGAGAGGAAGCGAACCCAGGTATTCACAACCTGTGAGCAAGTACTAGGGACAACTCCAAATATAATAGCCAGAAAGTTGATGGTCAGGCCAAGGCGCAATCGCATCAGTGTGAGGAGGAACTCATCTCGCAGATTTAGCCTTCGATTTGAGCCACGCTTTTTGGGGGTTCCTTTGTTTTTAGAAGATGCCTTTTTTGACTTTGGGGTACCATTTTTGGAATCTGAACTTTTCCAGTAGGTCATCTTTTTGGCATGTGGCTCTATGTACTGAAACATGTCATTAAATGCCTGTTTTGACCTTAAGCCTGTACAATGATTGACATCATTGTCAGTTTTCAGAGTGTCAGCAGTAAACATCTGCTTTTTCCTGAATGATTTCCCCCCCGACTTTTCCTGTTCTGTTTTAAGCGAGATGACTTCCTGCTCTAGTTCTTGCACCCTATTTTCCAATGTGTTGATTCTTATTGGTTTACTTACACAACCCTGACAATCACATTCTTCTTGACAGTCCACTTGTAGGTGTACCTGTGGTCATGCTCTGTCTTTTCTACTGGAGTCATGACAACAACATCTTCTTCAATACGTGGCTTCTTCTTCTGGGGTTCAGGAACCGCAACACGTTTCAATGGAGGTGGTCGCTTTGGCGTTACCTTCTGGTCAGATGAAGACAATGTGTACCCGAGATGTAGGACAGGGTCTGGATGAGCTTTTGTTGGTTGGCCATCTGGAAAATGGCGCGAGCACACTCGGTCATGTGGCTTGTTTTCCCAGTTTTTCTTGGTTTTGTTCACAAGCTTGTTCATGAGTTTGTTCCATCTTCTCCTGTCATCGGGTCTTTTTTTCTCGGTGGGAAATGGGAAAAGTTTGAAAGGTGGGGGACAGTCACAGCAGCCAAGTCCATTTTTGGTGCCATGTTTTTGGCATGTCTCTGACTTCCATTTCTCTAGGTGGTATGTTGAATTGCTGCAATTCACTACTGCACATATCAGCATGGTGAGCTCAGGAAAGTAACACTGTAAAAAGAAGAAGATAGAAAAAATTGAACCAAAGGTTTACACTATATGGATTTAGGTGTGTCTTGACTGCACTGGCATAATTTTTCATGCACAAAACGCTACCCCACCACCATGTATAACACTACTAAAACATAAACTTACTAATTGGTGTCCTCACTGCAAGTGCTATTCATAAATTGTTATTTTAAAAGGTACTTCGTCGTGAGGATTGCGGTAAGAAAGCTCTATGTGCTTGGGGTGACACGAGACAAAGGCGTGGCGTGCCTTGTGCAGACAAAGCTCACACGTGAAGCTCATGCGGTTTATCTACAAGTTTTACCGTCTAAAACATATACAGCTAAAAAATCACACCATTATTTTACACATATAACCTCTATAAAAAGAAAAGAGGTACTCCAAAACTCATTTTATCGAGATTGGAGCGGAAAATCGAGCAGGAAACTCGAAGACGGAAGGCGTGCAGGATGGGGGAGGGGGGCATGCATAACTAATTAGGCGCTAGCGATAGCTTGGAAACCGTCAAAAAACGTACCGTAAATCCGTTTGAAGACAAAGATACCACGATATTTTAGGCCCGCTAGGTCCAGAACATCGTTGGAACTCAGCCCAAGGCGGGCCAACGCCGGTAACGCCGTGTGTGAGCTGAAAACTTACACTTACGCTAGAGCTTGGAACAATGGCTGCCCCGAGTTTGTTATTCTAGAATTTTTGCGTCGCTAGGGTGCACTAGTAATTGCGAATAGGCTTATAGGGGGCGCTTTTGAACCGTATCCTCTCATGTGTGTGTGTGTGTGTGTGTGTGTGTGTGTGTGTGTTGTGTGTGTGTGTATGTACACGTGTGTGGTGTGTGGTGTGTGTGTGTGTGTGCGCGCGCGCGCGCATTTGTGTGTGTGAGAAAGAGAGAGTGTGTGCGTGCGCGTGTGTGAGTGTGCGTGTGTGTGTGTGTGTGAGTGTGCGTGTGTGTGTGTGTGTGTGTGTGTGTGTGTGTGTGTGTGTGTGTGTGTGTGTGTGTGTGTGAGTGTGTGTGTGCGGGGGAGGGGGCATCTTCATGTTGCTCCTGTGGATGAACCACTGCCTTGACCGACTCCAGTCTTGGGTGGGCAAACATAGGAGGATATAATGTGATGTCTGTGTAGCCAACTTACTGTCAAGTGCATGGTAACAGCTCTCTTCTGTAAGTATCAACGTGCGCACACGAAGTAATGTGTGCTCCATGATTCGTAACTCCGATTTGTTGTCTACTATTGTAACAGTGCTAACTGACCATGCTAAATGGTCGTGCGACCTTTTAGTGTAGTGGTTTTTACACTATTACATGTTAGTTTTAGGAACTCAAATTTGTCGATTTTGACGGGTGACAATATTGTACGTGTACCATTCACCGATATCAATTGTCTGAAGTTTCTTCTTATCTCACAAGAGGTCCTCACTACGCCGCAAATTTCTACCGTACAGGCAGGCAGTAGAGATTCGTGCGACTCCAGGGATCTCCATAGTCTCCAAGCAGATCCTAGGGTGGCAAAAGACAGTATCAAATTGGCCAGGTAGTATCCATTGGACCCTTTCTGGATATGATAGTGGATACTGCCTGGCCAATTTGATACTGTCTTTTCTGTATCTGTATCTGTATAGCCGGTATATCCGCCCTTCGGCATAACACACCAGCTTCGCAGGCACGCGGTGCGGCGGCAGCTGGCTACATTGCACCGATCGACTTGTTACACCTAACCCTTGAACATCTAACTCTAGACATCTAACTTTTGCCACCCTAGGACCTGCTTGGAGATTCGGATCTCCAGGGGACTTGGATGCAAATTGGAATTCAGTAGGGTGCTAAACTTCAAGCAGATGCTAGGGTGCGAGACCGAAACGTTTTTTTTAGCAGCTAGGTTTCTCTGACAGGTCTTCACACTCCAACACGGAAAGACTGTCTGTCAGAGAAGCCCAACAGCCAAACACTACAGTCTACCTTACATGTTATGAGGTTTTGTTACTTCTGGTGCGGAAGTATTGATGAAACATAACATGACATGATGAAACATAAACCATGGTATGATAGTAGAGTTTCATCATACATTGATAATTCACTCTATGACGAAATCCATTAACACAAACTATACCTACATCCAGGAAGTTTGAAATCTTTGATGTCTTGTTTTGGTTCTGTGTCCTATAGCAAATGCAACATCCTTGACCCAAATGCTCTTCGTTGAATTCATAACGTAACCATAGTGACCCAACAGCCATGCTGGAATGTTTTGGTCTGTGGTCCAAAACACCGGACAGCCTTTCTGAGCCTGCCAAGACCCACGCACGTCATACTAGCTTGTTACTGTGACCATAATGAACGGTTAGTATGGTATGGACAACCACCTATTCAAGAATCGTTTGCAAAACAGCTCCTGATTTTACCAGGGGTACTTACGACTATTTGACCAGAATTCACAGTCGCCATGGATTTATGTTTACTGAAGGTTACATTATGTTGCAATTTTATAGCAGGAGGGAATTAGAGTCCTGTATAAATGTGTTTGAGTAAGAATTCATGGAGCAGACAATATGCGAAAGTTAACATTATGCATTTGCTTTGCAAATGTTACCTTTCTAGTTTCATTTTGCCATCGCGACAGAAAGAGCTAAAACATCGCGTCAGACAGTCTAGTCAACCCAAGGAGCGCAGAATTGCCTGTAAAAATTGTTTATCTGTTTTCCGCAAAATCTGATTTGGCTGGTTGATGTGTAAGTGTCCTGGATTCTTGACAGCTGGTTACCTCCGTAGTCATGGTAACGTGGGACAACAGTCGTCACCATGGTAACGGTATGATCAACAGTCTGGAGCCGACAGGCATAGACAATCAGATGTATTGGGACATACCATGTTCTACTTCGAGGGGTGTGCAGGATATCGTTCACTAGCTTTTGCTGTTTGTTTGGTTGGTTGTTTGTTTTATGGTTGGTTGGTTGGTTGGTTGGTTAAGTTGTTAACAGGATACGAAACAAAGCTATTCACGAAAATTTGCTATCATAATTGTGTGACGTGGGAGAGAACGGTGTCCGGGTCTAAATCTGCATTCAAATGTGATATATTTAATAAAATGTGATATATTTAATAAAGCACCTTGCAAATTCTTTTACGTTATTTCTAGGAATAGCCTAACTATATACAAGAGGGGTTCTAACGCTATTTTCAGAAACACGTGGTAACCAATGTGCATAAGCACAAATGCACTTTGTAGGTAACGTTACTTTTCGAGTGGCAATTTTGTAGCAAAAATCTCTCCTGCGCCTATGTATTGTTATTAGATGCAACATGTAGTTGATGGTGTGAATAGGGTTAAAGCATTCCAAATTATTGCCTTCAAGAAGTAGGTGCTATCATTGAAGTTCACTTTAAAGGCATCCAATGCGATTTCAGGGCAGCAAAACTGGAAATATTCTGAATAAGACAATCTTTATGACACATACTGCTTCACATAAGCACATTTAAATCAACATTTCATACTTTGGGCATTCAAAACTGCAGAAAAATCCCCAAGATGAGTCCTTTATTTTCTGGGTGGTACCTAAAAATCAGCCAAGGGCCCTTCCAGTAACCATTTTCCGTCAGAATTTTGGGAATTTTCGCTCCACGAATGTCGATATACATTGGGATAGTGTGTTTTAACCCAGTATATGTAGAATATTGACTTTGAAAAATTGAGTTTCCAAGCCCTAAAAACTGCATTGGATGCTTTTGATAGAATTCGAAGAAAAACGTGGGTGGGAGTGGGAGTTCTGTGATGTCCAGTTGTTTCACACGATATCAGAGATGTTCAAACAAATAACGCCAGCAGTCAATTATCTCTCATCACGGGAATCTAACGAGACTTTAATAACGAATTAGCCTTCTGATTAGACAGGTTTCTATAAGTGGCGAGACCTGGTGGCTATCCAATAATAGATATCAAAGAGCCAGTAGCCGTCCCACGAGTCTCAGTGGGTCGTCTTTACTCGTCTAAAATTGGACCAAGTGAAGGACGTTATGTTATACAAGGTGGCTGGATTCAGCCGGTCCAGCTAAGAATGGCAATGATATGATAAAGCCGCGCAGCGTAAAAATAGGTCAGTGACATCTGGAGCTATCAACGCAATTTTCCAAAGTAAAGTTGGTGGCTAAAGCATACCATATATACATCAGCCACGAATTTAGAAAAAAAATCTATATGCCACTCTTTTTTTATCATAAACCAGAACTAGAGTCACTTACGTAACGCAAATCAAGTAATGGATAAATATATCCAGTTGCTTTATTTAGAATTTATTTTGTATTACGTACTCGTAATGTCATATTCTACCTGGAAGCCTAATCTTTAGCGGACTATAAGACTAATCTACCATTGATACCGAAGTCTATGTAGTGTGAGATGTGAATGTGTTTTTACAATTATTCTTGGAATTTCTAATCTCCAAGCAGATCCTAGGGTGGCAAAAATACAGTATCAAATTGGCCAGGCAGTATCCATTGACCAGAGAGGGTAAAAAAGGGCCATATATAAAAAGGTAACGATCTTCCCCATCAACCTCTGCTTGGAGAGTTGGAATTTCTGCATGTGGACGGCGTACGTTTTGTGAAAGTTTCTCACGGATGTCTATGTCCCTTTCGGTGGCAAAAAGACAGTATCAAATTGGCCAGGCAGTATCCATTAGCCAGAGAAGGTCGCCGACCACCGACGGGGGTAGCGAAAAAACGGCCATATATAAAAAGGTAACGATCATTCCCTCACAACCTCTGCTTGGACAGTACGTTTTGTAAAAGTTTTTCTCACGGATGTCTACACGTGTACGTGCGTTCTCCCATGGTTCCCAAAGGTCAGGCCTCGCCATTTCCAGAGAGCGGCGCGTCGCATTTTTCCCAGGGCGACTGACGACACGCGGCCCCCCGCCCCAAATGTCAACACGGCGTAAACGGAAAGTCGACAATCTGTAAGGAGAAATGTCGAACGTGTCAGGCAAGCTTCCCGGGGCAGTAAAAATGGCTTTCGCGTCTCCCCGCCGCTTATGGAAATGGCGCGTATCGCATCCGCGCTGTGACGGTCAGTTAAAGACATCCAATGTAGTTTTTAAGGGGGCCTGCATGCCTTTTTTTCGGAAGACGTAATCAGGCCTTTTTAGTCTTCGTAATTCGTAGGCAGCCTCCCCAAAATCAACGTAATTCGTAATAGTACATTAGCCGCAAAGCGTAAAGTCATAATCAGCTCTGAGACTTAAAAGTAATTCGTAATCAGCAGCGAAAATTTTGCGTAATTCGTAATCACTATACCCCCCCCCCCCCATGCAGACCCTCTTTTAGGGCTTGGAAACCCGATTTTTCAAAGTCAATATCATAGTAAAGTATCTACATACTGAGGTGAAACCACACTATCCCATACTGACCCACGTAAAGCAAAAATATACTGATTGAAATGTGCTA
The DNA here is from genome assembly GCF_001625305.1 of Branchiostoma belcheri. Taxonomy (NCBI): domain Eukaryota; kingdom Metazoa; phylum Chordata; class Leptocardii; order Amphioxiformes; family Branchiostomatidae; genus Branchiostoma; species Branchiostoma belcheri. The sequence goes on along the minus strand of NW_017802380.1, from coordinate 908,144 downwards.
ATGTGAAGCAGGTATGTGTCAATATCATAAACATTGCCTTGTTCGGAACATGTCCAGTTTTGCTGCTCTGAAATCGCATTGAATGCCTTTAAAGGGAATGAAGTACATGGTTAACAACGCACGGGGTGATTCACGAACTTCGTCATCGCCGCTACCGGGCGTTAGTCCAACTCCTTAACTTGCCGCCTCCGCAGGCCAACTTTGGGATCACCAAAAAGCCCTTCAGAGATCGGGTATATACGTAACGGCGCCGGGCTGCTGACGTCACGTAACGTTACGTCTCACGTGCCTCTGATGACGCGGCGTTGTGACATAACCACGGCGGCGGCTGGGAGACGGGCTCCTTAAAAGGCGTTACAAAGTGCAGTTGTTCAAATACACCTGAGAGAACGGAAATCCTTTCTAGAAAGGCCAAGACTTGAGTCGACTCTATGACTTCCTGCCATTTCAAATCTTACAAACGCGCGTAGCAACTCACGTGCTCAACCCACGTGCTTCCACGGAAGTTTGTGCTCTTTGGAATACAAAGTTTCTCGCCCAAACTCTAATCACTAGGAGCGAAGTAAAGTTACTTCTCTTTCCTCTTTCGATTTTATTCATCGTACAACCCACGTGCTTCCAATGAAGTTCGTAAAGCCAGCAGAAGTCCTGTATTTGAGGAGAGTCTGGGCTGCAAAGTTCCCACCTTTTCTAGAACTCGAACAAGATTCGATCGTGTACTTCTAGAACCCGAACAGTGTTCGATCGTGTTCTTCTAGAACCCGAACAGTGTTCGATCGTGTTCGATCTGGGTAATTCGAACCGAACGCGCGTTCGAATTCTATTCGGGGGTCATCTGCGGTCATTTACAATAAACCCTTGCAACAGAAAAAAAAAAACAATTTTCTAGAAATACCAACCGTTTCCTTGACAGTAACGTTATATGTACGCTATCATTTTGTTGTTGACATGTAACATGTAACGAAGCTACGACGACACCGTCACGCCCGTGTGACCTGTCACAGTGTAACGACATAAAACCATCCTACTAAATCCAAACCTCATTTTATGATCCCCTCTAATATATCACCTGACCTTGTTCTTTCACGAAGGGGCTTTTCGTCGATCAATCACTGATTAAATGATGTTGAACCCCCATGCAGACCCTCATATGTACAAGGCTCGAATAAATGAACCCAAAAAAATCTTGAGCGCTCTGATAAGCAGGAAGCAAACGGTTGTATAACATTATTTGTCACAACGCATCCATCAAATATGCGAACGACCCGTGTGACAGGAGAGCAGAAATCTGTTCTCTTATGGTGGTGCAAAATTGGACAGATGGAAACATCAAAACACCGGTCTGTTTGAAGCACCGCACAAGTTACAATTTGTCAAATCAGTTTGGAAGCCTGCAATTTTGAGTGAAAGGTTATGCTTATATAGTATAGACCTACATGAATAGGCTTATATAGCATAGACCTATATGGATCATAATGCGTAACGTCACATATGATATAATATTCATATACATAGTGGTGGTATCCATTTTAGCAAATTTCAACGTCTAATGTAAGATGGGGCCATCTTTACTGTGTACGTACTTTGACCTTATGATTTTAACCTTCATTTTCTTCTATTTCAAGCCATAAACAGCACATAACATAACCCTATGACCAACATGTGATTTTTTTGAACGCGGGAAAGGTCGCACAAACAACCACCCAACCGCTTAAGCCGACGCTTCTTGACGCGGTGCCAATGACTCGAACATGACCGCTGTTCTGTGGCGGTGTCCGCCCTTGGCTTTGACCTGGTTTAACCCCTGCATATTCGGCTGGTCCCATGGCACGTCCCAGCCACCGTGAGCCCAGACGTTGCCTAGCCGTTTTGCCCGCCAAGCGCAGCTCTATATTTAGAGGCACCCGCCGGCTGCTTGGCTCAATGGAGCTACTAGAGCTATATTTGGACCTCTCTCAGAGTAACTAGTCTGAGAATTTATCCGACATGTAGTTGGAAGCTTGGATATTTCCCACCATGCGCTATTAGAGCACTGCGAGTTCCTATTTTTAACACCTAACACGGGGGTGCCAACCTTATCCATTTTCGGTAATTTCCGAGAGTGGCGAAAATTAGAGGAAAAGGCATTAGATGTACGGAAAACGTGGGTTTAAATGTACCTCTTTTCTTCTTTCCTGGGGTCTTCTTAGCTTCCATAGCATGCCAAAAACTGGGGGTCTTCAGGGTCTTTGGGATCTTTTATGTGCTATTTTCTGATTGCATATAGACAACATAGCCGGCCTGGTTGAATTACCCTCGTTTTTAGAACTGGGCTAATCAGAAAACAGCCGAAGACCACCAAAACCCCAGTTCTATATAAGCCTGCTACGGAGGCTAGGGTCTTCTAGTGTTATGCGCAAGTGCAGTAGTCCATAGCCTTCACATATTTTTAGTATGCTTATTGCATAACCTTCGATAGTTGGAATGCTTGCCTTCCGGTTAGAAAACGCCACAAAATTGCCTTTATCAATTATTGATATACGTCGCGCCGCCATCCTGCAGTAGAACAATGTGGATGTCCTTTCGGTCTTTGACTCGGCATGCAGTCACACGTTTCTGATACATCCTAAAAAGATGGCGGCATTTTAAGTATATCATGCCACGACAAAAAGAGCAGAGGACACCGGCATTGACCGGCATAAATATCACAAAACAAGAACACGTCAACAGGTCCTAAATTCATGTCGTGGGTAGATTGACACATCCCTTTTCTGTCTCCTGTATTCTGTCTATGTCTCTGTGCCGTTGAAAAAGTTGAAAAAGAAAAAGAAAATAGTTAAAATTCTTGTTTCTCTTGTCTAGTTTTTATCTATACCCCATTTAAAAACAGGCTTGTGTGCTGTATCCTATACCCAAGAAAATAGTTAAAACTCTTGTTTCTCTTCTCTAGTTTTCCTCCTTTTTTTATTTATACCCAAATTAAAAACAGACTTGCGTGCTGTACCCTATACCCTTGAGTCCACATGACCAGGCCAGTGACGTGGCCAAGTCCATACTTCAGCGTACCTTGTGACAAATTCATCTGACATTCCGCCATTCCCTTTCCCTTGTAAGGGCCCTGAGAAGCTCCCTGCTTCTGACCCTTGATCATAACTTTGATACAGTCCATCCGAAGTAGGCCACCACACGACACAAAGTTAGAATACGTACGTAACCCTTCCGGCCTTACGTTGACTTACGAAATGTGCTCCTTATAGAGAGGACCTCAGTAACCGAGAGGTCACATTCGTCCCAGGTCGTTGTACGTTTTGATAGCCTCTACCAGGCTCCGCGGATCGCTGGAAAAATAGTAGAAATTTGCCGAAATAAAGGGATAGTATACCAGAGAAGATCCCGGGCCATAGAAGATCCAATTCGCGAATCACGGATCCATTTCTCTGGAATACTGTCCCTTTATTTCGGCCAATTTCTACTATTTCTCCAGCGATCCGCGGAGCCTGGTAGAGGCTACGATTTTGATGCGTAGAATCTTTCAAGCATGCAGGGCATTGTGACAGAACAAACCGGCGGCAAGCATCTAAGGCAAGCTTTTCCGTCAGAAGACAGCTAGACGTTTCTACACACATGCACGGCTATCCCTGTAATGCCCCAGTATGCGATCGCACACAACGATTGCGCGACTTATGCGACCGAACGTTAGGTATGTCAATATATACAACTCGCTATGATAACTTCTATATTTTATCTGATGACATGTCCCACATACGGACTGTTCACTGTACCCTTCATAAGTGTAGTTTAGCGTAATGCAGAACGTACATGTAGAGTTGAAATATTTTCTAGCCAGTATATAGTTCTTTATAACACTCAGACACAGTAACCGTTGACCATATATGTAGCATTATGATAGACTCATACTAACTAGTAACTTTATAATTTGCCAGACATTGTACCCGTGACAATCTTTGTGCAATAAACCTTGACTTGACTATCTCTTTATGGTTTAGCTAGAGAGCAATGAACGGGGCATTGAACGACGGTATATTGAACATGACTTATGCTGGTTATGATATGACATTTCCGAACTTGGCAAATGAAAATTCCTCGCCATTTCTGAACGACAAGTCCAGGTCAGTGCTCCCGGAATAGTTTAACCATGCCGGCCCGCACCAGCTGCGATCAAAACAAGGCAAAGCCGGTCTTTCACCGGTCATCGCCATTTCAGCGGCATTGTTACAAGTTTGTTTCTCCGGGTTCATGACTTTTAAAAGAGACAACAAACCTCAATGGCTTTAGATTCTGTACCTGTATAGCCGGTATAACCGCCTTTCGGCGTAACACACCAGCTTCTGTATCTGTATAGCCGGTATAACCGCCCTTTGGCGTAACACACCAGCTTCTGTATCTGTATAGCCGGTATAACCGCCCTTTGGCGTAACACACGGCCAGCTTCTGTATCTGTATAGCCGGTATAACCGCCTTTCGGTGTAACACACCAGCTTCTGTATCTGTATAGCCGGTATAACCGCCCTTTGGCGAAACACACCAGCTTCGCAGGCACGCGGCGCGGCGGCAGCTGGCTATATTACACCGATCGACTTGTTACACCTAACCCTTGAACTTCTAACTCTAGACATTGTTTAAAGCTATCTAATGATTGTGGTTTGGTGGTTGTGTTTGCTTGAGATTAAAAAAAATCATAATACATAAAACAAAATACTAGTAGATAAATGTCGGATAATGTAAGTACCATATACTAGTATACGACCCAGGTTATGTTTATTGTTTGTTTATTGTTTATTAGACCGATCTCCATTAGTTTGTACAGACATCATTTGCCATACATACTATTCTTCCTGGAGTCGTTGACTACAAACTACTTTCATCACAACATGGTAAGGCTTAACTACACACTACATAACCACACACAACATGCAAGTAGTACCGAGAGGTCAGAGGTCGTAAAAATAAAATTTAGACAAAGATTCATATTTACATATCTATGTAACCTATATACGCACCACCAGCGTAAGAAAAAAAAGCTACAAGTCAATCAAAGTATTTCTTGTTGTTCCGGGTTAAAGTTTACACACGTGGCTACATTTCAAGTCTGCCGAAATATTTATACATAACAGCGTCCTCAGGTGTAACACGGCACGGCACGACAAACCAATTATATCTTTTTATTCATGAATCTATTTTTGTTTTCCTCATGTCACACCCAACTGTCGTCAGGTACCCTGCCCACGGCCAACCACGCAGTTGAAACAGGTGATTTAAGACCAAAGCTCGGCGCCTTAATGCCTATCGCGAGCCGCGTGGGAAAAATTAGGGCGCTTTTCTAGGGTCAAAAGGGCTCATAATAGCTATCCTGAAAGGCAAGGTTCATTGCCCTCACACCTGAATGTTCAATGCCCTCATATATATATATACCTTGAGGAAACGATCGAAAGAGTCAGACGTGCATGTACATGTATTGTCTACCGCTACATGCTGTTGGCAGAGTTCCAATGTATCGCACGATGGACCTAGCCTCTAGCAGGCTTCGGAGGCGACTGGAAAGAGTAGAAATTGGTCAAATAGAGAGATAACATGCCCGCTAGAGAGTAAATTTTGCCGATGGACCTACGATGCTTTTATCCCCGCGAAAATAGTGCCACACGTCGTAGGTTTGAGAGGAACGCCCTTCTTCTAGGGTCAAAGAACTCAAAACAGCTGCCCAGAACTGCCCAGAACTAGAAAGGCAAGGTTCATTGCCCTCAAACCTGAATGTTCAATGCCCTCATGTACCTGAAGAAACGATCAACAGAGTCAGACCATGTATTGTCTACAACTACATGCCGTTGGCAGCGTTTCAGTATCGTGCGACGCACCTGCCTAGTCTCCACCAGGCTTCTTTTGCAGGCTGAATAAATCGTAGAAATCGGCCTAAAAGGGGTATTAATTGGCCAGAGAAGGTACCCGGCCAGAGAAGCTCCATTTCCCCGCCAAGAAAATGGAGCTTCTGTGGCCAATTAATACTCTTTTTAGGCCGATTTCTACGATTTATTCGGCCTGCAAAAGAAGTCTGGTGGAGACTAGCACCTGCCTGCGATGCTGTTTTTTCCCCCGTGAAAATCGTGCCGTACGGCGTCGTTTTTAGACGAAATAGGAAGCTTATTGCAAGTTCCTGCCCGTAGGCAAATTGCAAGTACATGTACATTTTAACATGAAAGTAAAGGCTGGACAATGGATAACAATATACTAGTAGTAATGTGACTACTCTAACTACTAAACACTAAATTCTAACTTGTTGGAGAACACGTTTCTTTGAAGACTTCTCAAATCTACGATGTGTGTAAACCTAGTCTTTACCTCCAATCACCGCTCTGTTCTATTTGTCCACCACACCTGCGACATGAGTATTGAACAACGTGAGGTTGTTGAGCAATTCAGGCAAACAGATAAAGAATACGGCGGATGTAGTCGAGCGGAAATTGGCAAAGCAATTTGATGGCCACTATTTTGCGCACTAGCTATATATATAGATTGAAGATGGTTCAAGTATCCTTCGACTGTGGTTGCAGAAAGGCCGTACAGAATATGTTGAAAATGCGTTTGAAAGACAGTAAACATAATGGTTTGGCATCTGAGAGTGAGTTTTCATGGTTTTAATTTTTGATTCCTAAGATTATAACAGTATTACACCTTCTTTTTGTCCTGTTTCCCATTGGTTACATGTATTACTGCTATATGGCAATCACTCGTGATCTTTATTTGCAATCGGATACAGATTCATGTACAGATACATAGTCATGCACGGATGTACAGATATACAGATACAGATTTTCCGAGTATAATGACCGTGTCAGTCCCTACACCTGAGTGAGGGTCACAGTTGACACGGTGGCCTTCGCGTGGATTTGTTTAAGGTGGATACTGCTATATACTGGAACTGACAATGGATCCTCCCCCTCACACACACAAGTCGGCTCTCCCGGTATTTGCGGTGTGTATCATCTCTTCGTCTGTAATAGATTCATTTGGTTCATGATGAATTGTGAACTGACCAAATGGGGCAAACAATTTACCAGAACAGTTCAAGAGCCCGTCATAAATTACAGCTTTACAATCAGAGTCAATTTCTACGTATTTCTAATTCTCGGCAACCAAGGAGACCTTGTTAACCTCCTTGCAGCAACCAAAGTAGTTTTGGGGGTGGGGGGGCCGGCCGCATCTCTGGCGATTTCATGACGAATGCAAAGACAAAAGTTCGAATTGCCTAAACGATTAACTTAGTAATCCGCCCGTTGAGATCCATGAATATGCAGGGTGGAATATGTCGTTAAACTTTATTGCGCAATAATTGCACAAGGTACAACGTATGGCATCTACTTACTGGTACAGTATATAACAAAAAACGCACTATGAGTCTTTCCTACTGTACCTCCCTTAAGAATTTGTACTATGCGATGAGCTGTTAACATCATTGGTGAAATTTCTAACATTTAAGGGTTATGTGTAACATGTCGTTCGGTGTAATGTAGTCAGCTGCCGCCACGCCGCGTGCCTGCAAAGCTGGTGTGTTACGCCGAAAGGCGGTTATACCGGCTAAAAAGATACAGATTTAGCTTTACTAATATATTGTCCTATAGGTATAATGCAAGGCATGGGTATATGGGCCGACCGACCCACCTTTCTTTTTTTAACCATCCCCCTTCGCCACTCTCTTCTGACTTCTAGACCTATTTCGGCGCTGAGTTGCCCGAACAGGACAGATAATTTGCGGTAAGATTTGGCAGCCCAGAGCAGGACTAGGTGACCCCTGGCCATTAGTTACCCTATTTGGCAGATTTCCAATCTTTTAAACACCGAAAGAGGAATATACGCCGGATGTTAACCTACTGAAAACCATCGATTTCGGAAACATGGCCTTTTGAGAAGATGCCCTAAGAAGGTGCGTCTTCGCAGGTGCAAGGTTGTTTTGTTCTTTTCTCTGAAAGGGAGAGTGATTAGCGACTCAATTATGGTAGAAAATGTCCTTAAAAGTAACGCTGGCAGCTACTTGGCGCTCTCATCTCTGGTATCTCTACCAATTAATTTTCGCTATTCGCGGTGGAAATTCTATAGATTTTCTGTCTTTTGTTACTCAGCCGTGTCAATCATGGACTCATAAAAACAGTAACGGGACTTCGCAGAAAGTTCGTAAGATAATAAAGCGACTCTGACACAAAGCCGTGAGAAAGCTGTGTGAATGTTACGAGGTACAACGCGGACTAGAATGATTGTAAAGGACACTGACGAGTGACCTAAGGACAGAACGCCCTGTATCTGTATTAGCCTCTACCAGGCTCCGCGGATCGCTGGAAAAATAGTAGAAATTGGCCGAAATAAAGGGACCATAGAAGATCCGTGGAATTGGATCTTCTATGGCCCAGGATCCTCTCTGATATACTGTCTCTTTATTTCGGCCGATTTCTACTATTTATCCAGCGATCCGCTGAGCCTGGTAAAGGCTATACCTGTATCTGTATAGTACGTACAACCGCCTTTCGGCGTAACACACCAGCTTCGTAGGCCTGTTACACCCAATCTTTACACATCTAACTGTAGGAGTAGTTTTTAAGCTTTCTAGTGATGATGCCCCGGCAGTCCGGCACTGTACGATAGTTGTTGGATCATACGAGTTTTTTAACACCTCTGGGCGACTTTGAGTATCTATTGGGTGGCGAATTGGACCCTCTCTGGCGAATGGATACTGCCTGGCCAATTTGATGCTATCTTTTTCCACCCTAGGATCTGCTTGGAGATTACTCCTTAGTTTACGCGCTTTGCGGCACGTAGTACGTCCAATTTGACCTGCTGGCTTTCGTTAACACACCACTCAACAATCATGACAATAGGACTCGCCAATGTGAGCTGGGACAGCTGTGTACGTCATAACTACTACAGTAGCGCCAGCTGGTCTTAAACGAGAGAAAACAACCAGGGCGAAGCCACCTTTATGGACTTTGATGCTCACTTTTTTCTGTGGAAAAAAGAATGATCAAGAGCGGTACCTGCTCAAATTAGAGCATGGTTATAACAAACTTTATTGCACAAGGTACCGGTTGTACAGTTGTACAAGGTATGGCATCTATTGCTATATAACAACCATGCCATGCGGCCAAGTTGTATGGGACGAGAACTGCCGTAGACTGGAACTCGTTACCACCAAGCACAGTTGGGACATTATCAGTAGAAAACTTTAAACAGCAATTAAATGTGCAAAGATTGATATAGCTAAAGCTAGCTGCGCCGCGCCGCGTGCCTGCGAAGCTGGTGTGTTACGCCAAATGGCGGTATACCAGCTACTAGTATACAGATACAGATACTTTTACAGTCAAGTCTTTGTGTCCTGGCGTTTGGACACGTTAAAAACTGGTCTAATAAGGTGTCGCAGTTTCTCCACGCACCTGTCTATAGCTGCAGCTGGTACGCTGCTTGTAGAGTGATAAGATGCCAGCTGTTGTACATATAGGGCAGTGACCGGGCAGATAACGTACCTTTGGGACTGGTGGTCTGATCTACTCTTGAAGAAACCTGTTGTCTCACAACTCTTATCACACAATTAACATATTTGGCGAAAAGCTTCAGTATATGACCATATATGTCGTAGCGCACGGGAACCAAGCGAAAGTAGGATTGTATATGTGGAAGGCCTTTGTGGCAGGTATTTCTGTCGCACATCGGGACCGCGGAAGCTTCGGGGAAGAAGGAAAAGAGTTTCAGAAGTCTTTTTCTGTGTTCTCTATGATATTGCGTTTATAAGATATACCCGAACGTACACACGCGCGCACGCAAACACACACACGCATACAAACATACATAGCCTCTACTAGGCTTCGGGAGGCGGGTGCCGCAAATGTACTCTCTTTAGCGGACCAACTCCCCTGGCATGTTATCTCTCTATTTGGACGATTTCTACTCTTTCCAGCCGCGTCCCGAAGCCTGGTAGAGGCTAAAACATGCACACGCACATGCGTTGACAACAGCTGATGAAAGCACGGCGGAAGTTGGGCTGTGCCCAGCTGTTCTATGTGTGCTGTTCCTGTGGGAAGGAACAGGTGACCCTGCCCGCGTGTTGTCCGACTGTGCTGTCAATCACGTCCCTGTCTGTGCGGCTCGCTGGGGCAGGTTAGCCTCTACCAGGCTTCGGGGGCGGTTGGAGAGAGTAGTAGATAGAGAGATTAACATAGAACTTAGCCGAAGCGAAGTCGCAATGCACTAATAGTTGAGGATGGCAAATAAAGTAGAAGTATTGAAGGTGTCTGCCTCTACCAGGCTTCGGGAGGCGACTGGAAAGAGTAGAAATTGGCCATAAGGGAGATAACATGCCAGGGGAGTTGGTCCGCTAGAAAGTATAGTTTGCTGCACCCGATGGGATTACCATTATACCGTAGCGACCCCCGACAGGCTTCGGGTGCGGCAAACTGTACTTCAAGTCTAGTGGACCAATTCCCTCGGCCTGTTATCTCTCTATTTGGCCAATTTCTATTCTTTCCAGCCGCCTCCTGAAGCCTGGTAGAGGCTAGGGGCAGGCACCCCACGTGGGACGGACAATGGATACAGGCGACCAACACAAAGTCCTCTTGTCCCACCGAATCTGCTTGGAGATTAACAAATGCATAGCCTGCTAGTATCAGGTCATTGACCCATCGCGCTACCCACCTACTGACCTGATTTATTTTCCCAAAGCTCAATTTAAAATTGCGTGATGTAGCCGGTATATTTATCGATTATCGGTATCGGAATTACTCCATGTGATTTTTCTTCCAGTGTGGGACAAGATTTTACGGTTTGGCTGTTTTTCTTTCACGGATCGGTGATTTGGTGACATCTCTGTGCTGACCTTTGTTCATTAATAACTGCATGTGCTTCATTTTGCAAATTGATATTCAATCAACGTCAATTTCATTGAAAAGTAACAGAAAATAGATGGCATCTACAGAAACGTACATATGTCTGTTAATTTTTGTATTCTAGTAATTTAGGAATAGTTTTGCGCAATGTGTGACTAGGTAGGTTTGCGTCGAAATGAAGACCACAGGAAGAATAGTTACAATGAAAATTGTTAAGGCAATTCTGGATTTGAGTACGCTCAAACTTCCGGATCTGTGGCAACGTTGTATTTGTATTTTGTTAAAAGAAAAAAGAAAAATTTCTAAAGTGATTGCGAATTTCTGCAACTTTCCTCAGTACCCACTTTGAGGACGTTTATGACTTATTCCATCTGACATGCTAATATTCATGCTAACCCGTGTGTGATCCCAAGGGCCCTCTAGTAATTAATGATCCCTCCTGAAAACACACTGAGTTATGCGTTCTGTTTTGCATATCCATCATTCTTGACAGGGCTGTTAAAAATGACTCGGAGTGATAATTCTAGCGCGGGACCATTCTTAAAATACTCCCTGTCATATCGTAAATACTGCCACAGTTACCCCTATACCAAGGCTACAACAGTTGCATTTTGGCTACTCAAATGTTGCAGTTTTTCCCCAACAAGCCGTTGCCGGGGCAACGTGACGGTGGTTGTGCATAATCGAATGATCAGTGCTGCTTGGCTAATCCTCTATAATTATAATCACTGGATGATGAATTGTGCATAAATCTCTTGAAACGAGAGAGGCTGTTGACTCAGATCAACTAAAAATAACAGCCATTTTTAGCCCCTTTATTTAAAAAAATTCACATCTCAATTACGTGCTCCAGTTTGAGGTCGATGAACTTCTCTGGTACTCACTCAGAGGCGTTGATGTGTTAATGAACACAATTTGGTATTAGGGAATTATCTCGCGAGTAGAGAGTTATTTCGTAGTTACACCCTAGAGAATTAGTCAGCGAGGCCCCCGCTTGTCTGTTGTCATCACCAAAATGATTAGCTGCAAAGTCACAGGAGCTAATCTCCAAGCAGACGTTTAGATGGCTGCAAAGTGCAGTATCAAATTGGCCAGGCAGTATCCATTGGTGAGACTGTATCCATTTGCCACACCCAACATGGATAGAGTCTGGCCAATGGATACTGCCTGGCCAATTTGATACTGTCTTCTGCAACCACCTAAATATCTGCTTGAAGATTAACAAGAGCAGCGAACGTCAATACTAGCCTCCTAAAAGTTCTTTACGTCTGGAATGCCTACAGTTTTGGAGAGTTTGTCACCCTTAAAAATCCATTAGCTGTGAATGTGGTCGTCATGTTCTATTTTCTTGTTAGATATTGCACTCAAACACGCGTACGCAAGACTTCGTCCTTGAAGCTGGAGTGTAATCCAAAATCACTACTTCTACTATATATAACCCGTCATAGAGTGCGTAGTCCAGTGCTTAGCGATCCTGCCTCTGGACTAAGAGGTTGGGACTTTGGATCCCGGCTGTTGTCGTTCACCCAACATGCACGTTACTGTTAAGGGTCGCAGTCCTTAAGATGGGACGTTAAGCCTTGGTCCACTGTTAATTGCGCTTGTCGAAAAGAGCTAGGTGAATTTCCCCGGTACAATGAACCTGTAAATACTGTACATAGCGCCTGTCTTCTCTGTTACGACCAGTGGAAGAGTAGCTCTTCAATGAGCTAAACTGGTTCAAGATCACTTTCGTAGAGCACGCACGTGGCGTTGCCGAATGGTCGAGTGGCTAGCTGACACGAGATCGCGAGGAAACGGGGTCGACTCATGGCTTGACGTCATGTATATCCTTGGGAAAGGCACTTATCGTTGAATGATAATCTTAACATTTTTTATAGTCCAACATGTAACCACAACACGTGGTGACGGCACATTCAACTTTTTTCAACTTATATTAATGCCGCCATCAACTGTCCAACACAGGAACAATACAATACACATTTTCACCTGAGCGAAGTGAGGAAAGTCGTGTAAAGTGCCTTTCCCAAGGGCACAAGATCGGTGGCATGCCAGGACACGAACCCGGGACCTCTTGGTTCCGAGTCGAGCACTCTGCCGCTACGTCATCCGACCCCACAAATCTTGTCATTGCCTTAGAAACCACCCGATAATAAAGAAATATTGCATAAACCACCCAATCATAAGAAAATACTATCCTCGACGTCCATGACTTACAACACAGCGCAAGGACCAACACCTACTGCCCTACATGTACTTGTATTTGCATACGCGATTAATCATGCAGATTTGTGCGGTCTCTACAGAATTATTATCCTCGCTAAATACGTCACGGCTGTACAGGCCTGATCTGTCGTGTCACAGGAAAGTCACAGGCAGAGGTTATCTGCTGGGATTAAAAACAGTGTCTGCTAAACCTCACAACGGAGGGCCGTTTTAGTGTACATGTCCCTAGTCTCCATAGCATGCCATGGGGTTTTGAGGGTCTTCGTGGCCTTCGTAGCTTTCATGTGCTATTTTCTGATTGCATATAGACAACATAGCCGGCCTGGCCTGGTTGAATTACCCCCGTTTTTTAGAACTGAGCTAATCAGAAAACAGCCGAAGACCACCAAACCCCCAGTTCTATAAGCCTGCTACGGAGGCTAACATGTGCTAGTCTCTTTCGCCAGACCCATTTGCTGGCTGAAAATGGTAGAAATTGATGAAATAGGGAGAGCAGATATCTAGAGCTCAGATAAATATTTTTTTCGTGATGCTTTCATGATAATAACAGTGATGTGAAGAGATGAAAGAAAAACACAAACACAAAGAAAGGTCACCGCTCTGAACATCACACACGTGGAGTCGCACGTCGCGAACTACGCCCACGCGTTAAGCTGGCTAGAACCGCTTATACTGGGTAAAACCGAATCAGACTGCTTCGGTGTCGTTACCATGTGCTTTTGACATATTACTATGTCCTGCCAGGGTCGGTTATGAAAAACAAGAAGAAAGAAAACACGTGTGGAAAAAAACTGATGTCAATGCACTGCCAGTACACTGTACATGTGTAACAAGGAGTTTTTCGTCTTCCACTGTCGCATAAGAAGACGTCAAACCCAACAAGTTATAATTTAGATAAACTGTTACTTAGACTAGAATAGTCACGCGTTATACATGCATTGTGCTTCATTGTGTGTTCGCCATTTTCCTGTTATACATTTCATTTCATTTATTTTTATTTTATCAGTAGATCGCACTCAGGTCTGTAGCCTGTTTTTCAGGTGCCCCTAGCCTGGGTATATAAACCGTAAATGTGCATGTCCTTCTAATCAGACCTCGGGCAAGAATTTGCGATAAACTCTTTGAAGGTGGAAAGGAGACTAGAGATTGAGTGTAGGCACATTTGTGTTGCGAAAATCGAGAAAAACAAGCTGGCGTCGTGCGCATGCCGTGCCTCATGTGACGCATGTGTTTTTCACAAGTGACCCGCACGTTGCAACTTGGCCGCCCCAACGTGGCAATTAGAGGACCCGGTATCGTAGCTACCACGTGGAAACCTCCATCAAGACGCACCGAAACACGTATAGCTACTGGCTTAAGAGTCCTTCAATGGACGGAAAATCTCCAAAAGACGCCATCAGATTGCGTCATTTTCTTTTACCTCGGTCGGGGAAGGAAATATCCTTACGCGAGAGGGTACTGTTTTCGGTCGTGTTTGTGTGTTCGCAGCTATAACTTACGGAGGATTTTCTTTATCATTGTTACCATTACTAAGAAACGAGAAGAAACCGAAGTTACTTGATTGTAGCTACTTGACGATGTATATATGTAACGTTGTCTGTATTCCATCCTTTTGTTTTGACCTGTACTTAACCCAGTGGGTACGTGTGTACAAGTTGATAAAAGCTCCTTGGTGTGTACAATAAAGGTCTTTCATCCATTTATTTATCTGATTAGTTACTGGGGTCCAGGTAATGCTGTATTTTCCGTTGTATGTGCGTTTTAAGGTATTGAAATAAAATAATGACTTTTACAGTTTTCAGTAGCGACGCAACATGTAACAATGCGGCCAACGGCAAAAAGGTCGACGGTCTGAAAAAAAGAAAATGAAGATCGCAATATTCGCTTCATTACCTTACAGATGACTCCGCTGCCATGTTACAGGACCTAACGAACCGTAATTTCTACCTGCTAGTACAGCTGCCCAACATCGTTAATGAGCGCACGCAAATCGCAAACGCCTACTAGCCTCCATAGCATGTCAAAATCTGGGGGTTTTGGGGGTCTTCTTTAGGAGCTTTTATGTGCTATTTTCTGATTGCATATAGACAATATAGCCGGCCTGGTTGAATTACCCCCGTTTTTTTAGAACTAGGCTAATCAGAAAACAGCCGAAGACCACCAAACCCCCAGTTCTATAAGCCTGCTACGGAGGCTAAGCACCTACGATGTTTAGTCCAGTATAAACTGACTGACTGTCTGACCTCGAGAGTGGTGAACATGAAGCCCTCTGGCTATGGGTCAGGCCGACTCGACTTCCCCGTGGTCTGAATTGTCTGATTGTCGCAGCATTCTACAATCCTCCAATGTCATCCACTACTCACAAAACAGATGGCGAAGTGAATGACTACCTCGGTCGTTGTCTTGAGCAGATCGAGCGGGTCTATTCACATCCTGGTATAATCATTCTGGGTGACACCAACAAGTACAATTCTCAGTCCTTATGTGCTAGATTTGGACTGAAGCAAGTTGTCAGCCGTGCTACTAGGGGTCACAACCAGCTGGACTCCATACTTTCCAACGTGCAAGGCCTGTACTCACCTCCTGTCCATCTACCGCCGATCGGCACATCAGACCACCAAGTTGTTCTGCTGTCCGCAGGTCTATGGTCAGTTAACCGGCCACAGTACATTACACGTAGACGCTGCACTCCAGATGGAATGAGGCGATTAGGGCTGCTCATGAATACAACCGACTTTACTCCTGTGTTTGACGCACCTAATCCTCAGGGGAAGATCGCTGTCCTCTCCTCACTTCTGGAAGAAATGCTAGACAAGTCTGTGCCCAAGAAGAAATCCAGAGTCACCAAAAACGATAAACCGTGGATGACTAACAACATAAAACAGCTCATTGTGGAAAGGCAGGACGCGTTTTGCTCGGGCGACGCAGCCTTATACTCCAAACTCCGTTCTACTGTAGCCAAGCTGATCAGAAATGCAAAACGTCGGTATTATCAGAATGAGGTGGACCAGTTGCAGCACTCTAGCTCGGGTCAGTGGTACAAGTCTGTCAGAAACCTGATAGGAATGGGTGAATCTAAGAGTAATACCCAATCTTCCGATCTTCATTCTCTGCAACAAGAATGTAACTCACTCTCTGATCACTTTGCTTCTGTGTGGAACCTGGTTGAGCGAACTGTACCTACTGAACAGGATGTTTCTGATAAGTTGTCACAGAACACTTTAACTCCCTTCAGTATCGGTCAGATCAAGTCCAGACTGCGAAGAGTGAACGGAAGGAAAGCTGCGGGCCCAGACGACATTCCTCCATGGGTACTACAGGTATTTCACGAGGAACTGGCACCTGTTCTGTGTGAAGTGTTTAACTGCTGTCTGCAACATTGTACCTTCCCACAGGAGTGGAAACAAGCACGTGTCTCAGCCGTCCCCAAGAAGCCAAGACCGCACTTTCCTACGGATTACCGGCAGATATCTGTGGTCAGCTGTGTAGGCAAGGTGTATGAAGGCCTCTTGCGTGATTCACTCTTACAAGACACCGCGAATGCCCTGCTACAATCACAACATGGTTTTCTACCAAAGCGGTCCACCGTTACAGCTTTGATCCACATCCTTCAGAGATGGCATGATGCACTTAACTGCAACCCCAAGTTAGACATCCATGCAGTCTTTGTTGACTTCCGCCGCGCATTTGATACGATAAACCATGGTCAGCTACTACTAACATTGGCTGACTTTGGAGTAAGGCGGGATCTGTGGTTGTCTATACACAGCTACTTGGAGGGAAGGACCCAACGGGTCAAGTGGGGAGCATGTTTGTCTGAACCACGTGAAGTCTTAGCGGGTGTGCCTCAGGGTGGTTTGCTTTCCCCACTGCTCTTTGTCATTTGCATCAACTCGTTAGACACCTGTTTACCGTCCTCTGTGTTCCCAGTCAAATACGCCGACGATTTAACAAACAGTGAATACCTAATGGGGTCGCTTCCTGGCCAAACACAAAGGGCACTGGACGCCATTACCGAGTGGGCCGTGCCATTCTCGCTAGCAACTAATGGGGATAAGACTAAGGACATGATCGTCAGCGCGAGGAGAAGGGAGAATGTCCCTGTGCCCCCACACCCTACTGTAGATGGCAAGCAGATCCAAAGGGTTACTTCGTTCAAACTACTTGGCGTACATATCTCTGCTGACCTTACATGGGACGCTCATGTTCAGCATATGCTATCCAAGACCCGACCCCGAATCTATTATCTTGCTGCCGCCAGGAAAGCTGGACTTCCCCCGGACGTACTCACTCAGATATATCTGTCTTTCATCCGCCCGATCTTGGAATACGCTAGTCCTGTATGGGGAGGACTGCCCATTCGTCTGACTCACATTCTCGAAAGAGTACAAAAGCGCTGCTGCAGAATCATGGGCATCCCTACGAACTCCTTACCTACCTTGGCGTCCAGGCGTGACCAGGCAACACTACGTGTCTTCCGGAGTATCCTAGATGATAAGGATAACCCACTGAACTGTTTTATATCCTGTCCATTGCGTAGTGGCTATGACCTCCGACGAGTTAGACATGTCATGACTTCACGTAGCCGTACTAAGAGACATGAACAGTCATTCTTCCCCAGAGCCATTAAGCTGTACAACATGAGCTAAGCGATGAGAACTGATATACTTTGTACTTGCTGTTTATATTTGTTCGCTTTTTAGCTGTTTTTATATATGTACAACAATGTCCGTTTTTAATATAATAATGTACCGTTTTAAATCGTGTTCCTGAGAGCCCAGTGTTTTTACTGCATTTTGATGTAACTGTCAACGTATTTCATGGCACAAATTTATTTGTACAGGCAAGTTGACTGCAATAAAACTGAAACTGAAACTGAAACTGAAACTAAACAAGATTTGCTGTCGTCAAGGCAATGGGTTATACGCGTTATCTGAAGGACCTTGATATATAGAAGGCTCTATGGATAGGTATAGTGATTCTCGCAGTTAGGTAGAAGCGAAGAGGGACAAAAACACGATATTGGCGCTTTTAAAAGGAACAGGACTCGTTGGTATTTCATTTTTCAAATCAAAGAAGATCAGGCACAATTGTTGACCCATCTGAACCCCTTTCTCACGCTCTCGCTCTCCCTCTTAATTTTTCTCCGGAATAATAGTGTATTTTCTTCGCCCTTTTTTCATGTGGTGCAAGCACGTGGGTGGGTGGGGTGTATGTGCGGCGATCATTAGCAGAAACTGCGGCGTACACGGCGTATAAGTGACGCTCTCATCCAGCGTCGAGTGGGTGACAATCCTCCAGAGCAAACGTAACGCCGGAGGCCCAGACGGTGATCCAGGCACCACGGGCGCCGCACACACCTCCAACATGTGCTGTTGTTTTAAACCCATGCTGCATGTGCACCAGTTCGGTACGTTATTTTTCATCATGATCATTTTTCAGTTGCTCTTCGTTCAGTGTTATGGCAGCAATGCTGTCATTTTATTTCATCTATGGCTAAAGAAGGTTTCTTATTTTATATTCTTTTTATTTATGGCTGAAGATCCATATCCTATATATTTATACGTACTTTGCGTTGTTTTCTTCCAATAGTCACATCATGTTTACATCTGTCGTTGACGTGTTCTTCAGTGACCCCAAAAATCCTTAGAGCGATCATCTGTCAGGTGTTTTGCATTTTTCACGTAAATCCTACCCATATTTGGAACATGTCGTCGCGTAGGAGGTTGGGGATCTGACGATTTCTATTACCTCTACTCGGTTGCTCAAAAATATCTATTCACATAAGAAGATACTGATAGAATGCTCCAATCCCGTTCCTATTCCTCCCCCTCGTGAAAAAACAACAGCAAGCTCCATAGTTAAGATTCAATGTTTGATGGCAGATATCACACCAGTGGTAAGTCAGTAAGTAAATCAGGATACCGCTAGATAATTTTGTAAATGTTGTCAGTGCTTCATTCGGGTGTGAACATGGCACATACGGATGAATATTTTAGAAAGAAATACACATGTCGTCAAGTAGTAGCGTGCGTAGTCCAGTGGTTAGCGACCCTGCCTCAGAATAAGAGGTTGGGAGTTCGAATCCCGACTGTTGTCTCTCACCCGACATGCACGCTACTGGAAATGGTCGCAGTCCTTAGGACGGGTCACTGGTCCACTGTTCATTGTGCTTGTCGAAAAGAGCTAGAGAAATTTCCCCCGTACAATGAACCTGTAAATACTGTACATAGCGTCTGTTTTCTCTGTTACGACCAGTGGAAGATATCAGCTCTTCAGTGAGCTAAAACTGGTTCGAGATCACTTTGAGAAAATTAGGAGCGTCTCTTTGAGAAAAACATCGCTCTATCATATGTAACCCCATCGGGCCGCTGCGTCATTTCAAAGACTGGCCGTGTCCGGATCCATTAGGAACGATCATCATACGAAGTCATCTGTGTATCACCAACGTTATTTTTTTGCGCAGTCATCGTGCGGTTTCCATTTTGGGCGCAGACGAGAGAGGGAAGATGCAACCGTAAAGAATGAATTTTTCGAAGATTTCTACGGTTTTTCAATTTACATTTAAAATGCAATTTGTCATGTACTGTGGGTCTAAGGCTTCGACCACATTTGTGGAAGGATTAACATAACAGGTGACTGTCACCTCTTCAAAGATGTCAACCCTGAGACCAGACTGTAAGGCTTTGAACCACTCACACAGGGAAGGTCTCCTACTCTTTTTGATAAGTGTAGTGGGTTCTTTAACGTGCATGGCTCTCCCAAACACGGGACATCCATTTAACGTCCTATCCGCGGGACGTCCCTAGCCAAAGCTAGGTACTCATTTACACCTGAGTGAAGTGAGGGAAGTCGTGTAAAGTGCCTTTCCCAAGGGCACAAGATCGGTGACATCGGGCAGGATTTGAACCCTCGGCCATTGGAGTCTGGGCCGAAGACGCTACCGCTACGCCACACGACCCCACGTTCATTTTTGTCTGACACCACGTTTTTAGCGCCACGACCTGCGTCAGAACCTGAAATAGGAGCACGAGCTCAAGCAAGATCAGGTCACAGGTCGCTGTCTAAAGCAGGACAGGCCGCCATTTTCTCGAATTTCGAACCTCTCTTAGCTAATTACTGCAAGAAGTCCTCAAATATCAAGAGGCAATCAAGGTCTCATGACTGCAAGGCTGGAGTGCCTGAATCGTCATGATAGCTCGTTGAAATCTGACCAGGTGACGAGGTATCACATAATGGATAACACTCTTGAACATTAAGGGGCTTGTAACCACGTGCGTTGTACGATGGCAAACTGAGGTCGTCATTCTTCGTGTAGTCGCTTGCATGTCTCCTACAAAACTCAGCTCAGGGAAAAGGTAGTCTTAGATTATTGTAGGCAGTTCGTCCTGTGCATATCTGCGTTTACTAGCCTTTTAATCATTAAAAAATCCACTCTGTATTTCCACCACAGGACAATGCTTGTATCGCACTTATCTGTACTACTTCTATATGATGTTCGGAACTATCATTGAACAACTCAGAATGACTGCGCAAAAAAAAAAATGAAAAAAAAAATGGCGAAGTTCTTGCACTTTTTATTGTCCCCAGTCATGTCTGGTCTGACAGATTGACCTTATAACCCAGCCGAGATAAAATCGCATCACGGAACTCTGACGTTTTTTGTGGTTTATCGATCCTTCGCAGCCGTCTCGAGTTGCTGCCAGGTCTAAGCCCATAAAAGGCAAAGGCGACATGTTATATGATCTACTATAGCGTTAAACCACACCAATTGAATTTGTTGGTTCTCGGATTTTTTCATTGAAAATATGAAGCGACAGGGCGAAAAGAAACAGGTCTAGGCTTCCTCTTATACCCCCAAATGCTACGACAGGAGCCATAAAGTCAACACAAAAGGCTAGGTTGATATCTAAACAATGAATCTTGAACTTTAAATCAAGCCACTGCATTGATAGATGGAAAAACTATAGGAACTAGGAAGAGAAGGACTTTCCTCAACCGTTGGGGGCAAAATATGAGCATTTTAGAGTTGATTCAGAACCAGAATCTTTTTTTTTTCAAATCTGAAAAAAATGAAGAGGCGAATCCGAGAACCAACAAATTAAGATGGTGTGGCCTTACCAGCCAACGTCGGGTGTGGGACTGAGGAATTACAACTTGTTTTCATAAGCCTCACCGCTGCGTCAATTTCTGAGACGACATCACGGAATTTCTGGGAAAACATAACGCCACGCGCAGACAAATAATCCCAGAACAATCCGTACAAAACATCAGGGGCACTTAGCGATTGCGTAACTGATATCTTACACCCACTCCCGGCTGTTTAAACTGAGTCGGCGGCGGTGGTTGCACCTGACACAGTTACGCCAACGTTAGGGTTAAACTTGAACGTGTAGGCCGTTCTGTAAGAAACAGGAGGAGCGAGTAGAAACAGATAAAAAAAAAAACCCTGGTCCCGGGCCGGGGTTCGAACCCACGACCTTCCGAGCACTAGCTTCAGACTATGACGCTCCAACCACTCGACCGAAAAGGTCTAGACACATCAGCCGGGTCAGTTGGTAGCACCTATAAACCCCCCCACTGTTACAGTTCCAATAAAGTTTGGAGGGGTGGTCAGAATATAGAAATCTTATACCTCTTGCATTTTATTTCAAAGAAACTTATCGCCACTCCTCCCAGCGTTTGAAAAAGATACATCTTATACCTTTGATTTAACATGGTTGCCTCCAATAACCTAAATGAGGTATAGGTCACAAATGATAGTTATATATATATGCATGATTCAGTACAGTACGTGGCTTCGGCTTCTTGGAAAGGATGGAAATGTCAGAACAGTTAAAGGTTTATCTGAGCGCATTAGAGAATTAAAGAAATATGGAGCTATCCGTATATAATGACTGAATGAACTTTATTGCTCGACAGTTGTACATGGTACAATGTATGGTATCAATAACAATGTGGTCAATACAATCAAGTCTATTCTAAGAGACTATTAGTATTACTACAGGAATATGAACGTAAACGGCATATGACATGATGTGAGTTAGCTATAGGCGTTGCTATCTGTTACAATACTTTCTCTCTTTTGTAATGCACTACATATATATTGGCCTAAATACGTAGATATAAAATGAACCGTCCCTATCCTAGAGTTGAGCACGTTCTTGTCTGCGTGAGTGCAGCAGATTATTCCGATGTATCGCCGGCGCTTTTCTCTATCTGTGCCGTGTGCCTAAATCCGCCACGTTTTGTCACTCGTTTCGGGTTTGCGTCATATATATGAGCCCCTGTTTCAATGGTTTTACATCGTCTCAGCGGCAAACTGAAGCACTTCTACACGTGAGAAGCAGAGCTAACCCCCGGAGATATCTATAACCGCACGAGGGCTCTCACCCCTGGAGCTGTCCCTAGTGCTGAAATGCCTTCTAGTGCTTGAAACACGCCGCGTGAATTGAATGAAATATATAGGGCATGGCGTTCTACATAACAGCTACAAAAGACAACAGGTTTGTCATATTCTGGACAGTTTCCCTCAAATTAAAGACGAGAAAAGATGACTTGGAAGTAAAATCAACTCCAAGTTTATGTGGGCAATACTAAGATAGTAGATTTTCCTCCCAAATAAATGAGCGGTTGGGGTGTTGTTATGGAGCCCCACGGCCCCAGATGAAAGTGTTTGGTAGATAACGGTACCATAATGAGTAGAAACCATGGGCATGGTCCATAATCCTGCTTTGCGTAGAAACCACGGCTGTTTCCCAGTGGATAACACCCACGGAAAGGATCTGCCTAATTTCTGTGGGCGGGGATGATTGAATGTAGCGAAAACAACGTGTTGCCATGTACCCAGTGACCTACTATCACTGTCGCGAAACAGAACGTGCGTGATCATTACGCTAATCGCACTATGCAGGACCTTCGGGGGTCAACCTTTCTTTTTTTTTGTTCAAAGCGGGCCGCAGCCAACGATCACAGTAATTCCAGATCGCGAGTGTAAACTGATGATGTTTAAAGGTCTTATGCCCTGAAGCATCAAGATCTAAGTACTAGTAAATAGCGAGCAAAGTGCGGAGGTATAATTGTCCCGCTATCGGCTGGAGATGATAAGTTGATTATGTGTCACGCTGTGATTTCTTGGAACTGGAGTCTCTCAGCCCACTCCAAGCCTCTGGCGGGCTGCCCGTGGGTCTGTTTTGATGATCGATGGATGGTATCACCCGGCACGTTAAACTTAAACGTGCTCTGTTAAGGGCACGACAGTCCTACGCATTTCATGAGCTGTGCTAACTCCTTCAGCACGAGTTGGTTAAGAAGTATTTGTACTTAAGATCACGGCTTCTTGAACGTGAGATTTTTTTATATTCCAACATGTAATCACAAGACGTGGTGACGGCACACTCAAGTTTTTTTCAGCTCATATTAATGCCGCCACCAACACAGGGGAAAATACAATACAATACTCATTTTCACCTGAGCGAAGTGAGGAAAGTCGTGCCTTTCCCAATGGCACAAGATCGGTGGCATGTCTCTTGGTTCTGAGTCGAGCACTCTGCCGCTACGCCACACGACGTGGGATTTGCAATGTGAAGATGACGCTAAAAACCTTGAACCTAGACTTGAACCCAATTTACGTCTCAAGATACTAGACCTTGCAATTAAAGACACGCAGGTTTCGGGTACGGCAATCCGACAAATTTCACGAGTTCTGTGCTAATTCCTTGAACACGAGTTACGAGTAAGAAGTACTCAAGATCACGGCTTGTTAAACGTGAGATTTGCAATGTGAAGATGACGCAAAAAAACTTGAACCTAGACTTGAACGCAATTTACGTCTCAAGATACTAGACTTTGCAAAGGCACACAGGCTAAGGGCACGAAAATTTACGTTAACTCCTTGAGCACCAGTTGATTAAGAGGTACTCAATATCACGGCTTCTTCAACGTGAGTTTTTCAATGCGACGTTCAAGGACACGTAAAACGTGGCCCAGAGACACGAACGAGACTTTACAAAGACATACAGGCTTAGCTTCTACCAGGCTTCGGGAGGCGGCTTGAAAGAGTAGAAATTGACCAAACAGGGAGATAGGTTTCGGGTGCGGCAAACCGTACTTTTCTAGTGGACCAACTCCCTCGGCATGTTATCTCTCCATTTGGTCAATTTCTACTCTTTCCAGCCGCCTCCCGAAGCCTGGTAAAAAAAACTGCGGCAAGCAAATGTAGAAGATTTGTCCAACCACAAAAGGTTTCAGTCGGATGGTAACTTCCCACGTCCAAAGTGCCAGCACCTTAAAGCTGACTTTAAGTTAACTTTAGTTCTTATCATTCAGTGAGACAGCAGCGGAATCGTTACCGGCTCTTGCGCTATCAGTCTCATATAGGTTATTCTCTCACTGTCTCAGTGCGCTGCCGTGGGCGGTTGCTCGATTTTTACGAGCCCTGATTACGCGATGCGTCTCCAAGAATCCAACAGGTTTCCGCCCGGCTATAGTATTAGTGTTTTTTTACGCTGAAAAAGGTGAGAATTGCAACTCCCGGGACTTTGTTTGATATCTGCAATAGTTGGAGGACTTCATAATGCCCCTTGTAATTAGTCAGACTTGAAAACTGTGGTGGACACTGGCACAGAGCCTAAATTAGCCTTCAGAGTGGTTTGTTATCTGTTAAGGATGACACATGAATTGGCGAGAAACTCTATAGATAGCCATTACTTGAAGCGGTTTGCTCCACAACTTTGTCTGTGTTATTATTATTATTTTTTGCCATTCCCATGTGTTTATATAACGCCTTAGTTAGGGATGGTAAGAGTTCATCAAGTTAATAATTGGTTTCGTGTTGTGTAACATGTTTTTCTCCAATATTTCTGGGAAAGTTTGAGGAAGGAGCTGAAAAATAGGTTGGGATACAAAGTTTGTCCGACTTTTTTGTTTAGAATATAGACGAATTCCTCCCTTATTTCGCGCCAAGGAAACCAGATACCAGGTGTTCGATGTTCCGGTTCGATCGAACGCGATTTCGAACGTTCGAACGAACGCGATTTCGAACGTTCGAACGTTCCATAAACAGAACCCCCGTGAACTCCTAACGGTTCCCCGCCGGTCAATGTTTTGGGTTTTCCCTTTTTCATATGGAGGCCTTTATTTTTTGGGCGAGAATATCTTGTCATTTCTGGACCAAGGGTACAAATGGCGGTAACGTGGCTCTTCACCTTAATCGGGGCTCCCTCCTGGTGTCCTACCTGACGGTAAAACGCTACCATGCAGCAGCAAGAGACCGGTGAGAATACTTTGCTCCTGTACCTGATGTTGAAAACTAACTGCCAGTTATACCGCCTATGACCTGTTGCTTCCGTGTTAGGACTAACTGGCATATCTTTCATTGTTTCAATCAGACGAATTGAAGACTGCCATACAGAGCTCTAGAGGCAAAAGCGTTATGAGGTGTCAACGTTCAATGTCACCTACATACAGACCAGCGAATGCTATAATACATATGAGAAATATGCTTGTTTCTATAGACTCATCTTCTCAAGGCATTGACGTATCTAATGGCATATCTGAATCCCGTCCAAGAGATTTTACGTGCCATGTAATGTTTATACGAATGTTAAAACTGGCGGATCTACATATTTTTCCAGGGCCATTCACCCAGCTCAGGCAAGCTTTAGGTCCGTGTTATGTGTCCGCGTGCGTGTATCTTCACATGCGTGAATCACATCAAAGTTGAATAACCTCTATGTGAAATGTCTTTGACCTTCTAGTACATCTACATTCTAAGGTATCCAAGGTCGTCACATGTCGGTCGTAACATCAGGGAATCATGTAATGATAGAGGATAGAGGAAATGTACGCTATTGGACTAATGATACAGTCATTTCCTTCGGTCGGCCCCTGTACTGTAAAGCTCGTCACGTCGTCTTTGATGACTATGAGTGTGCGTAACGTTACTAGCATTTATACGTCGTGTGGTCGGAAAGAAAAAAGGTGGTCAAGTAATTATCATGATGATAAGGTGCAATTTTTCTAAGTTGAGTATAATAACTGATATTAACGCGTGGCGCTAGTCTTTGAAGATGAAAACATGCAAACAAAGACAAAAATGGACACTGAAGACCAAATTAAAAAGAAACAGTTCAGAACAAATCTGTCTGATTGTCAGACAGAAATGGCGTTTATTCCACAACAGTTTGATTACTAGTAATTTTTCGGTGGTTTTCCACTATATACCACCCACGTACGGTTACCATCGGTCGTGTTTTCAGTCAGACTGTTTGCGGATGCGAATGACCTTACGCCGTTCGCGTGGCGGCAAATCTCTCTCAACGGCCTCAACTTTACAGATTTAAAATCAAGCCAAAAGATTTACGGAGTCATCCTACTTTATCCTCAAAACATTATAGAGAAAAGCCTGAGTTTTCGGCATCTACTGGACAGTCTGCTAGGGTATAGCCTCGGTAGCAGGCCCCGGGCGGTGTCGGTATTGCGTTTTTTCCCCTCTAATTATTAAGGTCTGTTTTTTTAATTGTCGTATGTTGTGATGGCGGCCGCTTTCCCAAATTTTGCCTAGAGCCATTAGTACACAGGACGTATAATTAATCATCAGAGAGACAATATCAAACACTGAGAATGCAGGAAGCGCAAAGCGTAACACTAGATGCGAAGAAAAATAAGACTTGGTTCAGAGATAGCCTCCATAGCATGCCAAAAACTGGTGGTTTGGGGCGTCTTCAGGGTCTTTGGGAGCTTTTATGTGCTATTTTCTGATTGTATATAGACAACATAGCCGGCCTGGTTGAATTACCCCCGTTTTTTGGCTAATCAGAAAACAGCCGAAGACCACCAAACCCCCAGTTCTATAAGCCTGCTACGGAGGCTAGTTCAGAGAGCCAAAGCATCTTTGCGATGTATGTTCCTTGAAAATTGGGCATGTAGGAGATGGTATGATAATTTACAGACGGCGGGCGCTGATCAGGCCCAAGGCTGCTGCGTGCAAAGAAAAGAAATTTCTGGTTTGTTCCTTCATGAATGCGCATTCATGGACGGTGTTTAGCTGCCCAATCGATGCAGGGTTACTCGGGTTCGCGGACGCAGGTGCACCTGTGTGTGTCAGCTCATTGTGGTCATTACTGAACCCGTACACAAAACTCATCACAGATGGCGCCCTCTGACTCTGCATCCAGTAATCAACAAGAAGCTAGGTTTCGGTGGGGGCTAGGACACTATACAGTTTGCTAGCCTGTAACCAGTTAGCTTGTGAATCAGGGCCTAACTGAGGGGGCTTATAGCCTCTACCAGGCTTCAGGAGGCGGTCGAAAAGAGTAGAAATCTGCCAAATTGAGAGATAGCATACCAAGGGAGTTGGTCTGTAAGAGAGAACAGTTTGCCGCTCCCGAAGCATGCTATCTCTCTATTTGGCCGATTTCTACTCTTTCCAGCCGCCTCCCGAAGCACGGTAGAGGCTGGGCTGAGGTATAATTTCCTTGGAGGCATGTTGGCCATGGGACCGAGAAATTGGCCAGTCGGGAAAGAGTCTGGCACCCAGGCTAGTTGGCTTACTGGTTGCGGGCTGACCAACTAATATGATAGTGTCTTGCCTCCGACTGAGAAATTTGCTTGGAGATTAACCCCCCGTTTGCATGTTCACCCCTAAAAATCCGTAGTGACACAGCATCATAAAACTGCCCCAACCTATAATGTTATTACCTGTCGTGCCAGGGTGTCTCTCCCTGCACGACACTTTGTTTTGAAACACAGTAGTGCCATCGTTAATTGCCACCCCAGGCAAACTGATCTGAAAATCACATTTACCTGTGCCATTATTTCCTTTGCATATAGCTCCTAGTTACCCGTGGCGTGGTTTGTTTTGTAGTAACCAGGAGGTACAAAGCTTTACTGGCGGTGTAGTAAGTAAGCAACAGATATCTTTTCTTTTATCTTTTCTTTTTTACGTCAGGTCATTGGCCCTCCGGACAGCTTGTCTTACCTGCATGGAACCGTTAGCTTTATGGAGTTCTCTCACGCTACGACCTAATGACGCTGATTTAATTGTCTACAGCTTTATCTACCACAGAGGGAAAGAAAGTCAAAGCAACCGAGTGAAGTAAAGGGAAGTACAATACTCATTTTCACCTGAGCGAAGTGAGGAAAGTCGTGTTAAGTACCTTTCCCAAGGGCACAAGATCGGTGGCATGTCAGGACTCGAACCCGGGACCTCTTGATTCCGAGTCGAGCACTCTGCCGCTACGCCACACGACCCCACATTGCATATTGCTAACCTAAAGTGAATTCATCATAAAAATTGTTAAACAAAGCACGAAACAAATACAGTTATACATAAAAGTGTCCTCCTAATACCCATAAAATAACTATGAGAGCAACAGTGTGACATTTGGCGTGTGCATGTTGAATGAAAGACCGGTGCCCTAGGGCCTGTACGCTTTGAGCTACAGTACACGAGGACTAGTATTAATGATGGTTTGAACGTATTCGCTAAAGGTTTCGGCATTTCAGCCCTTGATGACTTCCGACAAATCTCCCACGGTTCGTTTGGCTTTCGTCCTGTCATTATTCAATTATTCCAGTGCACTAGAAGGCAGTGACCTCTGTGGGCAATTGCTCACTTGAGTAGAAACACAAAGAAGCAGACATTCTGATGCGTATGTGTTATGTAAAACCAAATGAACAACGAAGAAACTTTCTTGTGGAAGGTGGGGTTATCTTACTCTGTTCACACTTACATTGGGTACATTTCACCGGACCTCTTAATTTGCAATGTACCCGGGGGCACATTGCTGATGCAGGGTGCATCCATCTTTGAAAGGTCGATGGCCGGTGTATTTACTTTTGGGCCACGCCTTCTGAAGGCTAGGTCATTCATCTCAACAGTGTTGTTGCAGGAGGTCTAGAAATGTCATGCATAATGTCACAACTCTCGTTAATAATAATGTCAACAAAATGCAACAAATGTACGTGTCACGATAAAAAAATTGTGACAAAAAAACCACATATTCCTGCATTTTTAATATTATGTAAATTCGAGGGGATTCATTCCTCAGTTAACCGACATCTTGCACACGCAGTCGTCCCTCAGTAAGACATTTGGAACCGCATAGTTCCCGTTTAGGACTTTTATTCAGCCTGTCGCACATTGCATACTTGTCCAAATCCACTCGAATTTACATTGCATTTTTAATATTAATTATGCCTGTGGTTGTACTAAGCCGTCCTGACTGGACAGAAATTTACTGCTGAAATATAGTACCTAACGTCCGTAACGACTAAGTACCGGGAGGCAGACACCCTGTCCCTGGTACTGAAACCCTACACACACACTGACACCATTAAAAAAGATATATCTGTCTGTCTCCCGTATGTCTAAATCGCGACGAAAACGTTTGACATATCTAACGCGGCGCAGTCCGGCTGTCTGACCCACTGACCAATCCTCATCGATCCCCCATAGATTTTTTTCTCTCTCCTTTCCCTCCTGGCGACCTGTTAATCTTTCCACGCCAGCCGGTCGGATAGTCATCTCGTCCATTATTGTAAGTAATGGCCAGGCCGTGCCTTAATTGCACGGGTTTAGAAGAACAAACAAGGGGGTAATTGCGCTCACTGTGGTGTCAAGTCCGCGGCATTTAACCCACAAGTGATTTAACGCACCAGTTTCTTCAGTCGTGTCAGTGGTGGGGATATGTAGGGCTATCTACTCCCACATTTCGCATTGCACATACAGACCGCTTCAATCGATCCAATGCCCACGGGTCTCCTACTCTTGTGATATGGGCACCTGTCCATATTGGTGTCTTTTTATGTATGCAAGAAAGAAGGCAAATGCTACGTTGGTGAAATACATTGAGTACATGTATTTGTGCGGGCTGTTTCGCAACAGTAAGTTCGTGGGCGATTATATATTTTTTGCGCTTGTCTAATCGTCTTTAAGCATCCCGGTTAGCTATTTTCTAGCTCAGTCCAACATTGAGCGCATTGTATTTCAAGCTCGAAAAAGCCCCCCCTCTTCTGGATTATTTTTGGACTCGTCCAGGCGCCTAGTAATTCGTGCCAGTGTTTGGTATTTACAGCTACTTCCAA
The DNA here is from genome assembly GCF_001625305.1 of Branchiostoma belcheri. Lineage (NCBI taxonomy): Eukaryota > Metazoa > Chordata > Leptocardii > Amphioxiformes > Branchiostomatidae > Branchiostoma > Branchiostoma belcheri. Next base: position 877,971 of record NW_017802380.1, on the reverse strand, counting down.
CATATTTATCACGCTCTGTATGCTAATGAAGGCATTCATCAGTGACATTTCGTGCCGCTTCATCGCTTAATTCAGCAATGCCACCATTTCAGAACCGCTTCAAAGAATAATCTGTATAATTAGCTGTTCATCAGATTCACAATGTGAATTCTTGGGACATCATTCTGTTTTACACAATGGGGCAATCAACGACAACATTTTATACAAGGTTTTTGACTCAAAGGTCCTTGCCCTTGCTTCCATCGCAGGCTTTCGGCCTTGTTGCTGTTTTTTCTGATTGCGTATTGTTGTCTGACTGCCGTGCAAAACAGCAGCCATAAAACAGTGCTATATCTACATCTAAAAATGCCGCCCAGAGTGCTACCTTCATAGTTTGCTATATATATAGCTTGCTACATGTAGAGCTTGCTATAGGTAGAGCTTGCTACACGTAGAGCTCATGTAGAGCTTGCTACACGTAGAGCTCATGTAGAGCTTGCTACACGTAGAGCTCGTGTAGAGCTTGCTACACGTAGAGCTCATGTAGAGCTTGCTACACGTAGAGCTCATGTAGAGCTTGCTACATGTATAGCTTGCTACACGTAGAGCTGATGTATAGCTTGCTACATGTATAGCTTGCTACATGTAGAGCTGATGTAGAGCTTGCTACATGTAGAGCTGGTGTAGAGCTTGCTACATGTAGAGCCCATGTTGTGCTTACTACATGTGGAGCTCATGTAGAGCTTGCTAAATGTATAGCTGACACGAGGCAACTTCAGCCAGCCAGCCAGCCAGCCAGTATTTTCCAGCACCACTCCACGGTCACGAGGCAAAGATAGCTGCTTACGTAGACGTTAATCCTCCCGCACAATTAGCAGCAGTGTCGGGCCTGGAGTAATGGGCGTAATGGAAACGGCGCGGTCGAGATGGTATCGGTGCTCTCACGATGACGCAGCTGGAAATTACGAGCGGTCGACGTTCGCGGTTACAGTCTAGTCTCCACCAGACTCCTTTTACAGGCTGAATAAATAGTAGAAATTGGCCTAAAAAGGAAATATCTTTGGCCAGAGGAAATGGCCAAGGCAAGGCAAGCTGGAGATTCTATGGCGGCCATCTCTTCTGGCCAAAGTTATTCCCTTTTTAGGCCAATTTCTACTATTTATCAGCCTGCAAAAGGAGTCTGATGGAGACTAGTTACAGTCGACTCATCGTGTGTTATTGTGCAATGGATGAAGGGGAAAATAAAACACATTTTATTTTTGAATGCCCTCATTATGAAACTGAAACAGACACAGGGTTTTTGAAAGAGTTACCAGTCTCCTCCAGCTTGCTCCATCTATAAATCCTAAAATAAAAACATTTGTGCAAAAATCACAAAATCCACTTGTTATTGTGCAATGGATGAAGAGGAAAATGAAATACGTATTATTTTTTGAATGCCCTAGAATTATCAGACTGAAAGAAACAGTTTTTTTAAACTGTCACCACACTGTTATCACAGTTCCTCCAAGTTTTCTCCGTCTATAAAATCTAAAATAAAAACAACACATTTTTGCTAAAATCACAAAATCCACTTATCATTAGAAACAAGGGGCTATTCATGATCATTTGACCATTGCCTCCAGAAATAAATCAAACTCCTCGGTAATGTACGTAAAAACACTATCTAGAGCTGTAGACTAGACATGTTTACATTCGATGTTACCTTGCATTACCTAGATTTCGGGCATGAGTTTGCAAATAAATTGTTGTTATATTCAAACCCATAAAAACACAAGTATTAGTGACATGCATATTTTTCAGGTAGAACAGCCAAAATTTCAAATATATTTCGATGAATAAGAAACTAGTGCGATTAGTCATTTTAATAAAAGTCGTGTTATCAAACCTAATTGTATTTTGAAGCCCGGGCTTCCTGAATAAAAAATAAAAATATAGTATCACGCGGTTGATGATTCATGGACAAGATACTACATGTAGATGGTGTACCCTTATATGTCCTTGTTCGTGGAAAATGCTGGGATTTTTCCACGAAGCGCGGCCGGCCCAGGTCTTATGATTCAGCTCTATTACCCTAGGGGATGGCGCATTGACGTCAAATCAGGTCGTTGGCGCGCCGCGCGTTGACTGTTCGGGGGTTGAACCGACCAGGCGGTCTACGCGCCAAGCAACACGATTTCCCTGTTTATGTTTTGTTATATTTAGACATCGGGACAAAGGTTTTGGGGTCACGTAAACAAAAGGATTTGAAAAACCGTTGGTAGGTTGATAAGTACTGGCCATGTTACCCCGCGATCACGCGCTAATGTTTACAAACACAGCAGCATGGCTGCTGCGTAACGGTCCTGGCACCGAGCCAAGCCGCCAGACGCAACAAATCCGCCTGACGACGGTTGCCGGGCGAGTTTATTCTGAACAAAGGGGTCCCTTTGAATATTTCACATCACAAATTAAACAAATTATCCATTTGAAATATAACCAAAGCATTACTAAAACATAAAACAGTGTGTAAGTGTATTTTCTAGTTCTTACATTGCAATATTGATTGATGCTAGGTACGATTATTATCTAAATTTATGCATGGATACTAATAACACCCCTCTATCTCATTGGTATCGCACCAAAACATTGCTGTCCCTGGGGCGTAGCGACATTTCGTTGTGCAATCGGCTCCTCTGCGTTGGTTTATATAATATAGGGCATTATTTTTGCCCTTGTCGGCCTGGAAAAAATCCCCCAAATCCTCACCACGCACCTAATGGCCGTTCGCAGTTCCGTCTAATCGTCAGATATCGATCTTTGGTTTTATAAAGTGACAGCGGAGAGCTGGTCAGACGATGTATGCAGCTCCAGTAGCCCAGATCTCGTTCTTTTGGCTCCAGGCCAAATGCGTACTATGCTTACCCGAGGAGGCTATAGCCCCCTTGGCTTACCGAATCAACTGAAACCATCACTACATTCCAGATCAAACAACAGGGCGATGTGTAAAATACACTTTACGCCGTACGTAGACAAGCACAGTTGTCTGTGTGTAGGCTCAGGTTGACGCAATATACGTAGAAAGGTGTAACGTATTGATCTGGCGCCCGCTCAGAAGTTGCCAGCTAGCCCGACCGCGCGTCGCCTTACGTTGGTATTCTGCGTCAGTACGTGTGTCACAAGCACCTGATCATCACATGACGGCGTTCTATAAAGGTGTAGGCCGTTCCGGAACGGTCCGGTTTGGCATATTTCATTCCAAGTAATTTACATGTCCTAAACCGGAGTAGCCTCCGTAGCAGGCTTATAGAACTGGGGGTTTAGTGGTCTTCGGCTGTTTTCTGATTAGCCTAAAAGTTCTAAAAAAACGGGGGTAATTCAACCAGGCCGGCTATGTTGTCTATATGTCTATCAGAAAATAGCACATAAAAGCTCCCAAAGACCATGAAGACCCCCAAAACCCACAGTTTTTGGCATGCTATGGAGGCTAAAACCGGAGTGTAATTCTGCAACCATTGTGACCACGCCCCTTTAGGAAATGATGATTTATCAGAAATTTCTGCCGTGAAAATTGCGGCCACGCCCTTTTATGACGGTACATTGGCAACTTCCAATCTCAGACAAAATTCAATCCATCATTCAAAATCGTTTAAAATGTAAATAACGTTTTCCCCCGTCACTTTACTCAAGAGGATCGATCAAATTACTATCCACGCGCCTGAGATGAATGATTCTGTCATATTGAAAAAAAAAAACATGCAGAAAAAAAAACCTACGCCCTCCAATATAACTAGACAAACCATTTTGCATTCTAGTCTTCCATCTTTCTAGGGTCAACCGCATTTTCACAGATCGATTTGAGCTGAAAGGGCTTAGATATCTATCTTTGAATCAGTTTTCGTTATTTTGCATATGTGCTATAGGCAGGCTTCACCATATATTTTGGTCTAATTACATGGTTTTTCCAATTCCCTGTAGGCTCGAAAATTTCCATTGATGGAAGTAGAAATCAAACCCACGGATTTTCCCAGAGCGGTAGCAACTACTGTAGTAGGAAAGGATTATCCTGGGAGAAAGGGAAAAAAATACACACACTGTGCATAATTTATGTGTAACCCGGGAAAGCGGTTACAATTCATCCAAGCAGAGTTGGCCTGACCTGGAGCGTTTGCGGCCATAAATTTTGCAGCGACGACTCACGTGAAATTACAAATCGCGTTCGATTTTTTTTTCATTCTGTGAATGAGAGATGGGGAACTTGGGACTTCGGATTCATCCGAAGCTGAACCCAACTGGTGATCGCATTTCACAAAAAGCCAATGACTTTACGCATAATATAGCCTCTACCATGTATACCAGGCTCCGCGGATCGCTGGAAAAATAGTAGAAATTGGCCGAAATAAAGGGATAGTATGCCGGAGAAGATCCCGGGCCATAGGAGATACAATTCGCGACCCACTATTCCTTTATTTCGGCCGATTTCTACTATGTTTCCAGCTATCCGCGGAGCCTAGTAGAGGCTAACATAATAAAGACATGGAGAAAAGCGGGTTGGAGTGGGTAATATTTATGTCCCATTTTCGTGTACATTTCTTTTTTTTTTACCCCAACACAAAGTCCGAATCCCTGTGGAAACCATTCGTGACTAATGAATCTGGGTGGTGCATTTGCATAATTTTCTAATAATTGGGCCGCCCTACAGGGTGACTCAACCGCAGTGTGCCCTCCAGGCACATTTGTACCCGCTTAATCATACCGGCTTGCGCACTCTCACCATTCCGATCAAGTCAGCTACAAATGTCACCTCCGCGATTATGTCACTGACTTATAATCTCCAAGCAGATCCCTTTCGGTGGCAAAAAGACAGTATCAAATTGGCCAGGCAGTATCCATTGGCCAGAGAAGGTCGCCGGCCACCGACGTTGGGGGTAGCGACAAAAAAAATCGGCCATATATAAAAAGCTAACGATCATTCCCCCACAACCTCTGCTTGAAGGGTAACGGCTTGCGCACTCTCACCATTCCGAACAGGCCAGCTACAAATGTCACCTCTCGGGCGATTATGTCATTGACTTACTGGACATCACAGGACTGGGACTTTACGTCAATCGACTCCATATCGAGTTCGTTTCACAGACGTACATACCGTAACCCCAATCCTCTGTGTCGCCAGTCCCTTACTTTTATTTTTAGCCATCGATTGCTCCAGTTTTGGATGCCGTTCCCGTGACCGCTCCGGTCGGGCCGTACCAACAACAGACCAGTACGGGTACGGGCCGTTGCGAAGTTTTGGTGGTCCCCTTTTGTTTATTTTGATACAATTCGTTACCTCCGATTGCGACTGGTATGTGCACTAGTGGCCGTATACACACTGGGTGCGCTCTAGGTCGCCAGGTGTCTCTTGGTACCCAATGTTTTGTTCGGATGTAAACACTACTGTAGGGCCGGGCCGGGGCGTCGCCTGGGAAAACCCTCTTTGTGAATGTAAACACGGTGACAACACTGCGTCGAACCACACACAAAGGCGGCTGTGACGTCATTTGACGTACGGCAGGGCGAATCAGAACGCCGCTGGTGTAGCATTTTCGAATGTCGCAAAAGGTTCCTTACATGAAGATCTAGAAAAGCTCATAAGCTAGATACGTTGTTACCAAGGCTTCTGTTGAGTGATACAGACTTAGTTTAAATTTGATGACGGAGTCTTGTTTATAATAAAAGACTCCGTTTGTCGGTTATACAAGAGCAAACATGAACGTTAAACCGTTTTAGGGGTGGGGTCACTCTTTCTTTTCAAGGCATATTTCTAATCTACAAACAAACGTTGCGACGTACATTGTGACGTAGTTTGGTGTGTTGGTGACCTAACAAGGCTGTACCATCCGGTATACGGTAGCAAATAGTAAGTAGTACACCGGAAAAACGCACCGAGTAATAGCTAGCACCACGTCATATTGCCCTGAGTTGGACACGTATTTCCAACCATTTCTTGTAATGAATTACTATGAAGGACTGTTGTATTACTGTTACAGTCGGTCCCAGAATTTCGGATCATACATAATGTTTATGTTTCCGTAGCTAAGGGTTGCCCCGGCACATTGTTTTGAATGTGAGGTCACACGTTTTGGCCTCTGTGTGTTTCCTCTCGCTTATAAATATATCAGTTCCGCTCAGAAGCGGTATTTCCCCTTGAGTTTAAAAACAAGAAGTCTTCCCGGGGAACATGTTTTGAAAAACATGTTTTGTTCTCATCAAGTGAAAGTTTCCTCAACCTGTTTCTCCTTTCCGTTCCGACGTTTTGAGGCATTGAAAGCAACACGGAAACTGAAATATCACTTCTGTGATCGGTCCAGTTTTTGGGCAGGAATAAATCACCTTTGGATCAGATAATCCGCCCGGAGCCATGCCATACAATATTCTCACCTACATTCCCTGATCCTTAATGGCTCGCCCTTTTATCCTGCTCTGTTTCCGTCCATCTATCAATGGGTAATGGTACCATTACACACACTCATTCTGCCGTCGGGGGGGGGGTGGGTGGCGGTAGCTATAGTCTCCACCAAACTAACAACGTGGGTTCGAAAACAGTAACAGTGAGAAAAATTGGCCAGGGGATTTTGGAAACAAAACCCTAGCGGTGGACGCACTCCCATGGCCATTGGCCCTATTTTTGCCGAATTCTACGATCCAAACTCCCTTTATAGGAAGGCCTGGTGCAGGCTAGTCGGACGGAGCCCCTGACTTGTCCTAATTTGGCAAGAAAGAATGGACTTTTTTCGGGAGGTATTGTTAACCAAACATGGTATTAAGGTAGCGACGCCGAGATATTCAACAAGACCACAGCTAGCTAGCACCTGCCGCACACAGAACAGACCATAGGGAGGGGTCTCGCGCGCGAGGTCGCCTACAATTCACTCTCTCTCTCGAGCTCCCTCCCCAGACACAATTTGTCAGCTGCCCGGGTTAAATGCGTTCAGCCAGCGATGAAAATTGTGTCCGCAGCCCCCCCACGGTACCACACACAGGTTGTCTGGACGCGTTAATCTAGCCCCCAACCATACGCATTCCTTCTTTTCTGTGCGGAGGGAATCAATTGGGCCCATAGTTGCGTGTTACGATGCGGATTTTTCTGACCGGCTAACGCAAAGAAATGCCGCAATAGGGTAGTAAAAAAAAGGAAAAACAAAGAAAAAGAAAAAAAAAAAACGCCTGTGTTCTCTGTCCCGTGTCTGTCACGACCAGCCTTTATTTGGGCCATTCTTTTTATCAAAATCGTCCTTAAAAGTCACGTGTGGTAGCTCAGTTTGACTCCACCGGTGTGCCGTTTGATGGAGTGCTTTGCGACCCAGCTGTGCAGGCTATTCTCACCAAACAGATGATTCTAGGGGGAGTAAAATGCTATTCTTGGGGGGTAAGGGCAGGATTATCTCCAAGAAGATGTTAGGGTCAGTTTTTGACCGGCTGGGGTTTCTAACAGTTCGGCCAGAGGCCTGTCAAAAAAACTTCACAATCATCCACCTCAGCATCTGCTAGTTTGGAGATGTATAGGATGAAGATTCTATGCCCACCTGTCTCTGTACTGGGATGAAAACCCAGGGAAGATACTAGTCTCAACCAGACTATTTTGCAGGCTGAATAAATAGTAGAAATCGGCCTAAAAAGACTGTAGCTGGCCAGGGGAGTTGGACGGCCATAGATGGTTCAGTTTGACGGCAAACAGTCTTTTTAAACCGATTTCTACTATTTATTCAGCCTGGTGGAGGCTAGAAAAAATGCAAAAGCACTGAAGAACACACAAAAAAGAGAACACGCCCAGCCTCTGGACCAATAGATGGCCGCGTAGGGCATCACACGTACACTGCGGGGCGCCTCCGTGGCAAAAATCTAATCATTAATGCCCAATGAAGTGGCTCTTTGAGGATGAGTAGCACGCGCATCACTTACACCGGCCCCATCAGCGCGCCGCCAATTTCCATGACATTTGGTCGATTTCATATATACAGTTGAGATTGATCTGCGCTGGGTGGGGCTGCTACAGGGAGTCGGAACTACCCACGTATCTGCGTGGTACTGCATACTTACTATAAAGCCTCTCGCATTATACTAGACCGACCGGTGTCTGTTTGAAGAAAGTGCTAGCGTACGCCGGTTGTGAGTGTGACCATTCGAGCGACAAGCCCAGCAAGCGAAAGCCGTGTAATTGGAGAGCTAGAGAGGAGAGAGAGAGCGTTGACCGTCCCCGACTGTACTGTCATTTACCGTTTGTCTGGAAATTGATACCGGCTTTGCCCTCGAGAGCCCACCGCACGCGGCAGCGCAGTGCAGGGGGAAGGACTGGCTCGTGGCTACGCAGACGAGAGGAATTTCTGGAGCTCGCTCACTACTCGTATGCTGCATACTAAAACATCCGAGCTATAAGTCTGCGCCACCGCCGTGTGTAAGGAGGAGAAGCATGGCAGCTGAAACTGCCCCAGGTACTTTCACTTGTATATTTTCATCCTGCCATCCATCCTTCCTTTCCCATATGTGCAATAATTTACGATGTATACGTGGAGGAGCATGCATTATATTATTGGTGAATGCAGCACATGGTGAATATTTGCATGCAAGCTTTTCGGCTCTTTTTCTTTACGAGCTTCGCGGATTGTGTACATGATAATATGAAGATGCGGCATGCAAAGCGAGTAGAAGCTAGCTAGGAGCAGACACGTAAACCAGACAGCGTAAATTACATGTGCGGGGCCCGTACCGGCGTACGCCAATGTTGCGTACAGTCTGGGCTTGCCAAATCCGCGAATCCAGCTAGCGCCCGCCACAACATAACAAAACGTTCCGTAAATCTTGTGATTGTGGCGCATTCTGGCATTGCCAGGGTGTGCGCACACGGATACATTTTGTCCTTGGGAGTGGAGGGGGGAAGAAAGAGGAATTAATGAGCAACGGGGCGAACGTGAATCATTATGCACGGAGGGTACATCCTTCAACACCCCTCAAGGGTACAAGACCCTACATGGGGGTTATCTTCCCTCCAGGCGTGATGCTTGTACAAGTATTAGTCACCTACGTGGTCTCCTTATAGCGATTACTAGTAGTCTTTTAACGACTTAAGCTGTTGTCTGTGCTATGAGTGTCTGTGAGTCATGAAAATCGTGACATATTGCCAGAAATTCGCGGCATTTCAAAATGTTATTCACTTGACTCGTTTGAGCGGGGATTATTTTACACGAGGAACGTTGGGCTTCTTTCACTCCGCATTGAGGAGGAAACCAGTATTCTTCGGTTCGTTGATTTTCTCGGGAATCATATGGCCAAGGACTCCCTTTGAACTCGCCGGCGCATTTGTCTGTACCGATATTTGGCGCGAGCGTTTTCCCGCCAACCTACACTGACCTTCCCAGCGCGCGAAAAGATCGGCGCCCTCTGATTGGTCGAAAAGCCGGTCGCCGGCTCGTTTACATGCCGACCGGTGGGAGGGCCCATTTTCTAGCCGCTGATTGGTCGAACGCCACCATTTCGCCGGCTAATTTGCATAAAAATCGATCTGGTTCCGTCTGGAATGTGAAAAATGTAGCCCGCCCATCTCCAGCCTTATCACAACCAATCACAGTGTACCTCCGCTACTAATGAAAAGTAGTCCCCGATAATTTCAACGCCCGTGATTAAATTCTAGAGGGCCAAATATTCCCAAAATTTCATGATGGGATCTAGAATATTATCTGTAGAATATTCAATAAAAGTTTTGTTAAAATTCGGCATGTTTTGTGTCTTTTGACGTTGCGTCAGATTTTTGGCGCGAATGGAGCAGGCTGCACTAGGTGGAACTGGGCGGGCGGAGGGATTTCATGTTCGCCGGGCGGCAACAAAACAGCCGGTGCACCCTGCCCTAACCAGAACATAGTCAGCTTTCATTCTGATCGGTTGGTGTACAGCTGATACAACTATTTCCTCTAACTCGCGCCATTGTTGCTATCCATCTACACCTGAGTCTTGCGATTACCAGGTGTCCGAGGTGACTAAAATGCCTCCTCTGAGCAGAAAGATCGGGAGTTTTGGACAGCCCTGCCCGACGAGCAGCATGGATCTAACACCCGGCAAGCCAGGTACATACGTCCCGCCCAGACCACCGCGCCGGCCGGCGTGCGCTACTATGTGGCCTTTCTTCGGGATTCGCACCGTGGATGTGGCTAAAAACTCATCTATTTTGTGTCTTGTGTTTCAGTGAAAGAGAGAGAGTCTTTCGAGAAGGCGTACCACGTCGGAGCGATGCTGGGGAGCGGCGGTTTCGGCACCGTGTACGCCGGCACAAGGGTACGGGACGGCCTACCGGTGAGTACCAGACACCACTGTATACAAACAGTCCCCGCTCGCGGGGCGCACTTCCTCATGTCTCATTTCCTCGTGCGACTTTGCCTTCTTGGAAGGGAACTTGACGTGTTTCTGTTTCCTGTTTTTACTCTAGGTGGCCATCAAGCATATAGCGAGAGAGAAAGTCACAGAATGGGGACAGGTAAGCACGATTTTCTGTTGTGGATATGTTGGGTTCATCGTGGCCTTGTTTTGAATTCGTAACGGCAGCCCTTTCAAACATGGCAAGCTGCCAGAAGATCACGCGCCTCTTGCGCAGTAGTTTTAGCCGGGATTTTCCATCAGACCTTTCGTACTTTGTGAATTTCCAGTTGTCTCTGACGATTTTGTTGCCAAATTCGTACAATTTCGGTCGCGATGTGGGAATTTGTAACGATTTCCCTCTCAGACAAAGGGAAGTCGCCGTTTTCGCGCCGTCTTGGTGACCCTTTGTCTGCTGTAGCCACGAGGTTAATACAAACAAAGGCACAACAAAAACGTTCCTAGGCGGATTCGCCCGGCATGAGTAGGCACTTTAAGAGGTCTCCAGTAATACTTTCCCCCACTACTCGGATCCTGTTCATATCGACCTAGAGGGTAAAATTAGGGCAAAAAGGCGAGCGGGCACTTTGTGAAATGTTTCCATGTTTTGTATGTAGCGAGGGGGACCGGGTGGGAGTCTGGGCGCTGTCACATAATTGGTCTCAGTTCACTGCTCGCCACACACGGTTGACACGGAGAAAGACATTCCGAGCCTGCCTCGTCGTTATGTGCCGTGAAATGCCCACGTTTAGTTCCCAGTAAGAGAGGAAGGCTTCCCGAAAATACTATATCCCTTCCTGTATAGATTTTCAAGCGAAGCCGTACCCGTGTTTTACGTTTGTTTGCCGGGTGGGTGGGGACGTCTCGAGCCGGCCTTTTGTATTTACGCATTCATTCTTTGGGTTTATCGCCTGTCGGCTTCTCACACGAATTCCCGGTAATGTTTGCAGTGCGAGGCGAGGTCTGTACGCACGCAAGGAATTGCTCACATCCCAAAAAACACGCCCTAAGAAGATGTTACAATATTTTGTGTGCCGCCGTAGTGTGGTGGGAGAGATTTTCCCAGTACACGCCCAGACGCGCTAACGACGTTTGTACGTGAACTGCAAGATAAAGCGGCCGGCTCGTTGCGTCGGCGGCAAAATCGGTCAGATTGAAAATCCTGGCACGGGCGAGCTCAGGCGCTAGCCGATCGATTTGTGGACTAATATCCCAGCCACGATACGTCTTTATCCCCTCAGCTCATATTCCTCACCGTGTCATTAATATCCAACTCACTGGCCCGTCCAGGGGACAGATACAAGCAATTTTTTTCGAGGAAAAATATATTCCTTATCAATTGATAGTGCGGATGAACCATTTGTCACATCGGGCGGGGCTATTAGGTATTCAGTCGTAGCGTCTCCTGAGAGATTTCGTCGCTAATATTTTATGACATTTTCTTGTTCCCCCCACAGTTGAACGGAGTGCCTGTTCCCTTGGAAATCGTCTTGTTGCGGCGAGTGGTGGGCCACGATGGCATCATCAAATTGTTGGACTGGTACGAGCGCCCGGATTCCTATATCCTAATCCTGGAGCGTCCAGAGCCAGTCAAGGACTTGTTTGACTTTATCACGGAAAAGGGTGCTCTGGACGAGGACTTGAGCAGAGACTTTATGCTCCAGATCGTGTACATGGTCAGGCATTGCCACAACCAAGGCGTCGTGCACAGAGACATCAAAGACGAGAACTTGCTAGTCGAGCTGAAGACGGGGAGACTCAAGCTGATCGACTTCGGCTCTGGAGCCTTCCTGAAAGACACAGTCTACACAGATTTCGATGGTGAGTTACTGTACATTTTTCTTGCCTTTTTATTTCGTTCTGCAGTAAATAATTGAAAACATGCCACGAGGCAGAATTTGCCGTAATTAGTTCGCTCATGTGGAAGGTAGTACAATCCTCGGTGAACCGTGCTTTGTTGTGTCCTTGGGAAAAACGTGCTTGCTGGTAATTACCACAAAGGTTTCTGACGTCAATCCGTAAACTGCATTATGCCCATGTTTTCAACGTGGCCAAGAGACTACATACTTTTCACTTTGTGTGGAGTATTAGGTTAATGTTTTGACGCAGATGCCTTTGAGAACCTTTGGGATTTTTTTCTGAGTCCATGAGCCGGTAAAAATTGTACTATGGGGAGAGAGCTAGCCTCAGGTGGCACCTTTTCTACTCTATTAGGTTGTGGAGAAAGCAGTGAATGAATGAATTGTCCCCCGGGAAAACACAGAAGGCCTCCCTCTAGACTAGAGCTGCTGAAATATTAACCAGCCAGCCAGCCGCGTATCGCATGATCCAGGAATGCATGTCTGTCGTCCTGTTCCGTCTTTGCCTTATTTGAAGCCGGGTAAAGCCCGACTTCCCGGATCTGACGTTGATTCTCGGCCCCCGAACTGATAAGGGTTGGACTCCAGTCCATAAGTTGTCAGGATGTTTGAGTTTTGAGGTCCGGGAGATGAGCTTGAGTGCACCTGTGCTTGCGATAAGCCCTGCAAATTCTTTCCTCTGTCGTAGAATAATGAATGAGTCTGGTTGTAACCCAGTCTCGGAGTCGGTTAGAAGGGGTTTTTGTCTGTTTTCCCGCGCTCAGGGCAACCCAAACAAACGTCGCGTGACTATCCAGACTGTAACCCAAGCTCCAGTCGGCGAGCCCTTCATCTATTATTCCCCCCACCCTGACCTGGACGTCGGGACAAAGCCCTGAGTCAGAAAATCCGGACAAAGGGCCCCTAATAGTGTACACTTCGCAAGGCTAGGTGTGCTTTACACCTTTCTTCGGGACAGGAAAGAAAGGTGGAGTTTCCGTCCACAAGAAAGCTTCCTCCCTGGCTTCAGTCATGAATAGATCGCACTGTGCAGTGGATGACTGTCTTGTTTGATGTCCGCTTCTAATCCTGTTTAGTTGTCGACCAAAAGAGGCTGTTTATTTTACCCGATTTGCCATGGATGGCAAGAGGCTTGGGTGGGGACCAGTTTTCCCACACCTTTGGCATGTTTCTCAGCTAGGTGGGAATCCGTCCCACAGAATGACTTAATGGACTTGGCCTATTATGGAAGAAGGTTGTTGAGGGGTGGGCCTGCCACTTCAGTTGTGTCTGCAAATGAGAAAATGTGTGAAATTCTTACTATGTTAATGAGGCATCCCACGGGACTGGTGGTCCTGCCTTTCTCACGGCCATACATGGAGAGAGTTTTGTTGTGCATCTGTGTTGGAATAAAACTACCCCGGCAATCACGTGGCACCCCGTTTAACAAGAGAATGTTACTGTTCAGGGGAACAAAGACCCGCTCCTCGCCCAGACAGCCCCCCTGCCTTTGTATAACATGACCCGGCCGACCTAAACAGTCTGGCAGGACTGCATATGTTCAGGTGGGGAAGCCGCGTGCATGCCTTCTGGCACTAGGTAAAAGGGGAGCTGTCATCACAAAGAAAAATCATTCCAATCAGACCAAACTTTCAAAAACTTTAAAATTTTCACAACAGTATAGGTGAACATTGAAGTCAAATCTGCAGTCTGCAGGCTTCAAGTATCTTTTGCATATCAATAGAAGTGCTTTGCAGGGACACAAAGAAAGCAATGATGAAGACAAGTGTGGGGAGGGGGGTTTATTTGCATGATTCAAACTGTCCAACAAAAGGTCCACGTTGTCTGGCGTTCCCAGCCCATTGTGTACCCCGCACATTGAGAGAGGTGAGCACAAATGAAAACGTCCTGAATTAAGGTAGACAAAAAAAATTGAGGTTGTCTAATCAGAATGCAAATGGCTATGTGACAGACTCTATTGATCAGTCAGTCATCTGGCATCTGTGAGAAAATGAAACCAGCCGAGAACCCAAACAACTGCCGATAATTCACTCCTACAGGCCTGATTAGTCTGGAACGATTAGACTTCAATGAAAAATAATGATTTTAAAAGGAAAAACGCCATTTTGCATTAGAGCGAGAGCTCTCCCCATACAACATACACCTCCCAGTGGAGAAATTTAGGTGATTTAGATGGTATGCTGCAGTGAGGGCGGCCATTTACCTGGCCCCTGCCAAATTGACCACTGTCCTCAATCTTCCCTGTGATCCCAGACCCACACCAAATCTAAGGCAGCTGCAGCATGACAGATCAGAGCCCCTGTCTGCCTTTGAACCTCCGCTGATTGTTTTGTCTGGGTCGGGTGTTGTGTAAAGTTGCGCCAGGCTAGGCCAGCCGCAGACAGAGGTGTTATATTTGCAGAGAAGCCTGGTACCAAGCTGCCAGTGTGATGGTAGGTCTAGTGGTGGAGGGATAGAAATAGCAGTGGTCACTTTGGGGAGTTGACCATTTAGGGAGGTGTCCAGGGGTCACTGCCCCCATCCCTGGCCCAGGCCATCCATTTGCTCTGATGAGGGTAGCTATGAAACCGCAATAAATCATACTCAAAATATTAGGGAGGGGAGACTTGTCATGCAGCTAGATTTCATTACCACCAGCTTGAACAATGGCAGGAGTTAATCGGGCAGTTCCGAACAGGTGACACCTACAGGCTAACAAAAGCTCCGGGTGTGTGCCGGGTTTTTATTCCTGTTCAGCCAGGTGTTATAATAAGAACTGAAGAATGTCGACCTTTATAACTCCGGGGTGATTTGTATAGTCTAAAGGGTTGGTGGGCGGAGCCCACGGACCGACTACTGCCCGCTGTAGGGGCCACATTCCGCACATTCCCAAGGATTGTGTCTGTTAATATATTCGTGGGAAAGCGCCCATCCTAACTCAAATAGTTTATTAATCCACCCAAGTACAGTGAAAGGGACATTCGTATCTTATAAGAATGTCTTGGTTTTAACAAGAAGCTTTTCCTACTACCTTTGGTCCCACTGAAGGTCTGTGTATCTCCTGATCTTTGCCCTTGAGTTTGCATCTTGGACAAACTGCCCTGGATTCTAAATCTGGAGCTAGTTTTCTCCAGATATAATCTGGTACAAAGGGCAATCAGATAACCTGCCATCTTAACAATGCACAAATCTGTGTGCCTAGCAAACTCTCCAGTACATACAAATACAAACTGTACTCTCCATTTATATACGCATAAGCCACCGATGTGAGGACTTCTCCTTTGGAAGGCCGACGCGGTTGTTTTCCAAACCTCCAAATATTTACGTGCAAAATTCCTGCATGGAAAGGTGTTGAGTCAGCTGAGTTTTCCCTTTGGGGCCCGAAGATGTTTTGGTTATTCCACAGGGAGACCAGCAGAAATTACCCCACCAGGGATTGCATCATGCTTGTTACTTGGGCAAAACAGGGGCGTATGTAAATACCCCACCCTTGTTATTGGGAGGGCGTCCAAGGCTTTTGCCTTGGAAAAAGTGAAGGTTCTGTCCTTCTGTAATGCCTTGCACAGATACAAGTCAATCAAAGGACAACAACAAAGCATGGTTGGCACCCTTGATCCATTGATAAGCTGAATAAACAAAGTCAGCTGTTGTCGCCTTATATACCTACTAATTAGTCACTTGATTACCAAGTTAATTATGCAGTGGCAAGTGTCAAAATTGTAGTTGATGATGCTGTGTCATGGAAAACAGGGTATCAGCTATTCATGGCATTGCTTCCTTTTTGATCACAAGTACTCTATTAGCACTGAGGTGATGGAGGTAATCTTTCATTAGTGTGCATCTGTGACTTCACACACCAAACTGCCCCACTCAATCAAATCTTCCCTCTTGTCTTTGCCACAGGAACGAGAGTATACAGTCCTCCCGAGTGGATCCGGTTCCATCGCTACCACGGTCGCTCCGCAACGGTCTGGTCGCTGGGCATCCTCCTGTACGACATGGTTTGCGGCGACATTCCCTTCGAGCGCGACAGCGAAATCTGCAGAGGCGAGGTCTACTTCAGAAGACGGATATCAAAAGGTGTGTATTGTCTAGACTTGTACAAGCCAAGTTTTGCATTTCCCAATTCATTTGAACTCTTGCTTTTGTTGTGTGTATTGTGTGTGAGGCATGAGACTTACGATTTCTTTCCCTCTTGTTGTTTACCACAGAATGCGAAGATCTCATCAAGTGGATGTTGGCAATCCGTCCGTCTGACCGTCCTTCTCTCGAGCAGATCCTAGAACACCCGTGGATGCTGAAAGGCAGGGGTCTGTCGAGCGAGGATATCCGGCGAGAGTCCCTCGAAACCGCATGCCCTAGCAGCAGCCAGGAGAGCATCTAAGCGCTGTTGCCAGAGCTCGGACAATGTTCTGTGTACCAGTCTTTGTATTAATGTGTGTCGGACTTCTGCAAAAGCCAAGGAAAAAGAGAGAAAAACGTCTGCGCGTGTCAAAGCGTGTCGGATGGACTTGTGGTGCTCGTGTTGCGAAGAGACAGCCCAGTGCAATGCCAACCACACACACTCAACCAACGGTCATCGTTCTGCCTTGGACAGTTTTATGTACAAAGAAAGGACAAGAAAAAAATCAACAAAAAAACCAAGAGAGACTCCTCGCCACAGAATGCTGCTACCTCGACACCTGAATCCTCAACAGTGTTGGTCACAGAGGTCAGCCAAGAGCCAACTTCCACTCCCCAAACCTTCCCATCGTGCCATACCAAGCTCGATATCCACTCAAGACAAGGTTGTGTCGAAACCATACAAACTCTAGATCCGTACCAACTACCCATATATAGATATCCGCCTCTCACACACCCTCGACAGTCCCCTTGCGAGGGGATTCCACCGCTAACTGCCACTGTAACCAGACTCCCCAGTCTGTGCTGGGAAGCCTGCTATATTTAGAGCTCAAGAATGTAGCCCCTAAGCCTGGGTATGGTGACCTGACATATGCCTATGTATAACTTCCTATTCCCCAAGAGAGAAGCCATTTTGTGCAGTATACACTTTTGCTAAACCCAGTTTATAAGACATGTACACAAGGAAGAATACGGTAGAGTGCTGTGCACGCTAAGTTGTGGCTGGAATTTGTTAAATAGCTGTCCACTTTTTTAAGAAAGACGAGAGGATATTTCTTAACAACTGTTTGATTACTAAACGAAATGCAATTTATTTTTGGAAACAACGCTCGCGGTCAGCTAAGTACCATTTTGGTTATGTGAAACTGCCTTACTATAACTCTAGAAACTCGGTGTACAGAATCACTCATGTGTTGACCAATACTGTGACATGACACTGTATTACAAAGGTCCTGATTTTAAGTTATTGAACCAAAAGTCGATACCCCGCTCGATACTGCAAGTTGGACACCCCTGAGTTCCATCCAGTGTACCTGATCCCTCAGTATTATTGTAATTATAGAAATGAACGGAGCACTCTGCTGTAAATTTGCCGTGAAAAAGGGTGCCGAATCGAACCCCCAAATTCCTCTGCGGAGTGACCAACTTGCAGTAACCGGCGGGCTACCATTTGTGTGTACATAAGGACAAAGTATTTATTTATTGGACGACTGCAATTTCAACCGTCGTCTCGAGACTTTTTTCCTAGCGGGAGCCCTGTATATAAATTTGCTCCCCAAAGCTCATGACTAAATTATTGAAATGATGAAGAATTTAGATTCGTAGCACCATTTTGAGCAATAGTGTTGAGCCATTGTTTACGTGAATTGGAAGACGTGTCTGCAATTGCCATTTTAACTTATTGCACACATTTTATTTTATGTTGTCTCACTAGTGTAAGAACTTCCCAAAGCACAATGCAGTTGAGAATTTAGATCGTAGCGTCACGTGTAATGTTAGTAATTATTGCGTATATTGTTCATCGATGAATTGTTACGTGTCGGACATCTTTTGTGTACCAAGGAAATGGAGAAATGTTCCTGGAGTATTTTTTATATTGAACGATATGCTCTCATTTCTTGTTATTTCAAAGAAGATGAATAAAAGTCAATCGAGAATATATTTCTGGCTGGCAGTGAATGAATATACTTACCCTAGCAATAGTATTAACTGGTAATATGATAAGGGTAGGATATATTATAGTACAATATTCCCAATATAGTAATAACTTAGAACCTAGACGTCCTTCTTCATATAAAAACAGTGTATAGAAATCTAACTGCCCAATATAGTAATAACTTAGAACCTAGAAGCCCTTCTCCATATAAAAACATGTGTATAGAAAGCTAACTGCCCATATAGTAATAACTTAGAACCTAGAAGCCCTTCATATAAAAGCAGTGTATAGAAATCTAACTGCCCAACATAGTAATAACTTAGAACCTAGAAGCCCTTCTTCGTATAAAAACATAGTCATACTCATAGTGTATAGAAATCTAAGAAGTCAAAATCTCTCAAGTTCCCGGTGTTGGAGGTTTGACCCCCCTCCCCCCACCGACCCTTTATCGTTTGTTAGCAGTAGTTGGATACTACTGGTGTCCGGTATAGCAGAAAATATCGGTTTCAGCAGTACATGGTGTGACACAGTTGTAGTCTAGACTGAAGGAACGCGTTGTTACCCCAGGTGTAGCCTTTGATAGTCCGTACGTGAGAAAATGTCCACCAGTCTAGCCGCTCGCAAAAAAACAAACTACTACATGCCGAATGACGCTGTCACCAGACTTAGATTTGTCGAGGGAATAGAAAGAAGAATGAAACGTTACATTTTTTTTTAAATCAATGGTTCACAGAAACAGAGACTTGCGAGTTCAAATACTGTACATGTACTAGTATGAGCAGATGCATGCATGCACCCAGTGTCGTATCTGTTAATTCAAAGCAAGAAAGGGCCGAATGCATTGCACGCTGAACAAATGCATCTGTCTCTGGTTAAACAGTAACGCAGTGTTTCTTTGGTCTTTTGTCTAATACACAAGATATCCGGATAGTTGTTGTGGATGATATATACTGTAGCCTGTGTGTTTTTAAAATGCGACACGACGGACGAATGTTATACTAGTTGCAGTGAGTCTAGACATATCAGCGTGTACGCGACTAGTGGGAAAATGAGCCACGTTCGCGGAAAGGGGCGTTGACTTTATGCCTTAAGGTATTAAGGCTACTGGCAGAGGAGAAAGTTGCAACTTTTAATACGTATGGAACGCCGCAAATATCGGCAGACACGTGTAGAAAGCGAACTGGAGCCCGTGTGTATCTGCTTGGAGTTTGGTAATGGATTGATTTACCCCTGACGGTCGAGGTAAGGGTGACTGACCGCCCATGTATGCCCTGACCCCCCGCTGGTACGGACTGGGTCCCATTTTAGAGGTCCGGATCGACAGAACCGGGCTGACAAGTCTTCAGCGGGTTCGTTCACCCCCTTTAAAATTGGTGCGATCGGCATGCGGCGGGACATATGATATTACGCGGTAGGACGGTTTTGAAGGGGCGGGTGTGTGTGGTGGGGGGAGGGGGGGGCGTGTCCTTGGGCAATTCGATCACGGGATGACCACGAGATACCTGCGAAATCAGGGTAGATGATGATGATGAAAAAGAAGAAGAACAATATACTAGGAATACAGGACACGACGCCAACTTGCTTGAGATACAGGACAGTTCTGAAGGGGGGGGGGCGGTGTGTCCTTGGGCCATTCGATCACGAGATGCTCACGAGATACCTGCGATTTCAGGGCAGATGATGATGAACAATATACATGTACTAGTAATACAGAACACGACGCTTACTTACAAGACCTGCTTGAGATACAGGACAGTTCTCAAGGGGGGGGGCAGTGTCCTTGGGCCATTCGATCACGGGATGATCACAAGATACCTGCGATATCAGGTAATGATGATGATGATGAAGAACAACAATACATTGTATAATACAGAACACGACGCTAACTTAAGAGACCTGCTTGAGATAGAGACTTAAAATGTTGCTAGAATGTCAAATAGTCACATATATTATGTAATCTTCATCCGTCATACCATTCTACTACCTCCATGGTCATACTACTAGTATCAATGGATACTAGTGGTGTCCTACAACCATGCGATTATTTGTAGGTAAAACTTATACGCCATTCATTGATATCACGGGTTGATGAGTTAAACTTTGCGTCACGAGAGCGCAGTCGGAGGTAGTTGACTCTGAAGTTATTAGCCTAAAAGTCAGACACGTTACTTGCGGGTGACCGAACCGGTAGTCGACCTCCCGGTCGATTAAATCGGTCTGTAATTGTGCGCGAAACGATATGCAAAGAGCCTGTGTAACATCCGCCCGTATAAAACATACTAGTATGTGAATATTCCAATTTTGACTGTCTAGAACGCCATGAAATTTTATAGAGTGTTTGGTCAAGAGTTTATCGATTCTTGTGTAAATAAAACAAAGATTAAAAATGGAAAGTTCTTTCTTGCTGGCCCTGCAACGAGAGGTGCAGTGTTACGAAACTTACTCTCAAATATCTCCGACTCGATACGCAGACTGTCCTCGTCTATCATGATTTCTGAAATCCCAGAACAAGAATTTACGCCTCTTTGGAGTCCCCTTTCGCTTGGCCGTGATCCAAAAGAACCAGGCGTTCAGACCAGGGGCAGAACGCAGCAGTTGTCCGGTACCTGGAATTTGCAGACCCTCTGTCTAGTACGGCGTCTACTGGCAACCGACTCTCGTTTTGCTAACCCCTGGACCTGGCAGTGCCAGACACAAGTGCTGATGCAATGTGCAACTGTTTAATCGACGCAGCTTGAGTTGCATTTGCACACAGCTAGCGAGCAAGCGATTTCTGCAAGCAAATGCGGCTTCAGTGCTAGTGGTGGTGATTGCAAGGAAGAAATTTGCACAATTATTTTGTGAAGAAGAGACAATCAACAGTGTTTAAAATGCACATACATGACATGTTCAATAAACATGTCTGTTTTATTTCTGTAATAGCTTGAAAACCTAGGAGAAGTTGAATATATATAATGACAATAGTTTCATTTTCCATCTGTTAACTGTATTTGTTCAACATGTTTTGTTGTGACATGTACTTAGCCCGGTGTGACAAAAATGTACAATTAAGGTCGTTATACATTCAATAATGAAAATACCATCCCTCGCCCTACTCTCCAAGCAGAGGTTGATGGTGGAAGATTGTTTGCTTTTTATATATAGCCCTTTTTGTGGCTACCTTTTTTTTTGGGGGGGGGGATGGTTTCAGACTGGCCAATTTGATACTGTCTTACCCCCACCAAAAGATCTGCTTGCAGCTTGGAGATTACCCTCGCCCTCCCTCAGAAAAAAAAGAGACAAGAACATTTCCGTGCCCAGAAACACTTAGTGAATCAGGGGGGCAGACAAAGGGCACCGTTTGTATATGGAAAATGAAAAGGGGTGTCATTTTGCAGCCGCCACGTGCGGGCCCGTTGTCCGGCTAATCTAATCCCCCCGAAAAACCATCCATGAAATTGGCTGCTGAGCAGGTGCAGGGCTTGTCTTAATCGTCTAATTTCGACCCCGCGGACTGAAGGCCCTTGTTCTCCGGAAGCAGTCCGTGGTTTTCTACCCCTAGGAGAGCTCCCAAAGCGCCTTTTGTGCGCGGCGATCTTGGATAAATAGACAGTGACAGATGTAAGACGGGACCCGCCAGGGTCTACCTCCGAGCTAGCCTCCATAGCATACCAAAAACTGGGGTTTTTGGGGTCTTCGGGATCTTTTATGTGCTATTTTCTGATTGCATATAGACAATATAGCCGGCCTGGTTGAATTACCCCCGTTTTTGGCTGATCAGAAAACAGCCGAAGACCACCAAACCCTAGTCTCCACCAGACTTCTTTTGCGGGCAGAATAAATCGTAGAAATCGGCCTAAAAAGGGCAAAATGGAGCTTCTCTGACCGGCTACCTTCTCTTGCCAATTAGTAACCTTTTTAGGCCGATTTCTACAATTTATTCAGCCCGCAAAAGAAGTCTGTTGGGAACTAACCAAACCTCCAATTCTATAATATAAGCCTGCTACGGAGGCTACCTCCGAGCCTGTTCCTTCTTGCGTTGGCATGACAAAAGACAGCTGAAACGACAAGCCTTTTGAGGGTCGACGCGTGCGGCGCAAACCTCTCGGGATCTTCCCGCGCAAGTGTGCGGAGAATCCATCCATCCTCTTAGCAGCTCTAAGTATAGAAACTGCTGCAAAGTTAAATATGGGTCATCAGCTGCAGAGAGACGTACTATACATTTGTTGCGTCGCGTAACACACGCACTAGCTGATCGTGATAATGTGTGGCGACATATGGGCAGCATATGCATGTGTCAGCCGTCTGCACTTGCACCCTACACTTGCTAATATTAGTCTCAAATAATCAACTCCAGTTGAAACCAGACAGTACAAATTAAGAGTGATATGCAGACAAGTGAAGGGAGACATAAGAACACAAACTTAAAGTTTCTAAATATAATTTTCAAGTAAATCATTTCTAAGCGTTATATTGCTAATATTAGTCTCAAATCAACTCCAGTTGAAACCAGACGGTGCACCAAAATTAAGAGTGACATACAGACAAGGGAGACATAAGAACACAGACATGAAGTTTCTAAATATAATCTTAAAGTAAATCATTTCTAAGCGTTACGCCAAAGTGACGTTGGTGCTTTTTTTCGTATCACACTTGGCAACGTTGGCATCTAGGCACAGACCGTTTAAAATAGTGCCAGTGTGTTCTGTACCCCTATCCTCGGTTCGCAGTGTCAACAGCAGGGCATGAGAACTCAGTCTACCCGTCAGTGCCTCGGATATGCAGGTACTTTCAGACCCGGTTTAGCTAAGAGCGCGTGGCTCGGTCCATTAACACGGGCCGTCCGTCAAACTACAACAGGCAGAGGATCACTCTACCGACCTACTGTACGCCTCTCGGCTTTCACGACAGCTGTAGCTAGGGCCAAGGAGAGGGGAGGACGATTTGTCAAGATCTATTACTTGATAGTTCGGAAGCCACCTGGCCATTAATTTAGAGAGAAGAGAAAAAAGACCTTTATTGTACATTTATGGTCGCCTTACAAGCTAAGTACAGGTCATGTATTAAATTTGGGGAGAACAGGTCACTACAAAATTTAGGGAGATATCTAAGTATACATACTAATGTGTACTATAGACTACTAAGTCATACTACTACCTACTATTTCAACTACAAAGTACAGGTTCAGCTTCTTCTCGCTTCTTAAGACACTTGTAGATGTATGAACATAACTGTAGCGAGGCAACTCCGTGTTCGAATACACCCTGTGCACTTGAAAACGACTTTAACTTTTATCACATGTACTTTTTCAGGGGTGTCCAGTGTAGTAGCGATGACCAACATCCTCGAGCATTCGAAAAGGTACATTTGAATACAAGCAGTGAAAGTGAAACCAGTCAACACAAGAATCAGTATCGAATCCGTGACGTGGTTTCACAGTCGCCCAAAGACCTGGTAGTGGTACCGCTCTTGACTTGAGGAAACCGAAACTTAAATCGGTTTCTGGGAAAGTACAGAGGCCAAAACAAATAGACAGACAGAGGCGGTAGGCGGAAGTTAATGCTCTTAATACTAGTATTAGCGTCCCGTAAAGATCTCGTCCTAATATGCTTTACTGAATTAATGCGTGATCTTTTCAGGCTTTAGTCTCAAATACAGCACTAAGCAGCTCAATATACGGCTAACGTAGAGGAACTTTCTCCTCAGCACAACTGAAATCCTATCTGCACGAACTTTCGGTAGGATCAGCCTTGGTTAGCCGTTGCTAAGGCAACCAGGTCGGTCGTGCGAGTGGCACAGAAATCCTCCTGCCATATGCCTGTCACTCAACCGGATTTCTCGCTCGATTTCAGCTCAAGTTGATTTTCGGAGCTGACATCTGCCTGATCCCGTTTCGCGGGCTTAATCCTCTTGTATCGCCGTGACCTTTAATCGTTCGAAAATTGGCAAGGTCACCGTCAGACGACAGGCGCATTTCCCGCCTGTCTGAACCACAGTAGGGTTAGGTCAGCTGATGTCGACACACGGTGAGGGCTGTGCATGCATTTCGGTGCACAGGGGACTTTGGTCTTTTTTGACATAGCCTCCGTAGCTGGCTTATAGAACTGGGGGGTTTGGTGGTCTTCGGCTGTTTTCTGATTAGCCCAGTTCTAAATTCAACCAGTCCGGCTATGTTGTCTACATGCAATCAGAAAATAGCACATAAAAGATCCCAAAGACCCTGAAGACCCCCAAAACCCCAGTTTTTGGCATGCTATGCATATGGAGGCTAGGACTTTGGTCTTTTTTGACAGATGTACGGGATTTCTGTTACCTTAAGGCGATGTAGGCAGAGGGTTACCCGGAAAGGGAGAGCTCGTAATTCTTTTGTCGTTTGTGATTGACAAGAGAGAATAATGAGTTCTTAATACGACCTACTTTTCAAAAAGAAAAGGAAGAAAAAACGTGATCGGAAGAAACGTGATCGCCTGAAGGAATAAAGTCTTTTCCTTTGTGACAAAGGACTACTACTTGAAAAATGTTATATCCAAGGATATTTATCACTAGGATCAGGAAGAAAGATCGTAGCGCTTCTCACGCCCCGCACTGTCAAAAATTTGACAGTGATAGAACGTTACGATCTGCCCCTGTATCTGCTTAGAGATAAAAGAAAAGTAGGTAAGTATTAGTATTAGTAGTAGTAGTAGTCTCAGTGCCTGAAGCTATCTTATAACCTTACTTAACACTCTTTAATTCCTTACCAAGTCGTAATGTGAAAGGTGCATATGTCGCAGCTACTGTATGTTGTTTTGTTTCGCGATTCGGGATATCTTAAGTAATTCTTACAATCGGTATCGTTGAGAAAACTAACAAAAGGTGGACGACCCCGATTTGTGACAGGTGTAGCCCCGCCAATTAAAAACCGGTTATCACGGTTACTGAGAAAGACTCCTTTGCAGGTGTACTCAGGTCTGATAGCCTCTACCAGGCTTCGGGAGGCGGCTGCAAAGAGTAGAAGAAATTGGCCAAGTAGAGAGAGATAACATGCCAGGGGAGTTGGTCCGCTCGAGTGTACATGGGTGCGGCAAAATGTACTCTATAGTGGACCAACCCTAATCTCCAAGCAGATCTTTTGGTGGGGGTAAGACAGTATCAAATTGGCCAGTCTGTAACAATTTCCCCACCCAAGTTGGTGGTGGTAGCGACAAAAAGGCAAATGCAAACGATCTTCCACTATCAACCTCTGCTTGGAGAGTAGACCAACCACCTGGCACGTTATCTCTCTCTATTTGGCCGATTTCTACTCTTTGCAGTCGCCTCCCGAAGCCTGGTAGAGGCTCAGATCTCATACCGCTGCAGGTATGGACAGGGGGGTTTGCCCTTAAGGTTAACGCTGATGACATTTTTGCGGTAATAGGCTCGTAATTAAGGTGTTCTGATTACTAAGAAGGGCCGTTGGTAATCGTTATACATCTTAAGACACTAAACAGATGTCAAACCTTTTGGGAAATCTCACAGCAGATGTTGGTACGACGTGTTATATACGTGAAAACAAACGCACATTGCCAGTAAGACGTACGAAATACTACAAAAACAATCGTAAAATTTCATCAACTCGGAGGTTATGCCGTAATTATAACGTTTGACGTCAATGACGACCTTCTGTCCGGACAGGAGTGTATCATCATCAATTAAAAACCTGTCGTTATGATTACTGAGAAAGTCCAAGAACCCTGCGGCTGGGCTTCTTGAGAAGTTGTAAGACTCGCACGGGTGATTAGCATCTACCAGGCTTCGGGAGCGGCTGCTGGAAAGAGTAGAAATTGACTAAATAGATAGATAACATGCCAGGGGAGTTGGTCCACTAAGGAGTACGTACGAGTGCGGCAGATGTCAAACCCAGTAGTTTTTTTTACCAGTAGTTTCTTAGGAGTTATCAGTAGTTCTCTGTGTATCAATTGCCTGTTTTTATACCAAATGTTTCTTCTGTACCTGCAATTAGCCCTCGGACATGAATTTGCAATAAAACAATTACTAATACTAGTGATAGGGGACCAACTCCCCTGACATGTTTTCCGTTAATTCTATTTACTATTCTAATCTTTTCATCCGCTTTCAAAGCCTGGTAGAGGGTAACAGGTGATAAGACTTTTAGCTTTCTTCTTTTGGATTTATAAGGCTAAAGCCATTCCTTCAATGTAACATTGCAGTGATGCCTAGCAAACACTCTGGCAATAATATCGTAACCGTGTTTGCGTTATGTTTTTACCAGTCTCTCGGACGACCGAGGTTATCTAATTGGCGGGAAGCCACACGAAAATGACGGGAGAAATTAGCAGGACAAAGGCGGCGTCACAGCAGGCTGTGTACTAGTACAAACACAGGCGCGTGCAGGCCCGGGAAATAAAGAGACAATGGAACAGCGTCCTGGGATGACCCTAGGTGATGCCCAGATAGAATTACATTCATAGAATTACATTCGAAAGTTCGAATTCGAAGAACAAGAAGAAAGTAGCGAGAAAGTAGCGAGTAGAGCACAGGCGCTAGGCCACCGAGTTTTTGTTGAAAACTATGTTGTTTTGTAAACCATTAAAAACTAACTTTTTTTTTTACAACTTGATTGTTTTGCATATGTTATAACATACACTATGTACTCACTCAGTCCGTTGCAATCACAATACATAAGGAATGAACATGATCCGTTGAGTCATACACTCTGACAAACACCGTGAGCTCGGTCCGTTGAAAGATTCACGAGAATCATACACTGAACACAAACACCGTGAACTCGGCCCGTTGAAAGATTCCCGAGAATCGTACACTCAACACACACTGTGAAACTCGGTCTCCAACCTGACGTGGATTCCAAAGAACCATACGAACATATACCGAAGATTGCCGAGAGCCGAACGGCGACTTCCGAACGCTTTAGCTTGGTTAGGTACTAAGTACTAGTATACACTAGGTGCGAAATGCCATTTCAAAAGACCCTATTTTCTGCAAAATGCCACAAGGAAATAAAGTCTTGATACTATCTATACTTTAGGGGTAACTATGTAGCCATGTAAACTTTCTTGGGTTACTATACCATATTTTAAAGAAGATATTAAGCATTTTGTAAAGTCCGATTTCCGGCGAACTGCGTTACCAGCAGTAAGACAATGACATCACCGCTAGCCAATCAGACGCACGGTAGGCGCCCACATTTCCCGCGCGGTTCTAAAATGGAGACGGCCAGAAAGGCTACATCATACGACATTTTATGTGTAAATGTACTGCCAGGATGCTCAAAACACGTCCACAAACCCCACCGACATGTTTTCAGGTCTACATATGTCTCCCAGGCACGAGATTTGGAAAGTGTAGTTGTGCCCAATATCTCTAGATGTACGATATCGTTGTCCTCTGAGTCTGGGGAGGCAGGGACCGAACGTGATTCTAAGTCACATTTTTGCTGCCACCCCAGTTGGTAACGCAGTTCACGGGTAGGTGTTTCCTACCCTGTCATCTTTTTGAAGTTATCATCGCTAGCGCTAGCCTGCGCTAGCCCCGGCTTGGGGTTCTATCGAGTCGAGCAGCGGTTTTGCGAACGCGTTCGAATAACTGCGAAACCAGTTCTAGAGTCAATTCCGCGTCACCGAGTGGGTTGTTATTGTCATCATTTAGAAATGTTTTGAATTCTTTGTAATTGTTTGTGTAAGAAATTTCATAATTTGGAAATATTTTGAACATCTTGTCAATATTCTAAATAATTCCCTGGTTTTCTAAAACGTTTGAAATATTCCTGATGTGGATTATGACATTTCCAATAGTTTCTAAATATTTCTAACAGCACTCTACCATTTTTTACCATTATTTCGAATTATTTCTAACATTTTGTAAATAGGTCACTGGGATGGGAAGGAAGTAATTCACACATCCCTGTGAAGTACAGGCTAGTCTGCCTGGGCGTCAGGCATTGATGCCTTACAACAAAAGAGCCACCAGTGTCCAGCAGTGAAACCTAAAAATATACAGAAGAATACAGAAGAGTAGGATTAGCACCTACTTTTATGGGGGCAATTACCCACATCTACCATTTTGTCATTTGTTTGAAATAGTTCTAAATATTTCGAATAGTGAAAGAAACACATGGGTAGTTCAAATTTATTCTAAATAAAGAGATCTTTGTACAGTCACTTTCAAAATGTTTCAGAAATATATAAATGAATTCAAATATATTCAAATTTTCATTTTCAAATTTTTGAAGAATTTAGAACTTTTGTTACTGGGGTATTCTTTTCTTCTAAATAATTCAAACGTTTTAGAAACATGGAGAAAAAACCCACTCGGTGACGCGGAATGGACTCTACTCCCGTCGGCCTTTGCGCCATCTATCTCTATCAGAACGCCGATTCGGAAGTAACAGCTAAGTAATGAGTGTGCTTTTTATTGTGTGATTCAGCCGACCAAGTACCCAGTATGTGTTATATATGTATGAGTATGGAGAATTCTCGGGAATCTTTCAACGGACTGTGTCCACGGTGTGTTGTGTTGAGTGTATGATTCTCGGGAATTTTCAAACTCAACCATTGACGGACCGAGCTGAGATCAGCTGACGGTGAAGTGTTGAGTGTATGATTCTCGGGAATCTTTCAACGGACCGACCTCACGGTGTTATGTGTTCAGGGTATGATTCTCGGGAATCTTGTACGGAGTGCACAGTGAACTTGTTGATCAGTTACCTAAGTATATGAATTTGAATAAAGTAACAACGATCTCAACAAAAACTCGGTGGCCTATCGCCCATGAGTAGAGTAGAGTATAGAGTTGTTACAGTCAGGTAGGAACTCCGGTGTTCAGTTCATTGTCTGTTCTCAGAAAATGTAGATCTTTCTGATGAAAGCGACGGGAGGAGACAATAGTACAGCGTCCTTGGATGACCCCAGGTGATGCCCAGATAGAATTACCTTCGAAAGTTCGAAGAAGAAAGTAGCGAGTAGAATAGAGTTGCTACAGCCATGTTCAGTTCATTGTCTTTTCTCAATAGATTTTTCTGATGAAAGCGACGGGAAGAGACAATAGAACAGCGTCCTGGGATGACCCTAGGTGATACCCAGATAGAATTACCTTCGAAAGTTCGAAGAAGCAAGTAGAGAGTAGAGTATAATCTCCAAGCAGATTCAGTGGGGCGAGGGGACTTTATATTGGCCAACTGTATCCATTGGCCACCGTGGGGTCAACGATGGATACAGGCGGCCAACATAAAGTCCCCTTGCCCCACCGAATCTTTTCTTTCAGCCAGGTAGGAACTTCGGTTCAGTTCATTGTCTTCTCTCAACAAATCTTTCTGCCGAACGCTTCCTTTTTTGCCGTTAGCGATCTGTATCTTTGACATCTTTTGAAGTATGCTAAAACTGTACAACACCCAGCCCTGTGTGGTGACAAAAAAATTTCAGTAATCTGTCAAAAATTAGCATAATTTCTCAAGGGAATATCCTGGCATGGGGTGAGGTGGGGGTGATTGTTCTGTGTTGCCGGTGGTATGTTTGCAAAGCAGGGGTGCGTAGGGAACAATGGAGTTCGTGTGAGTGTGGGTGACTTTCATGGAAATGTCCGTGCATACTCCTGGGCTAGGCTTTGTCGTGGGGAAATGGAGCGTACAGAAAGTTAATAGTAGTGCATGTGTCTAGGTATGACGACAATGTCATCATGATACCAAGCTACTTGATGAGACGAGCGCCACACCACTGACATAAAACACTGTTATCTGCTACCCAATCTTCGGCACTTAGTAGATTGCTAATCGTCGAGCGGCTTACGCAATTACAACAGAACTGGCATAAACAAAGACCTGAAGATAATGGACACCAGGTGACACCACACACAGCGACGACGGAGCATCTGTCGTACACAAACTTTGTGACAAAAGACGACTCGGCCCATATGTCACCCTTCTGATGTTGCTGTGTCAGCACTTGATCAAGGCGACGGTTTTGCAACATTCGGTCGTTTGGTAACATGTTTTGTAACATGTTTTGTAACCGCCTCTTACATAAAGAGTGTAATAGATCACTGTGTTGATCATGAGTGTTAGCTTCTCTCTGTGTGTAATGCACAACAATAAAGTGTTATATGACTGTGCGTGTGTGTGTGTGGGGGGTGTTTTAATATGTAACGTAGTGTTTCTGTGTATGTGTGTCTTCATCACTGTCAATTGACATTTGTTGCCAGAAGACAATTGCTTGCCAACGACGCAATAAAAATGGATGCACGATGACTGAAAAGTGCCAACTCACGGTTCTATTGTTGTGTAACGTTACATACACTCTTTCATTCTCCTAATCTCCTACTCGCACGTAAAACAGCTCTTTTATGATTCTGTTTCGTCGGTCGTCAAAACAAAGATAGCTCAACAGATGACGCATAATCTCCAAGCAGATCCCTCTCGGTGGCAAAAAGACAGTATCAAATTGGCCAGGCAGTATCCATTAGCCAGAGAAGCCAGCGGCCACCGTGGTGGGGATCAGGACAAAAAAAAAAAACGGCCATATATAAAAAGGTAACGATCATTCCCCCACAACCTCTGCTTGGACAGTAATGACGCACATAATTTGACAACATGACCCGTAGAGCATTCAGAAATTAAAGCAACTTGTTTCTAAGAATCCATCATAAAGTAGCGCCAGCTTGTGTGTTTTCTTCCCATATCCTGTCACGTTTCTTTTCGAAGCCTTTTTTTTTTACTTTCGAAACCGTCATTATGACAAAATCGATCATACGGTTTTGTAGTTTCTCTACCGGCGTTTTTTTTATGCCTGCAGGAAGTGTGATGTCACTGAATGAAGCTTTTAAACTTTCTTTCCCTTTGTGGATCGCAAGCTGTTGCGTAGCTTTATCTATTTTTGTTGTCAGGGGTTATTTTGAAAATCGTCACGACTGCTTGCAGCAGGTGGTGTTTGGTGGCTTTCATGTTCACCGCGGCACTAAAGAGACAAAGGATGTAGCGTGCGACGTGAGGGCCACCGACCGGTCAACTACTCGTATTCTACACTTTACCATCTTTTCTAATCTCCAAGCAGATCCTAGGGTGGCAAAAAGACAGTATCAAATTGGCCAGGCAGTATCCATTGGCCAGAGAGGGTCCAATACGCCACCCAAGGCGTTGGTGGGGGTAGCGAGCAAAGAAAAGGCCATATATAAAAAGAAAAAAAAACCTCTGCTTGGAGAGTTGATCTTTTCCACGTTAATACAACTGTGTAATTGTAAAGGGGCTAGTGTGCACTCAGTAGTACAATAGTACATGGGTCGTATACGTAATGTACATGTATATTGACAGTAATTACAAAGATGAAAGCAACATGCCTACCTAGGTGCGGCCAGCAGGCAGATACAATACTAGTACTTAACTTGCAAGGTGGTTTCACTGTAGTCAATGTTGTCAAAGTTTATCGCTTCTTCTCATCATGCTTAAGACACCTTTTAACGACGAATACGAATAGTTAAGATACACTTAAGATGCGCTCGTTACAACTTAATTGCTACAGCTGCTGTAGACGGCCGCCTTTTAATCCAAGCACAACACGCCGCAGAAAGGAAGGTTCACTGAACTTAGCTCTGTAAAGGCACCGTCGCGAGAGTGACGGCTGCCAGGAGCATACTTCAGCGTACATTGAACCAAGATTTTAACGATCCGCCCTCAGGGACACAGGTGTTACTTGGCTCGCTGGCGTCGTCTCCAATACGGAGGAGTCAAATGTGTTCTGAATATAAAAGACAACGTCTGAAAACAGCCGCCGAGACGTTTTTCAACGCAACAGAGCTATAAAGGGCGGAAAACGTCTTCAAAGCTCCAAGCAGAGGTTGATGGAGGAAGGTCGTTACCTTTTTATATATGGCCCGTTTTTTTGTCGCTACCTCCACCAACCTTGGGTCCCTCTCTGGCCAATGGATACTGCCTGGCCAATTTGATACCGTCTTTTTGCCACCCTAGGATCTGCTTGGAGATTACGGAAAGTTGTCATACTCATAGCAATATGAGAGGATTTTGGCGCAAAAACGATTGCATTTATGACTTCCCATTGTCACTGATGACTTCTTATTGGTCTTCATGGACAAATGATATCATGCTGTCCTAGCCCTGTAATCCCCAACCATATTAATCGGTCTTGGGCTACTTTGTTGGTCTTTTGTGGTCTCATCTGCGTTCCTAGAGCGTTCTAATAGCACACGCTTTCTATGAGCTGCACCTCCGTTAGAAAGAGATGTAGAAATTAATTTCTGACCCCAAGAAAAGGCCACAAAAGTCTTACAAAATAACCCCCGACGAATTGATATTTTCATGGTGATTAGAAGATCGATCTGTAGCCGGTAGCGTCCAGTGCTACTAGAAACTATTGTCCCTGTTTAACGTGTAACAGGTTGTCTGTTTTGCTCTCAGTTGGGAGATTATATCGACCCCAAACGTGCAGGGGAAGGCAGTAGCGATATTTCAGTCGCTCAATGAAATGGGACAAAAGCTCTCAAGGGCCGTCTCTGCATACATACAGGAGCTTGCGATAAAAAAAAAACGTTTCGCTGAAAGCCAATAACAGCCAGACGAAGGAGGATATTATCGGAAACTCTTTGTCGTTAGACTGAGATGAATTTCATGGCTCCCCGGGAAAATATTTTGCACCGTGTCCTCACCATGGGTCGTGCGGTGAACCGAGGACACACTGCTGATAATATCGATAATAATAATATTGCGTGTGGACAAACTATCAATATCTATATGTCATACGCGGTTTGTTTATTCACGTAACGTATTTCCCATTGGCTGTCAAGTGCCCATTAATCAAAGGAAACGGTGTGTGTGAAATGCATGACCTTACCGAAGTCTTTGTGTTTACACTATGTCAGCAAAGGTGTTACATAGATATATGGCTCACTGAGTTGACGAGACAGTATATAAGTCTAGCACTTTTTTCTCACAACAATGTAGCTCATACTAGTACATCTAAAGGAAGCACCTAGAAGCAAGGTGTGCAAGATGTCAGTAGCTTGAGGAATGAATCCCCTCTACTATATAATGTAGCTTATACTAGATTATCATTTACAAAGCTATACGTAAACTGAGCGAATTCTGTCTTTACATACACTAGAATGCCTTTATTCTATTCCTAGTCCCCATTTTAGAATTCTAAATTCGAGTCAGCAACATATTAGACCAGCATACTTTAGTTTGAACGCTTTCCACGTATGCCGCTCCATATATGCATGCGTCAGTTTTGGTGGGTGAGCGTGCTGAATATGTTATTGTAAATTTTCCTTTCGCGACACCTACACCTTTCTTCTAGAGCACCATTGACAGACAGCTGCGTTTTTCTACAAGCATGTCTGAGGAGATATTGTGTTTCCTATAGTTTCTGTGTTTACGTGTGATATTTACGGATTTGCGTAGATTGCGTGCAAACGTTTACTTAAGAAATCGTCTTCCCTTAAAGGCGTTCAGATGAGCTATCTTTGTTTATTCTTGATCATTCGAGTCAGAACCGGTGCTCTATTGCTTTGTCGTTCAGAGTTTACCACGCTGTGTTTCTGCGTTTACGTGCGAAGTTTCTAGCCTCCATAGCATGCCAAAAACTGGGGGTTCTGGGCTCTTCGTGGTCTTCGGGAGCTTTTATGTGCTATTTTCTGATTGCATATAGACAACATAGCCGGCCTGGTTGAATTACCCCCGTTTTTTTAGAACTGGGCTCATCAGAAAACAGCCGAAGACCACCAAGCCCCCAGTTCTATTAGCCTGCTACGGAGGCTACGAAGTTTCCCGTGCGTGGAATACGTGCGTTTACTAAATTACTTAGCAAAAGGGTCCTCGCTGTTGTTCAGACCGCCCAGTACAGGTCCTAGTCAGCTCATTCTGGGTCGTTCTGGATGTTTGCCGGCCGCTTTAGTTCCGGAGCTTTGTTGTTTTGTCATGGTTTAAAACACTGTTTCTAAGTTTAACGTGTGGATTTTGCCGTGTGAGAAATAGCTAGCTTCTTAATTAATGAAAGTTTATTGCAAATCCATGCCCGAGGGCTAATTGCAAGAACATGATAAGAAAATAAACAGTAAATGATAATACGTAATGCTAATGCTACTTTTGATACTAAGGCCTCGCGTTCAGAAGACGGTTAGAAACCCATCAATGATTACCAATGCAAAATCATACCATACCAATGTGAGATCAAGCTTCTAGAGAGATCCCTGGAATACTGTGGAAACGTTTGGAAGACCTTGAAGATCATCGAGCGCTCACTGAAAGACCACGGAAAGATTATACGCGCAATGTTTTTTTTCAGTGACGATTTTACCGTACGTTGCAGGTTTGAGAAGAAACCGGTGCAATATTTAACTTGATGATGATGATGAACCATTGCACCCTTGAACCCATTAATCATAGCTTTGATTTTAAACCATTGCACCCTTTTCTGCATCCAATCTACAATGTACTGCACGATCATCGCGGAAAAAAATAACCGTAGGCACTTCGTAAGATGTATATGACTTTTAAAACGTGTATACGTGTGGCCTTTCTCGTACGTGCAAGGCCGACCTAGCTAGGAAACACGGCGTGTTTACAAAAAGGTCCTCCAGGGCGCTCAGTACAGCTCGCAGGCAGTCCATTCCCGATCATTCTGCTCCGATGAGTACTCAATATGAGTGCTCTATTGCCTTGCCGATCAAAGTCGCCGGCTCCGGCCACAGAAGCCGGTAGTGGCGGGGGTTTGGGACAACTGTGCCCCCTCTCCATCTCCTCTAACCCCCTCTCAGCGCCACTTGACCAACTTAGAGCCACAATAGCATCAAAAGTTGCCAGTATACAGTCGTATACGTCTGTTGTTGGCAACGTTTTCTCGCCTTTCAGGATCATCGGAGGGCCGGCTGTGTTTATTTTGGTTATTTCTATGGCAGACTAATATTCTCCGCCTCTCGAGTACTCTCTAAGCAGAGGTTTGGGTTTTGGGGTATTTTAGCGTGTTTTTAGGCTTTTTAGGCTATCGGGGTTTCTTTTTTGCACTGGAATTTTTCTTTCACCCAACCCAAACGTGAAAGAAAAATTCCAGTCCAAAAAAGAAATCCGAATAAAAAGTTTAACAAGACTGGCAATGAAAACATACATTGCCATGGCGACGGTGATTGCTGTTAGGGTTATTGTTTTCATGACACTGCCATGATTTCATGCTCCTCCCTGAGACGTCGCCAAAAACACGCCAAAAATAACCCACAACCCAAACCTCTGCTTGGAGAGTACTTACCTCTCGAGGCCTTCAGGAGTGGGGAACCGGGAGACGATTACCCAAGCAGCTTCCTTTACGTCAGCAGACGGTTATTTTTAGCTCAGAGCTCGGAGCAGAGCGGTCCGCGCCGGGATCGATCCGGTCTTTAATGGACACCCAGATGAAGATAAACTTGGCCGGCGCGTTGTACGCATGCCCCGGGGCGCAAACGCATTCATCATAGTCTCCACCAGACTCCTCAAACCTCTGCTTGGAGAGTAAGAGAGAGCATCGCACCTGACGAATAAGTAGTCTCCACCAGACTCCTTTTGCAGGCTGAATGAATAGTAGAAATCGGCCTGAAAAGGGGATATAATTGGCCAGAAAAGCTCCATTTGCCTGCTCGGCCGATCTCTACTATTCATTCAGCCTGCAAAATTAAAGGAGTCTGGTGGAGACTACTTCGTCAGGTGCGATGCTCTCTCTTAGTCTTACTCTCCAAGCAGAGGTTTGGGTTTGGGCTTATTTTTGGCTTGTTTTTAGGCTTTTTTTTATCCGGGTTTTACGCTAACGTAACCCAAAAAAATTACCGTGCAAAAAAAAAACGATAAAAAAGGATAGAAACAC
The DNA here is from genome assembly GCF_001625305.1 of Branchiostoma belcheri. Taxonomy (NCBI): domain Eukaryota; kingdom Metazoa; phylum Chordata; class Leptocardii; order Amphioxiformes; family Branchiostomatidae; genus Branchiostoma; species Branchiostoma belcheri. The sequence goes on along the minus strand of NW_017802380.1, from coordinate 841,927 downwards.
GCCAAAAATAAGCTTTGTTCCATGTTTGCTGTCTGTTAAATGTATGCTATCATTCTTATTCACTTGCAGTTGGCCTCCAAGCATAAATTTGCATTAAGGTTATATAACGAAACGCTCAAACATGACTAAAATATATCAGCCGGGCTTCTCTGTACGCACACATTAAAAGGTCATTTCAGGAGAACTAAGAGGTTGTTTTTCTTCCGCTCCTGTTTCAAGAGGAGATATGACTTTGCTGCGAGGCAGACGTATTATCTCACGTTTAGGCCACAGCAAGGAAATTTTATGGATGGCATCCTCCGCAGAATTCAAATCTAATGCGGTAGGGCGAATAAAACGAGGTGGGCAAAAAATACAAGATTCCTACATTTTCAAATTTTGACATCATAAAACTTGTTAAACAAGAAATGATATCTATATTGTGCTAAGCTTACTGCCATCTGACTCTTGTCTTGTCTCCTCTCTTCATAGTTATCTGCCATCCACCTTCCGGCATGGCAACAGACATCTTTGCCCATTTTCGGTATGCAGACCACTGTCAGATGGCAACAAAAGTTATGGTGAAAATTAATGCGCCCTATCGCATTAGATTTGGAGTCTGCGGTGGATGTCATCCATAAAAATGACTTGCTGTGGCCTTACATTCAACCCGGGCTGTTCTACTATGGCCCGACGGAAGGTTTCCGATACGCGATGCCAGACAATTCATCTCGCCCTGCCAAGTTGACGGATCTCACGGATGAAACTGATGAAGCTTCGTGTCGGGGACCTCAGGGAAGGCTCTCCGTTACATCGCTCTGACGTCACAAGGCGTCACATGATCGGGAGGATGGATCGGGACGCGCTTCACATGACGGGAAGGAATATTCCGAGCGGAGCTGCAGGGATGAGACGGAGGTATCAGGACTCATCAAACCCTGCAGTCTGGAGGAAAGCCAAGACTTCCTGACGCGCGCGAAAAAAAATTACAAGTTGCTCTGTAAGTGTAATGTCTGTAAGATTAAATACAAGTTTATTGCAAATGCTTGCCCCAAGGCAAATTGCAAGTATGCGATACATAGATATAATGAAGACTAATCTCCAAGCAGATCCTAGGATGGCATAGGACAGTATCAAAGTGGCCAAGGGTGGCGTATTTACCCCTCTCTGGCCAATGGATACTTCCTGGCCAATTTGATACTGTCTTATGCCACCCTAGGATCTGCTTGGAGATTAATCTTTATCGTATATCATATACTACGTCCTTAAACATACATCAGGCTAGTTTTGTTTTAAAAAAAAATCGTCTCCCTGCCGGGCCAGAATTAAACGCGGGTAAATCCGCCCGTAACGTCGCGCCGGCCCCCCGAGGTCTCCCTGAGATGGAGGAGGCTTCATCACGAGTGCTGAGCCTAGCCTCCATAGCATGCCAAAAACTGGGGGTTTGAGGGGTCTTCATGGTCTTTGGGAGCTTTTATGTGCTGTTTTCTGATTGCATATAGACAACATAGCCGGCCTGATTGAATTACCCCCGTTTTTTGCTCATCAGAAAGCAGCCGAAGACCACCAAACCCCCAGCTTCTATAAGCCTGCTACGGAGGCTACGAGGTCTCCCTGAGATGGAGTGCTGAGCCGGTAATGTTGTATGCATGATCTATCGCGCACAGCCGCACTTCGTCTGGCTGCCTCGCCCAAAAATCGATCTCAGACGGTCTGGGATAGACGGGGATTTTCAGGACTTGACGCGCCGATATGCGATGGCGTGCCTCGCCTGAAAATTACCCTCCCGCGAACAGGAATAGTCTGTCCTCGTAAAAAAAAGAAAGAAAAAAATGCTTTTCAAAATGCATAATGTTTACCTTCGCATATGGTCTGCTCTGTTAATTCTTACTCAAACACATTCACGTATATGGTGACAGGAGTCTAAGTCCCTCCTACTATAAAATTGCAACATTAAGTAACCCAACACCAGTTACCATGGTGAGAGACAGCCTGGTTCAGTCAGGTCAGAGGTTACTGTTTGAGAAGAAGAAGAAGAGAAATGTAGCAAAAACAATATGCATGTTTTCCGTTTCCAAAATCATATCCAGTTGCTTGAGTAACTGTTATTTTTTTGCCTATCTTATTACCTGGATGTCTAACCCTCACCGACGTAGAGAATCACATGTTTTGACGACAGTATGCATCAAAAATATAATTTATGATTTTATTACTACTTCTGGTTCTTGTTACAGGAGCTTTTATTATCCAACCACGACGGCGCAATAGCCGGAACTATTGAGTTTTGAATACGAGAAACAAGCACACCTATTTTATCATCTTATTACCACTTCAAGTGCTCGTTCATGCACCGACAACATAATAGCAGGACCTACTGCATCTTTAGCACATCAAGAATATCATCATTTATCTTTTTATTATATCTCACCAGCTGCACTATTTTTATTGGACTCCATGCTATTAACACTGACAACATAATAGCAGACGTATGGTATCTTTAATACATCAAAACTGGTAATGATTTATATCCTTCTATTACTGCATCCATCTGTTTATTGTACTTCTTGCCATTCACAGACATCATAGACGTAGATCTACATGTGCTGTATCTTTAATGCATCACAGACATATAATGGTTGATCCTCCCTCCTATCACTGCATATCCGAGCGTTTTTTATTATTATAGCTCGTGGCAAGTTCACGTTATTCACAGTCAGTATAATTGCAGCTCTGCTGTATTCTTGATAGTAGGGAATATAATGCCTGGTGTGATCGTCATAGCCTCTATCAGGCGCCCCTATGGGGTTATGGACAGTAGAATCCGACAGAGAGATAGGGTCAGTAATTTACCAGAAGACTGAACCGCGACGAGGGTTACATTCCCTCTGGCGCCGGCAAATAAACTCAATAATTCCCAAGAAATCTAGCTCAATGTACATTTTAGAATGTAGCATATATATTATACTGTAGGCACGAGTTCTATACCGTGAGTTAGTGTCATTGTATTTATCTTCATTGCATCCATGCAACATTTACTTGCAATTACTAGTAGCTTTCGGGTATGTCTCGTATTTACTATAAAACTTATCACCAATCTCCTTATTTGGCTATATAAGGTTTCCTATTTCTATCCCGCCTTGCTAGTCTGGTGGAATCTATACTAAGATTTGACTACTCTCCAAGCAGAGGTTTGGGTTTTGGCTTATTTTGGGCGTGTTTTTAGCCTTTTTTAATTGTGGTTCCTTTTTTTGGACTGGATTTTTTTACCGGCACAAAGTATGTATTTGCCATAAAACTAATCATCAATCTCCTTATTTGTCTAAGTTTTTTTTTCCTATTCTCTATCCCTCGTTGCTATCCTTAATTTCCAAGCAGATCCTAGGGTGGTAAAAGACAGTGTCAAATTGGCCAGGCAGTATCCATTCACCAGAGAGGGCCCAATTGACCATCCAAGGGGGTAGGGATTGGTGGGGGTAACGACAAAATAACGTACCATATATATACAATGTACATATAAAAGGTAACGATCTTCCCCCATCAACCTCTGCTTGGAGAGTAATATATCCTATGATTTGACACCTGGAGGCGCGGGAACGGCCGGGTTTGCCGATAAGAAAACGCAGCGCGGTGCGGCGCGGTATCAGATCTGAGGAAAACGTCGTGACGTCTGATGCAGACAAACGGCTGACGGCGTACGTCGACGTCACGTCAGGACACGCGGCGGCGGGACGTGCCAGGGGAGGGAGGAGGAGATTACACGGGATACAATTTGCGTAAACGCAGCGTCGCTCCGCCATGCGTCATCCATACGCAATGGGAACTTCCATCACATGCGGGCTTGGTCCCATTCGGGTGCGGTTCCTTTCAAGTTTGTCATAATTTCAGCATAATTTTGTATGTTTTATTTATTATCATTATTGCTAAAAGCAACAAAGCCTACAAATTGGACAAAAAACGGTTAATAGAAGGACCTGGATTGATTTTTAGGATACCACCATGAAAACAAAGGACTATTAAACTTTGGGGCTTGTTAGGTCAGTATAATGCAGAGCTAGGAAGGTGCATACATTATTTGCTACGCAATGGAAGCCTCCATACGATTTTGAAGCGTCGCAGCGCCATGCGTCATCGCTACGCAATGGGAGCTTCCATCACATACGGGCTTGATCCCATTCGGGTGCGGTTCCTTTTGACATGCTACATCGTACTACAGCTTACAACTAAGAATTATATTGACACAACAAAGTACAGCGACTTTCGTAAGGTCTTAAACTACATGTAGACATACAGACAGATACGTGGGTAAAAAAAATTGACCTAGGTACAAGACAATAGATGAAGAATCAACTTATATTACTTGTTCTAAGGTCTAAACATTCTTTGATATATCATATACCCATTTGTACACAGCAAGGGATATAACCAATTAGTAGTTTCTCTGAACTGCAAGTTTTCGACACTCACGATAATATCATGCAGAGCTAGAACGGCACATCCATCATTTCCTACGCAATGGAGGCCTCCAGACGATTTTTAATCCCAGTTCCCACTCCCACTCGATATTGCGTTCAATTTCCAAGACACCCCCATCTAAGTATCATCTGAGTCGTAAGAGTTGACCATTTTAGGCCTAGGAAACAAATTGTTGTGTTTCCGGATTCCCGACTGACCCTGGCAAACATTACTCTCCAAGCAGAGGTTGGGTTTTGGGGGTATTTTTAACGTGTTTTTAGGTTTTTTTAGTGCAAAAGAGAAACCACGATAAAAAAAAAAGCCAAAAATCACACTAAAGATGCCTCCAAAACCCAAATCTCTGCTTGGAGAGTAGGCAAACATGGAAGCCATGCAAGTTTCTGCGTCATTACTACGCAATGAAATCTTCCATACGGGTCTTAAATCCAGTTTCAAAGCTCGACTTATCCTTTTAACTTCTTTATACTGTCTTCTCGTCACCCCTTCAAAAACCAAAAACCTTCACATTTAACCGGCAGAGCCTCAGTAGCTCAAATTCTGACACTCGTTAGCCTAATGCGGGGAGAAGCCGCGCGCGTTATTCCCCTTATTTATGACGGCAATCTTTCATTAAGTTGCTCCCAGTGCGCGAGTCTGGATGTGCCGTACGGCGCCGGTGCCTGTGATACCGATACGTTACAGCCTCCACACGCCCACTTGGATTCGTTGTATATTACCTGTTTGTACGCGGCGCGCTATACCAACTATCGTGAGCGGTAATTCAACTTGAGCACCTAATTTGGAGGAGACTTCGAATCCGATTAAAAGTTGCAATAACATTTGACAAGGTGTGTATGTGGGGGGGGGGGCGTCTTAGGTCCTATCCAGTATTATATATCCTCTTAACATCCGAAAACCCACAAATGACAGAAAAAGTGGGATCCTTTGTCTTCCTCTGTCTTCAAAAAAGAAGTCAAACCCAGTAGTTTTTACTAGTAGTTTCTTAGTACTAGTAGTTATCAGTAGTTCTATGTGTACTAATTGTCTGTTTTTATACCATATGTTTCTTCTGTTCCTGCAATTAGCCCTCGGGCAAGAATTTGCAATAAACAATTATTATAGATTTCTTGCTTGGTCGGTAGTCCTGTCCTCTGCCGCAATCGAAAATAACTGTCAGTGTCCTCATTCACAGGGGTGTGACCTCATGTGGCTTCTTCATCATAGATTTTCAATACCTTAAAATGACACACAACAGATCCCGAATCGTTAAGTGTAGGTGTGACTGCGTGCGTGTGTGTTTGTGTGTGTGTGTTTGTGATAAGGGGGAGGGGCACCTTTGTGCAAAGTTAAATGAGCAAACATCACATCATAACGGAATACAAATGTACTTGGAGACGGCGTCTGAAACAATCTATGGGACCGTGTGTAGTTGTTTCTGCCAAGTCACAATAAGTTTTAGAATCAGAACAATTCCACATACGAATTCATAAATACATTCAAGCAAACCTGACCAAGAAGACCACTCAGGGGACGGATGAAATCTGGTCTATGTTAACAGGTCGTCGCCATATACAGTATTCTTAATGCTTGTGTCAATGGGAAAAACTAGTCAATAAAGGGACAATTAAGAAGTGGTAACATTGTCTAGGTGGTCACTTGTACAGGTTGGACTGTATATCAGTGGCCAGGTGATCCTTATGTACAAGTGGTCACTTGTACAATTAAGTTTCACTGTATATCAGTGGCCAGGTGGTCTTTATGTAGAGGTGGTCACTTGTACAAGATTGACTATATCAATAGCCAGGTGCCGCGTCCTTATGTAGAGGTGGTCACTTGTACAGGTTTTACTGTATATCAATGGCCACTAGTACAGGTCTGGCTACCGCTATAGGACATATCTCTTGCCCGTAGCGAGGTTTACACGTGAACAGCACCCGGACCTGGGTACCATTACTGAAACGGTTTGTGTTGACTGTGTGTACAGGAGACCTTACAACATGGGGATTACTTGTACTATCATAGTATATCAGTTATAGACTCTACTGACTCCTAGGGTCAAATGTATAATTCTATCCTCAGTAGCAAGCTTATAGAACTGGGGGTTTGGTGGTCTTCTGCTGTTTTAATCAGGCCGGCTATGTTGTCTATGTGCAATCAGAAAATAGCACATAAAAGCTCCCAAAGACCATGAAGACTCCCAAAACCCCCAGTTTTTGGCATGGAGGCTAGTATCATGTAGCCTTTTCCTGATATCTCATATATAGAGAAAGTCAAATAAGTGGGTAAAGTCTTACATATCTTACATATACGACAGGTTATATGTGTTTCACAGTGATATACTTAAGTTATCTCCATTCGTAGCGTGGTTTACACGTGAACAGGACCCGGACCTGGACAACCCTTTGTTTGGTTGTGTACCTTTCATTGACGTCAGTAACGGAGTAGGATGTTTGATCTGGCATGGGTGAAGGACTCCGAACTTCATGCCACCTGAACGCGCAACAGAAAAAAAAAAGAAACTCGGCGTGAAAGTCTTTGGAACTGGAGACAAGTAACGTTACATTTTTCATCAACTCGCTCGAAATAACTCGTCAGAAATTCGTTTTAGACCCGTTGGAGTGAAAGTCTGTAGGCGTTGGGTGGAGAAAGGATTAGAATTGTGTGTAAATAAACATACCCTTTCATTTTTGTGTATATGTTGTGTATATTGTGCGCGGGCTTGAAGTAACGGCACGTTACAAACCATGCGTCCTACCGGATATTCGCTTGGAAAAAACTTACATACATATCTGTACTCCCTCTTTTGTACCTACACATGCTTCTTACAGTATATTTACTGCAGTATAATAAAAGTTCAAGGAAATAAAAGCACAAATCGGGTATATATTGAAATAAAACAAGGAAGCAAAGTCTATAATACCATTAACTACAGAGCTATTCCTTTATGTTATTTTATATTGTCTTTATTATTATTTCTTACAGAAAGATTCTTTACTGACACAACAAAAAGTACAGGGACTTTTGTATGGTCTTCTACAACTTAACTAAAGATCTAACAACTTCATCCTACGTACAGAATATATGTATGTGGCAAATTACTTACAGAATATATATCCGTGGTAACAATAAAGGTGTAACTAATCGCTAACATGCAGTCACTAAGATTGAAACATAGTGTACTCCTTTGTCCTCTCGGTCGCGTCGGACCTTGAGACCGGTCGGCACACCTTCCCGCTTATTTACTCGGCTAACAACGACTTTAAATAGACCTGGTCAATAGAAACGGCGGCAAACTTACACACAAAGGTACGGCTGAGCACCACTACTGACATGGTCTGTGTTACTGTGTGTACAGGAGACGGTACAACATGGGGATTACTTGTACTATGTCAGTTATAGACTCTACTGACTCCTAGGGTCAAATGTATTATGCAACCTTTTTTCTCATATCTTATAAGACGAGAAAGTCAAATTAAAAGTAAAAGTCTCCTTACATATACAATAGGTAATATATGTCTCGCACGTTGATATGCATATTATACTTAAATAGCTAGCTATCGAAGAAAAATCCATATTTCTTATGCAACTATGATAAACAGTGCATTATAAGCTCCATCTATTCTTTTATTACAGCCGCTTGAGAAGCGAAAAGAAGTTGATTCTGTACATACTACTAAGCTTTAGCCACTGTAGTTATAGTACAATGCGGCATATGCGGCAACATGTGCGGCATATCACTGCAATCATCATTCTTCGCATTGCTTTATCACCAAGGCCTGTACTTTGCATGTAAGAGCGTAAACGTAATCCATTCATTCATTCTTAATCGCACAGTATACAACCGTGCATAGTCACGTATCTGTATCCGTATAGCAGGTATAACGGCCCTTCGGCATAACACACCAGCTTCGCAGGCACGCGGCGCGGCGGCAGCTCGCTATATCACACCGAACGACTTGTTACACTCAAGTTGTGCACATTTAATTGCAGGAGTTGTTTAAAGCTTTCTAGTGATGTGATGATTCCTTAACTTTGCTTGGTGGTTCCACTCTACGATAGTTCTTGGAAAACACGAGTTTTTGCACGTACGCTATCTCTTTTTTGTCTCTCGCCCACATGGTGATTCTGAAGTGTTGTGATGACCTCCCAACATCACACACGTACGCCGACATCACTAATGTCATGTATGTTTACACCCTAAGCCGGCAAATGTCCTCCTGTATCTGTTCCACTCTACTACGATATTTCTTGGAAAAGGAAAATACGAGTTTTTGAAAGTAGGCTAGCTCTCTGTTTGTCTCTCGACCCGCCCACATGGTGAGTTTTTGTTGACCACCTAACATCCCATACGTACGCCGAAATCACTAATGTCATTTACTCGTATGTTTATAATCTCCAAGCAGATCCCTTTCGGTGGCAAGACAGTATCCATTAGCCAGAGAAGGTCGCCGGCCACTGACGGGATGGTGGGGGTAGCGACAAAAATCAAAAACACACACACACAAAAAAAAAACCGGCCATATATAAAAAGCTAACGATCATCCACCCACAACCTCTGCTTGGAGAGTAATGTCATGTATGTTTACAGCCCACCCGGTAAATGTCCTCTTCCATCTGTTACAAGGCGACGCTCCAATATTATGCGCGACGATAACACGACGCGAGTTACCGCTCAGAGCTCTTCATTAGCGCCTAAGGCCACAGCAAGTAAATTTTATGGATGACATCCTGCACAGACGCCAAATCTAAAGCGAGCGGGCGAAAAAAAACAAACAAGGCGGGCCGAAAAAAACAAGGTTCCTACATTTTGAAATCCATTTATTGTACAGATGGTTTTGATTCAGTGGAAACATCACATATACACAGCCAACACCACATATCACTGCATCAAAGTAAGAAAATAAACATTAAATCAGAGCCTTTTCTTGTCTCCTCTCTTTATAGTTATCTGACATCCACCTTCCAGCATGGCAACAGACCACTGTCGGAAGGCAACAAACTTAAGGCGAAAATTAATGCGCGCGCTGATGTCATCCATAAAAATTACTTGCTGTGGCCTAAATTGGCGCGCCGTAGGCTCATTATTCTACAGGTAGAGGGTACACAGCGGGCTGAGGAGCCGTATGATGGGTCTGAATGGTGCTCATCAGGGAGGGATGGGAGCTGGGGCATTAGGCTGAGAGCGTCCTCGGCTTAGAAAAGTGGGATAGCTAACACTAGCAACAGGTGTCATCAGAAAAAAACCAACATACACAAAAAATCACTTCGGGTAGAAATATATGTAGATGGCACAAACCAAACGTCCAAATTCTTTATATATACAGTGTATTACATGTATAACAGCTATGACATTAGGCTGAGAGCACCCTTAGCTTGGGAAAGTGGGATAGCTAACAGGTGTCATCAGAAACAAACAACATACACAGCGCCAGCTGCAGCAAAAAAATCACTGCGGGTACAAATATGTATATACAGTGTATTACATGTATAACAGTTATGACATTAGGCTGAGAGCGCCCTTGGCTTGGGAAAGTGGGATAGCTAACAGGTATCATCAGAAAAAACAAACAACATACACAACGCCAGCACACCAGGCAAAAAAATGTGCCCCCGAAAGCACAAACTATACGTTTCTAACAATGCATATACAATGTATTACATGTATGAGAACTGTGGCATAAGACTGAGAGTGTCTTTTGGGCTGAGGAAGTTGGACTGTTAACAGGTGTCATCAGAAAATACAAACACAACGCACAAAATCACCCCGGCACAACTACTAGTGTACACGTATGTAGAAAGCAAGCACAAACCGTGCGTTTTTAATAATGTATATATTCTACGTTAATCACACAGAAAACGATGAATTGCATGCATTTATTTCACATATTTGGAGGGAAATTCTGTCAAAGGTTGTGTCTGATGTCCTTGAGAATAGGCCATGTAGGTCACGCTGGAAATGAATCAACAGTCCCCGAATTACTCGCTACCTTTACCCATCTAATTCTTGATTTGATTTGATTTTCTTCACATGGACATTCGCGGGATCTTACATCTATACAGATATGATGAGATATGTTCATTTTTTTAGAGTCAGCATTCAGACTAGAGTAGTCACATGTTATATTATATCGGTGTAATATAGCAAGCTGCCGCCGCGCCACGTGCCTGCGAAGCTGGTGTGTTACGCCGAAAGGCGGTTATACCGACTATACAGATACAGAAGCTGGTGTGTTACGCCGAAGGGCGGTTATACCGGCTGTACAGATACAGATACTGCCTTATTTGTTCGTGTTTTGCAATCAACTTGCGATTAGCGATGAGACAAGAATTTGCAAGGAACCATTCTGTTGTGTTTGAAAACGTGCGTGCGTGTATCATAGCAACAAAACTAGTGCTTCGTGCTGAGGGTCGCCCGTCTCCATTCACATGTGAGGACGCGGGATCCCTCTGAAAACACACTCGCACAGATAAATGTTTGAAAACGTGCCCGCCCTAGCAACGTAAGTAGTTCTAGCCGCGTCTTCGCTTAGATATGTACATTCGCGGAGACGTGCCACATAGCAACGTGTGCATCATGATCAAAACAACTATTACCAGGGCTGCCAGAGTATACAATGCAATTTTACGGAATACAGTGCAACTTTACTAGTATACTGTGCAATTTAGGGAATACATTACAATGGTATTAGTATACAGTACAATTTTACGGAACACAGTACAATCGTATTAGTATACAGTGTAATTTTACTAGTATACAGTGCAACTTTACTAGTTTTACTAGTAAAGTTGCACTGTATACTAATACGATTGCACTGTAATCCGTAAAATTGCACTGTATGCTAATACGATTGCACTGTATTCCGTAAAATTGCACTGTATGCTAATACGATTGTATTGTATTCCGTAAAATTGTATTGTATTCGGTAAAATTGCACTGTATACTTTGGCACCCCTGATTACAGTGCTTCATCATTAGCCTAGACCTTCACATGAACCTACACTTCACTTCACATTATAACACTTGGTACACTTGTGTCCTACGTGCATGCACGCCTTTGCAACATGACCGGTACTTGCTTCCTACGTCTTCTTGTGGGCACACTCTTAGATATGTACATTCATGCGAAAACCTGTATCAAAATGTGCGCGTCACCGACACGCTTCACATCGTAACACCTTGGTACACTTGTGTCGTACGTGCATGCACGCCATTGCAACGTAACACCACCGGTACTTGCTTCCTACGTCGTCTTGTGGGCAAAATCTTAGATATGTACATTCATGCGGAAACCTGTATCAAAACGTGCGCGTCACAGCAAGGAACCGGCGCTTGATCCCCAGCCTAGATAGATCACATGCACTGACGCAAGATAACATGATGCGCCGGTAAAGACATGTATGACAACGTGTGCATCACACTGACCACACAAGTAAATGTTCATCGTGAGGGGCATAGCCTTGATTTCATACGTTTAAAACCAGGAGTGCCAAAGTATACTAATACGATTGAACTGTATTCCGTAAAATTGCACTGTATACTAATACGATTGTACTGTATTCCGTAAAATTGCAGTGTATGCTAGTAAACTTACACTGTATTCCGTACTATATAGCACTGTATACTCTGGCACCCCTGAAAATATGCCTTGGGCATGTTTCAAAACGTGCATCTAAAGAAGTGCTTCTTTTGAACATTTTACACAACGTGTTAAAACGTGTCCATCCTAGCAACATGCTCAACTGAACAGCCGTCGAGAGGGTCAAAACGATCAAGGATGCTGCTACTGTTTTGTGTCAACACAGCTGTATTCTTCCTCTTTCTCTGTGGCTGTCGAAGTAGACAAAGTCTAAACACTGTATTGATTGATTGATTTCACTTGACCCTTGTGAAGAGGGTGAACAACCATGAGAAAATTACCGAGAGAGAGAGAGAGAGAGAGAGAGAGGGAGATAGAGAGAGAGACAGAGAGTGAGAGAGAGAGTGTGTGTGTGAGAGTGAGAGAGAGAGTGAGAGAGAGAGAGTGTGTGTGTGTGAGTGAGAGAGAGAGAGTGAGAGTGTGTGTGAGAGTGAGAGAGAGAGAGAGAGAGATAGTTTGTATTTTGTGAGTGCATGTCGTCTTCATGAATGGTGAAGGCTAGCTGAAATGAAAGTTTACTCAGTGTCATTTTCGAACAATCAAAATGGCGGGCTTTAGCTGTCCCAACCTGTTGCGCAACACAGTCTTGTTTGGTTATCTACAATGTATTTATATATATAGTGGCATATCATCAGAAATTTTTAAGTTTGTTCAATACAACACTAGGCACATTGCTTTATTTGGCATTGTTGTAAAAATTGCGTGTTTGGAGACCTTCTAAGATTTTGTTGCCAAGAATGTTGACAAGGTCTATCCTATGCGCAATACAGTCTTGTCTGGTTGTTTACAATGTATTTAATATGTATATTTATATATATAGTGGCATATCATCAGAAATTTTTAAGTTTGTTTAATACAAGGCTAGGCACATGCTTTATTTGGCCTTGTCTTGAAGATTGCGTGTTCGGAGACCTTCTAAGATGTTGTTGCCAAGAATGTTGACAAGGTCTGTCCTATCGCGGCAACCTCAAAAAGGCTTGCGCTACTCGGAAGCTCCCCTTGTTATATCCTGTATGCCAAATATGGGGTAAAACGGTTACATACGTCACTAATTGACGTCAGAACGTCAGCCTGTGTCTACCTGTGCGTCTGGCGGGAAATAATGTTATGGAGCACCTGGTATTCGTGGAAACATTTATACACAAAGTTTGTCCAAAACGAGGAAATTTACATGCATGTTTTGAATTCCTGGGCAAACTCAGCCAAAAATTAAAGGATACATTGTTTCTAGACGTCATAATTGACGTCATAACGTGGAATTACGTTCAACTGCGTCAGAGAGGGACCATTAGCGATCAGCACCATGTGATTAGCTCTAAACTCTCGACCCAAGTCTTTGCCAAGTTTGATGTAGTGTAAGGAAGCTTCTGTACCCCTGAGAAATAAAGGCGCCAACCACTGCGTGCGTAGATTTGGTATTCTCGTCGTCTTATCTCTTTTATGTAGGCTCCACCAGACACCTTTTGCAGGTTGAATAAATCGTAGAAATCGGCATAAAAAGGGGGAAATAATTGGCCAGAAAATGTAGCCGGCCAGAGAAGCTCCATTTGCCTGCAAAAGGAGTCTGGTGGATACTATCTTTTATGCCTTATCCGACCTTCTTGTAGTTTGGGTTTTACATTATCATTATCAGTAATTTGAAGGTACGCATATTTCACATTGACCTTAGAATCAGCGAGTACAATGAAGGCGTCATGTTCCTAAAAATGATACTACTAAGATAAGTTATAGAATATATATCTCATGTTGGTACACTGTGTGAATAGGAGTAGCCCGCTAATCTCCAAGCAGATGATACGGTGGCAAGACAGTATCCATTGGCCAGAGGAGTGTCCATTAGCCACCGAAGATCTACCAGCAGTCGAAAAGTTCAAAGGCTATTAGCACCTAGTTGTTGGCTACTCCTCTGGTCAATGGATGCTGCCTTGCCACCGTATCATCTGCTTGGAGATTATACTACATACTACATTTCCGTGTAAAGTTTACGTACAAACTATGGCCTACGTGAGAAATCTAACGTGATATGTTGCTTAGGAAAGATGCATAACACAGTCATAAAGGTTCTGATTGTTTTCTTGGTAACCACACATCAAACGGGTTGTGTGGGTGACTGTTTGGTAAACGTCAAACATCAAAAGGCAGAGTTTTCCCTTGCGATTCTATCTAGTTATAAGCAAACTGTACCCAACTATTAGCCTCTACCAGGCTTCGGAGGCGGATGGAAGAATAGAAATCGGACAAATAGAGAGATAACATGCCAAGGGAGTTGGTCCGCTGTGGAGTACATTTTGCCTCACCTGAATTGTACTCTCTAGTGGACCAACACCCTTGGCATGTTATCACTCTATTTGGCCGATTTCTACTCTTTCCAGTCGCATCCTGAAGCCTGGTAGAGGCTACCCAACTACTGTCCATGGGTGGCCTGAGCGGTGTGGCTATTCCAGGATATTATAACAGTCCAGTTTGACGGTAAACACTGCGTTATCATCAGCAAACTTCTGCATACGTATATACGTACGTGATAAGGGCGAGGTCGTCATACACAACGTAATAAAATGTTGATGAAACAAACAGACTGTCAAACACAGCAGTTGTTTTATGAATGGCTTAGGCTTAGTGAATGGACACTGATGGACACTTAGGTCTAGTAGAATGTTGCATTTCCGGATGAAAAATATTGTTGTATCTATAATATTGTTGTATTTCATATGAAAAATAGTATTATTAACCTGATGTTTTCAATAATAAGATATTACAACTCAATACGAATGTGCTTCTTATTTCCTAGTCCCCATCGGCTATACTCTCCAAGCAGAGGTTTGGGTTTTGGCTTATTTTTGGCGTGTTTGTAGGCTTTTGAATCGGGCTTTCTTTTTTTTGCACTGGTATCGTTTGCGTAAAAAGGGTACTAGTGCAAAAAAGAAAGCCTGATTTAAAAAAAGGCCTAAAAATACATATAATACGCCGAAAATAAGCCAAAATATCTACTTGGAGGGTACATCGGCCAGACACGGACGTAGTTTTCAGTGGATCAATATTGTGACAAGCCGACGTTGTCTGGCAGTCTTCGGGACTCCCGGATCTGTGGGGTAGGAAACGTCGATACGTTTGCTATGCTTCTGACGTCAATTGAGGCACGGATGTATACTTTTGGGTACAACTATACGGTAGAATTGGACCTTGTCCAGTAGTTCTGAGTACACGTACTCAAACAAGAGCTTTGGCAAATATCCTAGCTCCAACTTTAGAAAGTTTGTTCAGCTCATAGATCGAAAATCTTGATATCGGGGTAAAAATAGTGGGGTCCTTTGTCTAAAAATAGTGGGATCCTTTGTCTTCCCCTGTCTTCAAAAAAGAAGTCAAATCCAGTAGTTTTTACTTGTACAACAATGTAGTTTCTTAATATTTATTAGTAGTTCTACGTGTACTAATTATCTGTTTTTATACCAAATGTTTCTTCTGTTCATGCAATTAGCCCTCGGGCATGAATTTGCAATAAAATATCAGTTAAAAATAGAACTGGAGTGATATCTTACTCAAAGGATGCTATTTACGTCGTCTGAAACGCTCTGCAACACGATTTCGTTGCTCTGAGAGCACTTCCGACTCTCATTCTCGTAAGAATACAAATACTCCATGTGTACACACGTGCCCGTTCCTATAACTACAACTATAGGCACCTGCCGGGCTCCCACTGCCGTGACGTCATGGCCCACTCTCCTCTCGTTCCCATGGCGACAGAACGGCCAAATTACTCCGGGGAAATACCGAAATAGCGCCTAACGGCCTTTCAAGGTTTCCCGTAACCCACTCTAATCACTAATAGGCTATAATTGTTTCCCCCATCGCGCTACGAAAATAGCTGTTCTAGTTGTATTATCATTACCACCAATAACATTAGTTATAATCAAATCCGATATATTAGCCATTTACGTTCCCGCGAAATCCGGCAGATTTTTGGGTCTCTTTTATCAAATCCACCTAAAAATGGAGCAGTGCGGATGTGGAATGATAAAGGGCGCTAAATTAAGTAGTTTCATATTATCATTGGGACCGAAATAGCGAGGAAACACAAACACATTAGTATACAAAACAGTCTATAGATAGCAGCAAGGTGTGGGAATTTGGCCACATCTCTACTAGTACTACACACCGTTACCTGCCACCATTGTAAGTCCTGAATGCATGCTGTGAACCTATAGTGTCTACAGGGTCTGTGAGTAGATTGACAAATATGGGTTTAAATCCAGATGGAATGAATGAATGAATGAATGAATGAATGGAAGAATGAGTGAATGAACTTTATTGCTCGACAATCGTACATGGTACAACGTGTGGCAGGAAAGAGTAGAAATCAGTCAAATAGAGAGATAACATGTCGAGGGAGTTGGTCCGCTAGAGAGTACTAGTACTCGTGTGGTAGAGAGCAACCGAGGGTGCGGCAAAATGCCGACCAACAGTCTGTTTGCAATTGACCGATTTCTACTCTTTTCAGCCGTCTCCCGAAGCCTGGTAGAGGCTAAAAGACACTTCTCTGGCCAATGGATACTGCCTTGCCACCGTATGCTTGGAGATTAGCTGTCGATAGCAGTGGGTGGCTTTTTGTTTGCTACAGAACGTCTATAGACCATGTAGGTCAAGGGCTTGCCCACTCATCCAAAAGGGAAGGTCAAGTGTATCAGATCGAAGAACTTTGCGGCCGGCCAACACGTGAGAGCGCTGTCACGCGGCGCGTTCGCACTAGCGGACGGTCAGTCTGACCTGCAAGTTGGTCAGAGAATGTTACGGTGAGAAATCCTTATCGACAGATGCGCCACATGTGTGTAGGTATCCGTTGAAAAGAAGTGAAAAGGACTTGAACTGGATAGAGAGACAACTAACTATAGAAAACAGCTGGTCTCTACGCTGGCTATATAGGAGAATATTTGCCAGGGGAGTTTGGCCGCCTTGTAGGTTTGACTGGCCGCGCAGAAGGAAAGAAACTACCTCCCCGCGGCCGGACTCCCTTGGCCAATTTTACTCTCTTTTTTGACGAATTCTATGATCTGTATTCCCGTAGAAAGGCCTGGTGGAGGCTATAGAAAACAGCTGTTACGAGCGCAAGCTGCCTCAGCTAGCAGCTATACCCAAGTACATTTGTATATTTAGATGCGCGCTTATCATGGTCTATTATGCCACTAATACATGCACTTATACAAGGCCAAGTGGTGCCAAACTGAAGCCCAAAATAGCGCCCGCAATTAACTTTTGAGACCCGCGATCGTCTTGTTGTGCTCTAACACGTGGGAAGATCATATGTTAGTTATTAACGTTGTCTAAGAATAGCGCACTGCGATCTTTATATAGAACTCATCGCGAGCTATTTTGGCATCCAGACATTTGTGCAGTGACGGCGCTTCTGGAATGAAGCCGATAATATTGTTTCATTCCCTCATAAATTTAGCTACACAGTGTATTCATCTTCTAAATTTAGCTACTAGAGGTATTTTGAGGAGCCTATGTTGCTATTTTAAGCTCAAGTATCGGTCGATGAACATTAAACACATAACAGCACGGTGTAGGGATTTCTGCCGTCCCTGACATTCATCCAGTTTTCTACCCACAAGTTCTCGGTTATTGCTTTCTATATTGCCTCAAATTAAGCCTTCAAAGCCAGGACGTTCTAATTAAGTTGTCAAGGTTCCCGAGAGAAGCGTATCTTTTAATACCAGGCAGATTTCACAACGGTTGGGCGCCCATAGGTCTGGGTGCGCTACGTACATGTTGTTGTGCAGTGTAGTTGCGTTGTTACGCTGTTAGTATTCTTCAAGTGTGCTACGGTGGCTTCAGCCTCATTTGTTTACGGATAAGCCCTTTCTATGTCTATTGGACGCAGGTGCACAGCTCCACAACCTTTTCGGTGTTGCGAAATACACCTGCTCGCACAGACGTCTTTCTTTTATGGCGTGGGAGCGCCTTAAATAACATTGCTTTCTTGTTTCGATTCTTCGCATACACTAACACACATTGCAGCCACGCGTGTACATAGCACAAGTCGCTGAATATATGCATATTAGGCAGATACATAAATATACGTAATACGTAATCTCCAAGCAGATGTAGCGTGGAAGATCGTAACGTTTTCTGACTACCAAATGTCTCTGGCAGGCGGAGAAGGGGAAACGATGCAATCTTGCAACCCAACATCTGCTTGGATCTTCGTAAAACGTACCGTCAGCGCAGGTTAGCAGTACAGGCTTGGCTGAGTACAGGTAAACAATTTGTCTATAAACACAGAAGTGGATTGAAGAAAATGGTTAGAGTAGACAGGTGGTCACTATTCGCTGGATCCTTATTGCTCGACCTTGAACCCTGAACGGGGACATCCATGTTGTCATCACGGGAAACAATGGGTTCTTCTTCTGGTCAAAAGCTCTAGGTGAAAGAACTTTTGGAGTTGGATATAAAGTTTTAACTCTAAACGGTTCTTCTTCTCCGCGCATCCCTGGCCTCCGTCAGTGAGCAGAGTTCATTGCTTGGGTGGGTGAGAAAAACTGGACGGGACCTCCGACTCTTGAAACTGGTCACAATAGCCAGTCTGGCATTGCGAAACACGCGGGAAACCTCTTCCCACGGCCTGGTGAGTTCCCATACGTACTCAGTACATCCCGGACCCTCGCTCGCACGTCCGGGCACCATTGTTCAGGACCCGGGGTTTATAGATCCGACCGACTTAGGTAACAACAAAGGGTAAACAACGTCGCTACGTAAGAGTCGTGAATTGTATCGAATCGACATATCGGATTTTCTCTTTCTTTCTTGGTTTCTTTCTTCTTGCTTTCCTACTTTCCTCCTTTTCTTCATTCATTCATTAATTCTTTTCTTCTTGCTTTCACATTTTCAGTCAACCTCACCTTCTTGCCTTCCTTAATAATGTATTGTCTGTGCCATTACATAACACTAGTCTCTTGTCATGTGTCAAATTTGACTTGCGTAACCGTTACGTTGCCCTTTTTTTTATTACTAGTAAACATCGTCGCTTGAATAACGCGTTTGTTGCACCTATACCTTACATAACACATCCTTCATATTTTTCAGCACACCTGACCATAGAACTTGTCACGGAAGGCTTTGTAGTAGGAATTAGACCCCGTTCATACCAGACTTTTAAAAACCGGTTGAAACCGCTAAATAATTAGCGGAGGAAAACCCGGCTAAAACCCTTAGCGTTCATACCAGACTTTTCATAACCGGTTTTGTAAAAATCCTGTCCGGTGAATATCCAATTAATCGGGCATGACGCAGTTTGAATAACCGTTCCTCCCGCTCTTCCGATTGCTGTCGCCTTCTTGTATTCCGTCTTCATGTTCATTACCTTTTACTGCGGCACTGATCTTTAAATAAACCAGGTTCCTCCAACATGTTTGTTTCGGTAGAGCACCCACCCACCCCCAGCTTTGTCAAATTCGGCGAGTCCAGCTCTCCACAAATACATAAATAAGTGTCAGGAGCGTCTCGTCTGTCGACCAGGTTGCGTATGCTGATTCCATCGATCTCAAAATTAACAGAAACCGTGGGAAAACAGTGGAAATGGAACTCAAATTGGTCAAAACAATGCCATAAAAAAGCTTTAGGTCGTCCACGGCCAGGATGCTGACCTCGTGACCCCGGAATTATGACGCAAAAACCGGTTCAATAAACCCTTAGCGTTCAGACCAGGTTTTTCGGTGGAAAAACCCCTCAAAAACCCTTAAAAAACCACCTCCCGAGGTGGTTTTTGAAAATCGGATTTAAACCCCTAAAAAACCGGTTAATTTGCGTTCACACCAGGTTAAATAAAAACCGGTTTTTGAAAAACCGGTTGAAACCGCTAAATAGAAGTCTGGTATGAACAGGGTCTTAGTTACAGTAAAAAGTCTGAAGAGTGCCGCTTACGAGTTGACGAAGACACGCTACACACACGCACGGAGCCGAGAAGAAACAAAGGGTGCTCTTGTGAACAGGACCAGACTAAACAGTGTAAAATGTCTGCCACCTGTGTTGGCGGGAAATAGCTGGAAAGTCCCGGCCCAGCGGCGTCTTTTGATGGTAGAACGTAGCCTCTACCAGGCTTCGAGAGGTGGTTGGAAAGAGTAGAAATTGGTCAAATAGAGAGATAACATGCCGAGGGAGTTGGTTCGCTAGACAGTACATTTTACCGCACCCGGCAAACTGTTCTCTCCAGCAGACCAACTCTCTTGGCATGCTATCTCTCTATTTGCCCGATTTCTACTCTTTCCAGCCGCCTCCCGAAGCCTGGTAGAGGATATGTAGGTAGAACGCTGGACGGCGAGTCATTTTTCTTTACCTGGCCAACGTCGACCCAAACACGTGAGTGTCACACGCGACGCGCATATCCTATTTCCTTGCACGCGTGACCCAGTTAACAATCTCCCGCCACATACATGCAGCGTTCTATTTATTCCTAAGCTACTATAGCTAGCAGGGCTTTGAATGATTTAAAAGTACAGATAGAATCGCTTGTGTCGACGCTAGACGTCATTTTGCGGGGAGGGGATCTAGCTAACATTACTACCTCGCGTGCAGGGTTTATTGTAGCCGCGCCTGCGCCGGAGGTGTAGAGTGTAATACCGTTACAGTGGGGCTATATTTAGCAACCTCTCTCCCGAATAGGTCGTTACTAGGGTCGTATTTGGTCCTTATATAAGACGCGTTACGGCCGTGTCACTGTCATATATCACTCCAGCGCACCACAATAAAAATGTTCTATATAACTCCGAAAGGACGCTATGAATTATTACTGTGCACGAAATGAGTAAAAATCCGCCTTACGAGTGGTCAGTTCATAGTCTCCACCAGACTCTTTTGCAGGCTGAATAGATAGTAGAAATCCGTCTAAAAACAATGTAGCTGGTCACTAGGAGTTGGCAAACTGGACCCTCTATGGCCGGCCAATTCTAGCCTCTACCAGGCTTTGGGAGGAGGTTGAAAGAGTACCAACAACTGTTAGAGTACCTGAAATCGGCCAAACTGTACTTCCCAGCGGGCCTCTATTTGGCCGATTTCTACTCTTTCTAGCCGCCTCCCGAAGCCTGACAGAGGCTAGGCTACACTAAAAGAAACGTTTATACTGCACAGTGGACTGGGTACAATTTGCAACGATTTTCATTACCTAAGTGCGTTAACGTTACATAAGCGCGGGGACTGATACCAGTCTGGGGTTATGTACACAGTGCCTCGTTATATAAATCCCCTTTCTGAAAGGTCTCTTGTTAACGACTTAACGTTCCCGCCTTAGACATGTCTGAAATGAACAGTGGTGTCATTCTTGAGTGTGTGTGTTTGCGCGGACTGTCTTTAGTCTTAGATAAGCTTCCCCGGTGGTCCCTCAAAGCGTATCATGGCACCTGCAGCAGGTGAGGCCGGCTGGCGGGCTAATTTTAGCCGGGAATTGTTGTACATCGCACCCGGGTCCGGTTACCAAACATTCCCGCGCAGCCATGGACGGAACTGACTATCCTCCACCAGACTCTTTTGCATCCTAAATAACTTGTAGAAATCGACCTAAAAAGAATGTAGCTGCACAGGGGAGTTGGCCTAGCCTCTACCAGGCTTCGGGAGGCGGCTGGAAAGAGTAGAAATCGGTCAAATAGAGAGATAGCATGCCAGGGGAGTTGGTCTGTCGGAGAGAACAGTTGGTCTAATATGCCACCGTTTAGCTGGCAAAAAAGATACCAATATACAAAAAAGAAAGCCCTTTAAAACACATAAAAAGACGTCAGAAAACCTAAGGCTAAACCTCTGCTTGGATAGTACCCTAATCTCCAAGCAGATCCAATGGTGGAAAAAAGACAGTATCAAATTGGCCAGGCAGTATCCATTGGCCAGAGAGGGTCCAATACGCCACCCAAGGCTAATGGATACTGCCTGGCCAATTTGCTACTGTCTTTTGGCCACCTTAGGATCTGCTTGGAGATTAGAGTACCCTTAAGGTCGGTTGTGTTTTTTTCCGAACAGATGTGACTCCTCAAGCGGAAGTATGCGTTTTGTAAACTGTAGGTCAAGTTGAGCACGTGTTACATGTACACACACAGAAGAACCATCAACAACGTTACATAACAACTGCAACATCACAATCTTCCGCTCGTGGTGGTGACAGACACCCGATTCCTGGTGCTATAAATAATGAATGAATGAAAGACCTTTAATGTTCATTTTTGCCGGCATTGCGAACTACAGGTCATGGAAAATAGCGATGCTAGACTAACATATATCTATAGTAAAACTACATATGTACAGGTTCTGCTTCTTCTCGCTTCTTAAGACAGTTGTAAATGTAAGAACATATGGAGCTTATAGTACGAGGATTATCGAGTTTCATGAGGAAAGTGATTTTATGCAAAGTTTGCATTCAACTTCGGTATTAAGTTTGCATTCAACTTCGGTATGTCTCATTTTGGAAAGGGACGTACGATTGCACGCTCTGGACATTTTAACGTTTCACGAGCGGTATTAAAAGGCTACAGCGAAGAGATCACAAACATTAGCCTCTACCAGGCCTCGGGAGGCGGCTGGAAAGAGTAGAAATTGGCCAAATGGAGAGAGATAACATGCTGGGGGAGTTGCTCCGCTAGAGAATACATTTGTGCGCCAGTAAACTGTACTCTCTAGCGGACCACTTCCTTGGCATGTTATCTCTCTATTTGGCCTCTGTAGTCTACCACGGCGACAGTTGACTTCACAGGTCAAGCATCTATTAAGTTTTGCCGAGGACATTACACAGATTACCTCCAGATAGGCATCCTTTGTTGACATGCCGTTTGATTACATTAGGCCACACCGACTTAATTTTATGGATGACATCCGCGCGCGCATTGATTTTCGCCTGTCGCCCTACAAAAAAAAAAAAAAATTCGAAGCTCCACGACTCAAGAACTCAGTACAGACGTACAGTACCGATTCATAAATGCCACAACTTGAAAGCCAGCATGTGCCGGCTTGTCGTATACGTCACTATGTACTGTCGGGAATTCACAATACCAGCTTTGTATTCCTGTGGTTCAGTAGCATTTTTATTTTTGGCCGGAATTTTTTTTCAGTATTCGCCCGCGCGCACTAGTTTGGGGGTCTTCAGAGGATGTCATCCATAAAATTAAATTGGGGTGGCCTATAATATTGTCATTACTGAGGCCGGGGTGTCCTGATATGATGGGCCCTCCCATCAACATGGTGGCGTCAAAGGTGGAAGAGGAAGTCCCTCGGCCTTGACAGACTAGTGTTCTAGCCACAGCGACAGTTGCCTTCACAGGTCAAGCATCTATTAACGTTATCTCCAATATATACGCATCCTTTGTTGACAAGCCGTTTGATTACATTACTAAGGCCGGGGTGTCCTGATATGACTGATATGATGGGCCTAATCTTCAAGCAGATCCTAGGGTGGCAAAAGACAGTATCAAATTGGCCAGGCAGTGTCCACCCTTGGGTGGCGTATTGGACCCTTTCTGGCGAATGGATATTGCCTGGCCTGGCCAATTTGATACTGTCTTTGCCACCTTAGGATCTGCTTGGTCGGCATGAGCGTATATAGAGGTCTTTCATGGACGTCATAATAAATAATTATCATATGAATCTCGGCGACCAGGTGTTGGCAGGTAACCTGACGAAGTACCAGTGTGTCCGGGCATGTTAAACAAACATATTTCTTCTTCTTCTTCATTCTTCCTCTATGAGGTGCAGCTAGTGAAGTTTTGTCTCCAGTACCTACAATCTGTCAGTCATTGCGGACAGAAGTTCCGATCCATGCAGACCAGTTTCAGACTCAATGAGTTTCTTAAGTGTTGTGCTTGGACGACACACACCTTGCTGTAATCCAACATGGTGGATGTGAAAAGCCTGTATAGAAGCCGCGTAAACTTGAGGCAGGGTTCAGACGTGACTTAGAATTCCTTGCGAAGGACCAAACATCCGCCCAAGACCGCAAGACGTCTCAGGAATGCGGTAAGTAGGTTGCTAATCTTGAGGAATGCGAGTGCCTGGGGACAACACGGCATACTTTTGGGCCCACACTGGCGGGCCGGAATCTCCAAGCAGATGTTCGAGTCGGTGCGTGGGTGAAGGTTAGACATCCAGGTAATAAGATACGCTAAAAATGTCCATCAGCCACCGAAGGCAAATGGACACTCCTTGCCACCCTATGATCTGCTTGGAGATTAGAGGGAGGGGCTGCACCGATAGTAATGATACCTTTCTTGGTCTTACTTTGTTTTGGTCGATGTGGACCCCTTTGACTTTCCATTGCGTAAAGCATTGAGTTTTTACGCCAAAAAGCAGTTACTCAAGCTACTGGATATGATTTTGGAAACGGTCAGACGTTTCAGGTAATATCCACTGCCTTTCGTCAGTGACGCTAAGAGACTACTGGAGAAATGCAGGTTTATAATCACGAACTATTGATTGATACGCAAATAATTGATGTTTTGCTGGCTGCAAATTACAGTATTAAATTGGCCAGGCGGTATCCACAGGCCAGACTGTATCCATTTGCCACCCAACATGGATACAGTCTGGCCAATGGATACTGCTTTCCGGTCGAACACCGTAAGCCCCGCCCCCTTTTCTATTTCGAACACCTCGGTCAAAATCAGCGTTCGAAATAGAACAGGGGGTTCGATGTGTTCGATCATGAAAGGTCCATTTGATACTGTGTATTTTGCAGCCACCGAAACATCTGCTTGGAGATGAGACTGGCCGCGGCCGCTCATGTGGGCAGCAAGCTGCATCTCTCAGGGCCTTCTGTGTGTTTTGAATACCCTGGTAACGAGCCGCCCGCGTCGTTCCCACGCTACCCTTGGGTCAATTACAAGAAACCCACGTCCTTCGTCCCAAACGAAGAGAGAGGTTTGTTTTCATGACAATCAAAATTCTCAAACAATTCTTTCCTAGAACTATCGCAGAGTGGAACTCGCTGTCACCAAGTACAGTAGGGGCATTGTCATTATCATGTCTAGAGGTAGATGTTCAAGGGCTTAATAGGTGTAACAAGTCGTTCGGTGTGATATAGCCAGCTGCCGCCGCGCCGCGTGCCTGCGAAGCTGGTGTGTCACGCCGAAGGGCGGTTATACAGAAAATTTTCAAACGATTATGTCTCAAGGCTCTATGCGTGAGGGCCGCTGATGAACTTCTGAGAAGCCAAGTTCAAGACTTTCATGTTCACGTGAACTCTCTGAGGACGCGGTGGTCTGACTTTGGTGAAGGTTACGTCTCGTCACGTGATTTCCCCCCCAAGGCCAGTCGGTTGTGTTCTATCTCACGGACCAAGGTCAAGTTAAAGTAAACAGACAACACGGCTGTACCAGTCTCCGGCTGCGTACATATATCACAGCTCAATGAAGCTGAATTTCGGTTCAAAGTCTTGGTTTGTAATTCGTTTAGATAAGTTGGGAGTGTGTAAAACGTTACACCTACGACGACCAAGATTCACAAGTATTCCCCAACAGTTTTAAAAGACCTTCTATATTGGTAAAACTCTTTGCAAAGGTAAATGTGTTTCTTTATGCTATGATGCACGATCACACATGACGGCAGGTATACACATCACAGATATAGTGGCCAAGAATGTTTTGTCTCAACCATTGTTGTTCTACTACTTCAACAATTTGATGAACGTCGAAATCAACGTCAGAAGGTGGTAATATCTAGTAGCCTCTACCAGGCTTCGGGAGGCGGCTGGAAAGAGTAAAGATCGGTCAAGTACTAGATAACATGCCAGGGGTGTTGGTCCGCTGAAGAGTACATTCGGGAGTGGCAAACTGTCCTCTCCAGCAGACTAACTCCCCTGGCATGCTATCTCTCTTTTTGGCCGATTTCTACTTCCTCCAGCCGCTTTCCGAAGCCTGGTAGAGGCTAGGTCATATCCTTACTTCGCTGAGTATGAGATCGCTGTACGGTACTCCTTCGTGCACACATCATACCAGATCACACGTGACATGTCAAGTGTTTGACTGCACGGTCACAAATTAGTCAAATTTGACTAAGTGACAACCCGATTGATGATTAACCCTACACGGGGCCACCACGTGAGGATTTTTACTCAGCGGGGTTCGCCTGTTCCATTCTTAACATTGACATTGGGAAAGGGGTCGTTTGGTGAGCTTTCTTGCTTCCACATGCACGTGAGAGTTGCGACCAAATCAGTAAGTTAACGATAGACATGAAAAGGGGCGAAAGTTGTTCGATCTGTCCTCAATGCACCCCCTCGTGTTCTATCAAGTAACACCCAGACCTTTGAAGCACGCCACAGTACACGTGCTACATATTACATATTATTGCCCTGCCCTGTCACTAGACCGCCTATCTATAAAGGTATTTGATTCAAGTGGAGAGATTAGGTGGTTGAAATCAAAAGCAGACTGTTTCGATGCAAATGATCTACTGCAAAAACTGTACAAGAGGCAATACAGGGCAACTTTAGTCTTTATAATTTTAGGAGACTAAACAAAATATTATGTAGAGAGAGTCAGTGTATACATTTCATCAATTGTACAGTCATTGCCGGAATTTGTTTTTTTCAGTCAGTTACATACGTATTGTCCTATATGCACAATGCAGGGATTATCACATATGTCAGCATGTAGGTTAAAGTTACTAGTAAATTTTCTAATCCAGGTATTTTGGCTGTATACTCTAGCAGACGACAGACATGTATGCAACGCATTAGGCCTATCATAATATTTGGAACACTTGTGTGATGATGTTGTGCCTGTTGTGTAACGATAGGTGGTAGATTAGATACCGACTAAATGTGAACAAAAGAATCCAATACAAGCCATTTGCTTAATGATTGCCTGTTGCGTAAGTGAAGAGATAGATAAAGTGCGATGTTTGGTAATCAGTGCACACAGCAAGAACGCCGATGTAGGATTGGATTGGTAACCAATCGCGCGTTATGCAACTGGTAATGTACGCCATTTGTGTAATGGTAGTTGTCAGTAACTATCATCACAGTTTAATGCCCATGTTTCCAGGATGTATGACTTGTCTGTCGTATTTTGGGAGATTAACATTTCGTGACCGCAATACATGTACTAGTCAGGCAAACTCAAATCATACATGCAACAATATCAGGATTTTTATAAGGTTATGTCATTTTTACAGATGCATAAGCAACAAAAAATCGGTGATTTCATACCCCCACGAAATATTTTTGTGAATTTCTTGATTTTCTTCATTCACACACACACACACACACACACACACACACACACACACACACACACACACACACACACACACACACACACACACACACACACACACACACACACACACACACACAAACACACACACACACACACAAACAAACACAGAAACACACAGAAACATGTAATAATACTACTTGCTGTAGATATTCCATTATTCGTCCCCTGATGCTTGTAGAACGAGCCATGAACTCTCTGTAGTCTGGGAGAACGACCGCCAGGACGACTAATCTCTAAACAAAACCCAACCGTGTCAGCTATTGAGCTCAAACACAACATTTCAGCTCAAGCACGGGACAAGCATGTGCTCTAGCGGTCAAAGCGTTCGACACGGTCACATGTACACAAAGGAATATCGACATACGTACAAAGTCCACGGTTAAAGTTAGCACGATAACGAAAGCTATTACTAGTATCGCACAGGTATCAGAGACCCCCTGGCACGGTAAAGATATGCCTTAGCGTGATCATGAATAACTGTATGTATGCATACATGGGGTTTCACGTGGAAGCTACACGTGGGACGTGATACATACATGCTGCCAAAGCAAATCTACTGTAGGAGGCAGCTGATTCTTTCGACTTTGGACTTTAGCACTAGTGGCGATCTATACTACTGTCTCGTAGCACTGTGGTCTCGTAGCTACCAAAAGACCTGCTTAGAGATTACAATAGCGGTGCTTCCGACTTTTGGGGGCTACACTTATCTCTACCAGGCTTCGGGAGGCGGCAGTGGCATTCACATGTACACTGGCAGCAATGTGCGATCAGATGGGCGAAATGTGATTCTGGATGTTAAACCGCTTCAGCAACCCCTACCTTGTAACTTGTTGTACCGAGATTGCAAATTAACCTTCCTCGAATGTTTGAGAGTCACGAGAGTGAAAAAATAACACCAGAGGTTGATTGTATATTGTAGGAATTACTCTTATTTTAAAGAAAACACCTGTTTGAGATATCCAAACCCGAACAGTTTTAATAACAAGAGACAACTTCTAAGTTCTAATGTAGAAGAATTCCGGTAGGCGACAAAAATCCACTGGAAACACTGTATATATACGCAAGAACCACATTCACCCATAAATAAATTGTCAACAAATTACAGAAGTGCAGTTTCAGCTTGGCCTGGCTTGGTCAAAACAACATGTTTTCTCCCAGCGCAGCCAACACGACTCAATTTGTTCGTGACTGTGTTTGATGCCAGCTCTTCAAACTTGCAGACACGACACAGCAATTTGCGACATCAAGTCAAAACAACCTACAAAGAACCGCAGTGCTTCATTTTGCCGGCCAATTGTTGAAAAAAAATGATAGAAAAAACAGCTTTCAAAGCGATACACCTGCTCCAGCATCGCAGCCGGCTAGCCGCAGGCTTCAAGGGAAATATGACCCGTGATATGAAAAGAGCTACGCCGATGTTTGCTGCTTTGACAATGTTTAGCAGTAATTTGTGGGGCGGGCTGATTTGTGTGGTACTGGTACTGGGTGGTACAAAGGCTAGGGACGAATGATCACAACAACAACAACAACAACAGCATTAGCCTCTATCAGGCTTCGGGAGGTTGCAGAAAAGAGTAGAAATCGGCCAAATAGAGAGATAGCATGCCGGGGGAGTTGGTCTTCGGGAGCGGCAA
>NW_017802380.1:806428-812943 GCF_001625305.1 Branchiostoma belcheri | reverse complement strand
CTATCTCTCTATTTGGCCGATTTCTACTCTTTACAGTCGCATCCCGAAGCCTGGTAGATGCTACAGCAACATCACCAGCAGCAAAACAAGTAGCCTCCATCAAACTCCTTTGCAGGCTGAATAAATACTTAAATAGTAGAAATCGGCCTAAAAAGGGGATATCATTGGCCAGAGGAGTTGGCCAGCCAGAGAAGGTCCATTTGCCTGCCAACTCCTCTGGCCAATGATATCCCCTTTATAGGCCGATTTATTCAGCCTGCAAAGGAGTCTGGTGGAGGCTGCAAAACAAGCATCAAGCGTTGAGACGTAACACGAGAGAAAACACTCAACAAGGGAGTTTGGGAAAACGACAACAACTATTTTTGTAAACTTTAATCGCTCTCTAGAACTCTAGATGGACTGTGACGCTGTCAACGAGGCTAGAAATAATTAGTTCAGGAGGTCCCGTATTTGAGGAGAGCCACACCTCGACTACGTTAAAGAACCCACCACACTCATCGCAAAAACTCTGGTATGCTACGGGCCCTTTGCGGCCTTTCCAATGCGAGTCCGATCAAACCTTACAGTCTCGTCTTCCCTTGTTGGACCTTCTTGGAATATCGTCTTCAGGGTCACTTTAAATCCACGGATGAAAAAACCCATAGCTAAACGCCACACTAAATACCATAGAAACATTTGAGACTACATCGTCAAAAAGGCATACACTCCCCAGATCAAGGATACAGTAGCTTCAAACACTTCGTGATATACTAGTGCTTTCCTTTTAAATCCCCTGAGCCAACACCACCTGTTAACATGTACCCGGGCTATGTGTAATACGACAACCTCTCATACGAATCATTCTGCGTGCTCTATCAAGAAGGCTTAAAGCTACGCTCATAGCATTAAAGGATATGTTGACTTCTGTCCAAGACTCAACCTCTTAATCACTTTATCTCAACAAGTAAGTCCACTATCAAGGTCTTTGTCGTGCGCATTACATGTGAACTTTCGATAATCTCAATGTCGAGGCGTGTGAATTACATCTGAACTTACACTTGACTAGTCACGATTGCCTGCCTGCTGTAAACTGTCTAAGCGCAGAAGTGCACTTATATAATGGGGATATCACTGTTCTCTCCACAACGGCAAAACTTTTAGTGGCATTTCAGTCGCATTTGTGAAGCCCACGCTCAGTGCTGAGAGGGTAGAGAGGGGGTGGAATAAATGGTGCTGACAGTTCTTGTTCGTTCACCAGTGACGTATGACGGTAACCATGTTCAACTCTAATCTCCAAGTAGAGCAGACGGTGGCAAGGCGGTATCCATTGGCCAGAGGAGTATCCATTAGCCACCGAAACAAAGCTATGTGGCTAAGAGACACTCAATGAATACTGCCTTGCCACCGTATGATCTGCTTGGAGATTAGTTCTAACTCGGCTGCAGTGCGGAACTTTTCGCGAGGAACCTCGTCAGACAGTTTCTCAGAAATCTTAGCGTAGTGAAACGTAGACGGAGAAATGTTGATAAGGCCTTCAATGGTTTCAGCAGAACAGCACTTCCCGGTGTGGACAGATTGGCGTGAAAATTCTGGGAACTACAGAGGAAGTCTTGACAGTAGGTTCTTTCGCTAGAAATCGTGGTGCACTCATTGAAAACATACTACTCATTGGCGCTCTCTCTGTGTGTGTGTGGTACATATAGAAGCGTTAAGTCTCTTACCACAGAAAACATTCTGTAGAATGTACATGTTTATATTTGTTTAAGTATAGATACACGTAAATCGTGATTTTTGTAAGTATACAAATCACAGACAAGGCTAAACAGGTACATGTTCTGTACTCTCCAAGCAGAGGTTTGGGTTTTGGGTTATTTTGGCGTGTCACAGTTTTAGGCGTTTCTATCAGAGTTTCTTTTTTTTTTGCACTGGACTTTGTTTTTCACCAAACCCTTGGAAGAAGGTGAACAAGAAACCTGAAAAAAAAAAGCCTAAAACACGCCAAAAATAACCCAAACCCAAACCTCTGCTTGGAGAGTACATGTTCTCAGGCTTTCTGAGAAATGCTTGTGAAATCTGCTTTAAACATGAGGAAAACTTCCTTGTTCGCTTCTCGTTACGCCGGAGGTCCGTACCACAAAGGAAGGAGAACTGATTACTTTCAAATTTGTTGTGCGACACAAACAGATTAGTAAGACGTGATAAAGGCTAGCTGGAACCGGCCCAGCGGTTCTCAGAACGCCGACAATCGCCTCAGCTTTCCCCTTGGCAAGTCGCCAGGCCCGACTGGCTATCCTGTGTACTTCGGCGTACAGCTAGCCTCCATCGCATGCCAACAACGGAGGGGTTTGGAGGGTCTTTGGGAGCTTTCATGTGTTATTTTCTGATTGCATGTAGACAACATAGCCGGCCTGGTTGAATTACCCCCGTTTGGGCTGATCAGAAAACAGCCGAAGACCACCAAACCCCCAGTTCTCTAAGCCTGCTACGAAGGCTAGCGTACAGCTAACTTCTGATCACTGACACCACAACATCATAGGAACCATATGGTAGAACTACTTAGAATCCAGGAAACGCATGTTGGTATTTAGATTTCAAGGAGGCCAGAGAAGGGGGGCGGGACTGGCAATGCGGTGTAGAAAATAGAATTATGGTTGAAAGCAGTTGATTTTTATTGTCTACTTGCTACGCAGAACCCGTTTTTGTAGCAGACCTAGGGATAGGCCTTTAAACTTGAACTTTGTACAGACTGACTGTACATTGATACTACTAGTACGCATAATGCATACTCATAAACCCGATTTCATCATAGCATTGTTGACATGATTTTTCCACTCATTCTTCTCTTCTTCACCTTTGACGTCGACGTAAAAGCCAGCTACGGTCAAGTGACGTTTTATCTTAAAGGGGATTTTTATGCGCATTTCATGGTAGATCGGGAGTACTGTGCCCAATTTACGCAAAGGGAAGTGAGAGAAACCATGTGTCTGGCAGGCTCAGCGGCGAAATGTCCTACAGAACTTTCCCGCAGTAACCTGGTAGTACCAGGCTCTCGCGGAGGCGCGGGCTCTAGCCTGGATGCCAGACTGTTGCCAGGGTCAGCACACAGACCAGTTCCTCAGTTGGACCCTGAGCAACATTTCAATATGCCTCTAGGAAACTTTCAAACGAGACACCCCTCAGTTAGTTGCTCATGGTCTGTCTCTGGTAAAAATTCATTGGCATTGGCCTTGGAGCCTAGGAGCTGGCCTTTGTAAGCCCTACTGGCTAGAAACAGCCTGGGTTTCAGGTTATCCATCCTCCTAGTACGTGCCAATGTCGAACAAAGTTCACCGCGCACTATCAAACTTGAAAAAAAATCATCCCCAATGGTAGCAGTGCATTGCGATCAGTCCCGTAACACCTACTATTACTGGTATTAAAAATGCGCGCCAAATCAGTATTAAGTTTAGTGACACGTATTTCTTTCCAAATCAACCATACTTAGGCTACAATACATGTACTAAAGATAGCGTGGAATGATATGTAGCCTTCCTCCAGAAAACCTCATGAGTCATAACTCATATGTACAAAGTGGTTATTATCATGCCTAAAACGCCAACTTGTACAGGCTTGCCAATGCGGTACAAAGTGCACTATGTTCTGTTGCGCACCACTTTCCTCTTTGTTTCGTCCCATAGTCGTGTGAAATCGGTATCAAAGGTCACATACATCGTATGATCGTCGCAAGATCCTCGAGCTCGTACGCGTACGATCGCAATGTAAGGGCATCGACGGTCTACGACGAACGATCCCTAACCTCCAAGCAGATCCTAGGGTGGCAAAAAACAGTATCAAATTGGCCAGGCAGTACCCAAGGGTGGCGTATTGGACCCTCTCTAGCGAATGGATACTGCCTGGTCAATTTGATACTGTCTATTGCCACCCTAGGATCTGCTTGGAGATTTGACGATCACCACATTATATTGCGGCAAAGTTGACAGAGTGAAATTTCACAAATGTTCCATCCATTTCGGAAGCCGTTTTTAATCACAGTAACATGACCAGGCTGCACGGACAGATTGGCAATGGGGACTAAAACTCAAGCGAAACAATTACCTGGTAATGCATTTGACCTGGACATGTAATAAGTGTAGATGTGACGTCAAGGCCAAAACTGGAAGACAGGCCATTCGACATGCCGGTAATGTAGCGTAGTGAGGGCGGGACATTGTGAATTTAACGGATCAGCTTTGCCTTTGACCAAACATTGCAACATTCAAACATTACAAAGGAGGATTGGTCGTCCAAGCACAACTCTTAAGAAACTCATTGAGTCCGAAACTGCTCTGCAAGGATCGGAACTTCTGTCGGCAATGACTCAAAGACTGACAGACTGTACTGAAGACAAAACTTCACTAGCTACACCTTATAGAGGATGATTGAAGAAGAAACATATTGCGAGCGTACAACTGCGTCCTACTTTCACGTACATATATAGAATGTACTGACGTTTCTAGATTAACGTAACTAGTCAGTTGCCTTTATAGAACGCCATACTATGCCTTCTATCAATATGGATGGGAATCAATGTGTCAAGTACTAGTCTTATGCAACACTCTGTCCTACATTGTACCTGTTACAATTGTTGTGCAATAGACTTTGACTGTACCAGTTACGTAAGTTACGCAACTCGCCATCCCCAAACACAAAAGCCGGTCAATAAAAAAAATCAGGCCGAGTGCTTGTCCGACCTTTGGTCTGCCCAAGGCTGCGGTTTTGTGCATGAGCCAATCGGAAGGCACAGGTAACACGGCTTCACGTGTTCATCAGGTGTACGGGCAAAGGTACGGATGTTTCGAATACCTGAAGTTCAGGTAACTCTCGGTTAAAGAGAGTTTGTCCGCGACAAAGGTGGAACGTACGAGTTTTCTATATTCTATCACGTCGTCTCTTTCTCTCTCTCTCTTGCTCTTTCTCAGTCTCTCTCTCTCTAGATTTGCCCTCCCTCTCTCTTTCTTTCTTACTCTCTCTTGCTCTCTGTCTCTCTTCACCTTTCTTTCATTGTTTCAGTTTCTTAGCTTAGTTCCTTTAACATTTACCCTGGCTTGACGTACTACATTATTTCACACATACCCTTCCTAATTGTTTTTCTCCGCTGTTGCTCTGTTGGCCTCAGTGTTTATTCCACCGTATCGTCAGCGTACGTGAGGACATTCTGCCTGGTGGGAAGCAGGTCATTGTACCTTGTCGTCCACGGTCAACAACCCAGGGTTACCCTTAGGTTACCGTGGCCTGGGTGCAAAACGACCTGGCGTTCACACTGCTTGGTACAACGGTCGTTCCACAACGTCAGCATGACTAAGCTTGCTGCGTCATCGCTCTAACGCCTTGCGCCTGACCCGAAGCCTTTAAACTAAAGACGACCGCGTTAGAGGCATAAAGGACCTATTGAAAAACTTCGAGAGCAAAGACCTTTCGGTTGAAGACGACTTGCCAAGAATCCCGTGACTCGTAAGTTATTGTGTGCGAGCCAAGAAACCCAGTAACGCAGTACCAGGCGGTGGGAGGAACCGCGAAGACCTTAAATCAAGGAGCTAGAGTGATCTTAGAAATGCCTTCAAAACTCGTATTCCCCAAGAACTATCGTAGACGGGATCTCGTTACCATCAAGCACAGTTGGGGCATTATCAGTACAAAGCTTTAAACAACTCCTGCAATTAACTGAGTCTAACAAGTCATTCGGTGTAACATAGCTGGCTGCGCCGCGCCGTGTGCCTACGAAGCTGGTGTGTTACGCCGAAGGGCGGTTATACCAGATACAGAAATTTAAGAACCTTTCTAAGAGAAAGAGAAACTAAGGGCAGCGTCCTCATTTCGAGTGAATCAAATATACCACCACTGGTCTTTTTGTGTGAGAGCCAAGAAACATGTTGTGGTGGTGTCAGGCGGTGCAAGAAGACCTTAAATCAAGGATAGGGATCTTAGAAATGGTAATGACTCTCTAGGAGAAACCAAGGTCATCGTCCCCTATCCTTTCTAGTGAATCAAACACACCACCACTGGCCTTTTTGTATGAGAGCCAAGCAACCTATTGCTGTGGTGTCAGGCGGTGAGAGGTACACGAAAACCTTAAATCAAATATCAAGGATCTTAGAAATGTTAAAGACCTTTCTATGAGGAACAAAGGCCAACGTCCTCCATTCGAGTGAATATACCACCATTGGTCTTTTTGTATGATGAGAGCCAAGAAACTTGTTGTCGTGGTGTCAGGCGGTGGGAGGATGGTGATCTTAGAAATGTTAAGGACCTTTCTATGAGAAACCAAGGCCAACGTCCTCCTTTGTAGTGAATATACCACCACTGGTCTTTTTGTATGAGAGCCAACAAACTTGTTGTGGTGTCAGGCGGTGGTAACAGCACAGAAACCTTAAGTAAAGGATAGTGATCTTAGAAATGTTAAGGACCTTTCTAAGGTCTTCTAAGAGAAACCAAGGGCAACGTCCTCCTTTCCATTGAATATACTGGCCACCACTGGTCTTTTTGTATGAGAGCCAAGA
>NW_017802380.1:804723-806408 GCF_001625305.1 Branchiostoma belcheri | reverse complement strand
GAGCCAAGAAAACTTGTTGTTCAGTCGTGGTGTCAGGCGGTGGTAAGAGCACAGAGACCTTAAACGTAAAGGGGGAAGGACGCTGATCTTAAAAGTGTTAAAGACCCTTTGAAATGTTCCCAGAACAAAGAGCTCCCGGGTGAACACACTGCCAAGAACCACACTGTTGTACGGCGGCCAAGAAACCAGCTGACGCCGGCGTTAGGCAGTGGTAGGAACGAAGGTCGGAGCGGTCACAACACGCAGTAGTAAGAAACTCTTCCTGTCAACAAAAACAAATTTTGAACTAGAGGTCGGAGATCTCATGTCTTCGTCAGAGGTACATCGTACTAGAGAAATTAACATGCGTATTCTTCACTCTTTTTAATAATCAATTTGGTCTAAAGAACAAAAGAATCTCTGTACTATTTTTATGGTACAGAACACCCTGAAACGGTTTGCCGCAGATTATACAGATGCGTCGTCACCCGTGTTATCCCCCCCCCCCTACGTTATTTGAGTTTGGACTGTTACTGGAAAAACAACGTTCAAGAAATTCTTACTGTGTTGAAAGTGTCACGAAGTGTCATGACAGCGCCGCAAAATATAATAAGAGAAGATGTTATAAAGGAAAGAATCAGAACAGGGCGACTACTGCTGTTTTGTTAATTTGTCTTTATGACAAATAGAAGACTTGTTTCTTGTGTTTTTTGTGTCCTAACATTTGTACTTCTACAGTTAGTATATTCCAAATCTAGGCATCTCGTTTTTCGGCCCTTCGTGTTTTTATTGCGCGCTTGCCTTAAATTAAAGGTAATTAGATTTAAGGTCTCCAGTGGACGTCATCCATAGCAATTACTTGGTGTGGCCGTAGAAAATAACCTGACATATGTCCAACCTATCCTCCCCCTGCTGAAGTTATAGTACAATCCCTCAATGTAACGTCATTTGATCCCATCCCATTATGGGGTTCCCCGGCCATATCCAGCTGTCGGCTGTCTCCAAGCAGATGTAGGTGGGGATTTCTAAACACAAAAGGTCCTATTACGGGGACATAACGACCTCCACGACTCTCATCTTTGAACTCAATCTTGGAGACCACCACAGTAACATGCCTATCAAATTTCATTAACTTCCATCCACACATACAAAAGTTATCCTGCTCACAAGAAAAATTAACAAAATGCCCCCTGTAGTCACAACGAAACCCCCCACGAAGCTCAGTAACGAACTTAACCTTGGTCCCGACAATAGTAAGCACCACACCAAGAATTATAATCAACATTTTACAAATACTTGAGTTATCTTGCTAACAAGCCACAAACACAAAAGGTGCACTAACGTGACGCACGGACCCCCCACGAAGCCGAAACTTGTACTTGACTTTGGCCTTAACAGCGGTAATCAGCCTGCCAAAAATCATGGACGTCGAATCATGCCTTCCAGAGTTATATCGCAAAATCCGCAGTTCCCCACACTCCAGCGAGACAATTTCATAGTCCTTCTGACGAAGACAATTAATCTAAAGTGAAGAACGCTGACTGAGAAAGTAAAGGGCGTTAGGCAGTGGTAGGAACGAAGGTCACGAAGGTCGCAGCGGTCACACCACGCAGTGCGTTAAAGAGAAACTCTTCTTGTCAACAAAAACAAGATTAATCTAAAGCGTTGAACCAGTGGCGGCGGCACGGGGGGGGGCAGGGGGGGCG
>NW_017802380.1:772785-803677 GCF_001625305.1 Branchiostoma belcheri | reverse complement strand
CACCACATGCGAAATTACACAGAAATGCGACGTACGGAAGAATGCGTTTTGGCTGCGAACATCTTCCAAAAAACTTGGCATCTCTTAACCATGGGCAAAAACATCTGGAACCACTTATAAAAACCACCCCGTATCTGCATGAACTTTTTTGAACCCCACTGCTATTCCAAACAACGCGTTTTTCTGGACCATTCCAATTCGCCTCGTAATTGTAGGGGTGCGTCTGCAATATTACATTGACCGCGAAAGCAGCAACGGCAAAAATACACATTCGTGCATCAACACGGGCATGCCCGCAGACGGCGTATAAAATTGCGTGCCGATTACACAAAGAGAACCCAGTGTTTTGACTGCGAACATGAAAAATCAGCCGATTACAACACTCCGTCCGGAGGTCCTGACCTCCTTCACGGAGTAATAAACATGTTTTCGCGCGGTTGTTTATTATCGCTGTTGTGTAAGATTTGTGACCGGCAGCGGGTACAAAGTCCGCTTATTTCCGCAATCCGTGCGCTGCTTTGGTCAGTTACGCACCTTCACGACGCAAGACGCGGCGTCAAAACGCCCTTAACTTCCGCTCCCTAAGATAACGTGTTGATAGAAGAACATGTTTTTTTTCCTTGACCAATTTCCAAGTATGCACCATGTACTGTACCGAGTAGGTAATGTACTGAGTGTGTAAAAACATGATTACAACTCGTGTTACGCGTGTTATTCAACAGTGTCCGCGTGACGCCAATAGTGTTGAACAAACAGGTGCCAGTGGCGCACTTTACTTCCTCTGTCAGCGTTCTACGCTTTAGATTAATCTTGTTTTTGTTGACAGGAGTCGTCAAGTTTCTGACTACTTCGCACTGCGTGGTGTGACCGCTTCGACCTTCGTTCCTACCACAGCCTAACGCTTAACTTTACTTCTGTTATGTTGATCGTCCGTCGTTTTTCGGAGATGACACCGTCCTTGTAACACATCGCTGACACTTCCGTGGCTTCCACCAGAAGCTTGCGCTGAGGTCTTTCAAGTCGCGAACATCAGAAGAACCAAGAAGGAAGTCCAAACTAGTTTCTGGATCTCACCTCAGGGCCTGCGGTAGATAGAAGAAAGGGTATACAGGCCTTGGAAAAAGGCCAAAGTCTTGCCTCTACCAGGCTTCGGCAGGCGGCTGGAAAGAGTAGAAATTGGTCAAATAGATAGATAAATTGCAGGAAATTGGTCCGCTAGAAGTACATTCGGGTGCGGCAAAATGTACTTTCTAGCGACCCAACTCCCCTGACATGTTATCTCTCTATTTGGACAATTTCTACTCTTTCCAGCCTCCTCCCGAAGCCTGGAAGAGGCTACCAAGCCCCGACTCTGACCCCTGTCACAGTTTAGCGGGATAATCTGTTGTGATATTGACACGTTCTAGATCCGTACCGCGGCTTGACCACGGCTCTGACCTTGTCCCTACCCAAGGCTGTGAAAGATAATATGATTCCCTCCAAGTGAATTTTGTTTGGGAAGGGTAGCAAGGGGGTAAACTTCTCTGACATCCCACGAGGACAAGGTTTTAACCCACAATGTACCTGCCAGGCGATCCCGAAGGTAGCTGAAAAACCTTCGCCTCAGCGTGTACATTAAAACTGCTATATGACGCCATGAAACGCTAGCCGTACCAAAACAATTTTCAGGCCACAATTATAAAGACTGGATCCAACTGGTGTTGTTTCCCTATGCCCTACAAGACGTTGCACATGTTGTGAAATCTACAGTGGCATTATCATTCTGGAAAACAACCTGTTTTGATACGCAGTGTTTACCACCCGAAGTGGCGCAACATGCGAACTCAGCTGACTTCGTGTTATTGTGCCAGCTCAGTGTTTTTCCGTCAAAGGATACGGAAGGGACTTTCCAAGACGCCGGCCAACGTTGCGCAACTTCGTAAATAAATAAATTCATGCCCGGAACTATATTCTAATCCAAACAACAACGTACGCTGTCCAAAACGTCACCGGCGAGGTTCCAAAACTAGCACCGGGGTAGCCTCCGTAGCAGGCTTATAGAACTGGGGGTTTGGTGGTCTCCGGCTGTTTTCTGATTAGCCTAGTTCTTTAAAACGGGGGTAATTCAACCAGGCCGGCCATGTTGTCCATATGCAATCAGAAAATAGTACATAAAAGCTCCCAAAGACCATGAAGACCCCCCAAAACCCCCAGTTTTTGGCATACTGTGGAGGCTAGCCGGCGAGGTTCCAAAAGTAGCTCTGGGGAGAGAGACAGGACTTTGTTTTCAAACTGTCACGCAGCTGGTAATGAATCGGCAGTGGAAGAGGGGCACCACGTGGTAGCGCTTTGTTATTGTGACCGTGACCCGTCGGTATGTGTGAACGTTCGGTGGGACTCTATCTAGATGGGACCAAAAGTTCGCAGTGCCAACAAGCGCTCAGGGAAAATACACTTCTGGGTACACATTTTTTTGGGGGTCGCAATAATCAAGTTTTTATCTCAATTGCGCCTTATACTAGTCTCCACCAGACTCCTTTGCAGGCTGAATAGAATATATATATTATAGATAGTAGAGGAGCCAGAGAGGGTCCGTTTGCCTGCACATGCATTTAGGCCGATTTCTACTATTTATTCAGCCTGCAAAGGAGTCTGGTGGAGACTAGTATAAGGCACAATTGAGATAAAAACTCAATATTGCGATTCTTTGTTTAAAACATCTCTGCATTGTGGCGGGTGCCATGCACTTGTCAGCTCATACGGTAGGCCAATAGCACGGAGCACCGCTCCGAAAATCCAGACATATCAAGCCCAGATCTAGCACCATACGCTATCAATAGCATCACCATGCACGCGGCGCGTTTGAAACCCTGGATACTAAACAGAAATATGAATATTGGTTCTTGTTTATAGTTTTCGATCCGGCCAGACCCTGACCCGAGCCCCGGGTTCACCCTACAGGTCGGGTGAGGGGTCGGGTTTCATGTGTGGCGTGGCCAAGGATATATTCTGAAAAGGCGTCTGAAATGGAGCGATAGATTGCAAGGCGTCTTGAGAAATGAGAGGTGGCGTTTCGTAGTCTCCACCAGACTCCTTTGCAGGCTGAATGAATAGTAGAAATCAAGTCAGGGGAACATCATTGGCCAGAGGAGTTGGCCGGTCATAGAGGGTCCAGCTTGCCTGCACAGAGCAAGCTATGTATTCAGCCTGGAAAGGAGTCTGGTGGAGGCTAGTGTCTTTGTGTGACCTGGCCATCACGTCAGGCCAAGGATATTCTGAAAAGGCGTCTCAATGAGCGATAGGTTGCAAGCAAAACGTCTTGAGACGTGAGAGGTGGGGTTTCTTGTGTCTTGATGTGACCTGGCCATCACGTCAGGCCAAGGATATTCTGAAAAGGCATCCTAAGGAGCGATAGATTGCAAGACGTTTGTCTAAAGACATGGCAGATACTACTAGTATATCTAAGACGCCTTGAGAAGTGAGAGGTGGTGTTTCTTGTGTATTTGTGTGGTGTGACCTGGCCATTGCTAAAGGCCAAGGATAGCGACAAGACGTCTCAACGCAAGGAGTGAGATTGCGTTT
Source organism: Branchiostoma belcheri (assembly GCF_001625305.1). Classification (NCBI taxonomy): domain Eukaryota; kingdom Metazoa; phylum Chordata; class Leptocardii; order Amphioxiformes; family Branchiostomatidae; genus Branchiostoma; species Branchiostoma belcheri. The sequence goes on along the minus strand of NW_017802380.1, from coordinate 800,116 downwards.
GTCCAAAGACATTGCGCAAGTATATCCCGACTAGAACTTAGAAGTCTTGAAAAGTGATAGTGTGCTTCTTGTTTGTTGTGCCACCAGACCATTACGCCATTGACAAGGATATTCTGACAAGACTCCTTAAGGAATGATAGATTACGTATGTCCAAAGGCATTACGACAAGTATATCTAAGAAGTCTTGAAAAGTAAGAGTGCGTTTCCTGTGTGTTTCTTGTGTGTGTGACCAGACCGTTACAAGGATCTTTGACAAGGATATTCAGTCTCAAGGAATGATAGACTGCGTATGTCCAAAGGCATTACGGCAAGTACATTCAAGAAGCCTTGACAAATGAGAGTGTGACCTAGCCATTACGTCATTGGCAAGGATTTTCTGACAAGACGCCTCGAAAATGATAGATCGTGTTTGCCCCCAAGCATGACAATTACCGTATAAGTATATCCTGCTAACAAGACTTGAGAGGTCTCGCCTGTTGCCTTACATGGCCATTACTTCTGTGACAAGGATTTCCTTACAATTGGACGTCTAAAGGAGTAAAAGATCGCGTTTGTTCTCTGGCATGGCCATTGCATAAGTGACAAGTAGATGCTGACAGATGTGAAAAACTCGCAGGTACATAACACGACAATTAAATGATGAAAGACCTTTATTGTACATTCATGCCACGACGGGCTAGGTACAGGTCAAGACTTACAGACACATAACAAACAGTGGAGACAAAAGATACACTACTTGACTTAGACATACATGCACAAGGGTACTATACGCTAATAGTAATACAAAGTGTTCTAGCTACTGAGCTAATACAGTGACACTGTGTCAGTCAATTCCATAAAACGTTGAAGACTTTCTTGGAATGCGCTGCGGCGTTCTTGTCATTCTTAGATGTCGTACAGGTGTCCAAATAAAGAAACCTTCTTGAGAATCTGGAGAATCGGAGGACGGTATGTCCTTCTTCACAGTTCACTCGCGCATTCCAGAGGGTCCTTGTGCCCTTTGATTCACGCGTTCCCGTTGTTTGGGTCTGCGTGCCGCGCATACCGACCCGACACTGTAAACTGTTGCAGATCCTCGAGTGTTTTGAAATGTGGTCAGACCGAGCAACAAGACGTCTTGGAAAAGGCTGTGGGGGCAAACTGGCGCAGGGATTCTCAGTATCCCCATATCTTAAACCTAACCCGCAGGTGGTTTATGTAGAGGCTCCGTCGTTCGATTAGCCTCTACCAGGCTTCGGGACGCGGCTGGAAAGAGGAGAAACTGCGCAAAATAGAGAGATATTAACACACCGGGGAGTTGGTCCGCTAGAAAGTACAGTTTGCCGCACCCGAACTCTAGTATTTGGCAAATTCCTAGTCTTTCCAGCCGCCTCCCGAAGCCTGGTAAAGGCTATCGTTCGATGTGTGCGTTCTATTCCAGTTAGCGCCCCCCCCCCTCCTTCTATAATGTGATTGTAATTCAAGGTGACCGTGGGACCCTACATCGTCCTTGTTTAAGGGACAGCACCTTGAATTGATTTCAAAGACCGCTGTGTGTGCCTGGAGTTCTACTTCAAGTGTAATCTGTGTCATTTCCACCTGAAAACGTCCCTTGTAGTTGTAGAATTTCTAACCCTTCAGATTCTAGTAGTAGGTTACGACGGTCCTAGAAACGTCGGATCTAAGAAAAGATGTACTCTCCAAGAAAAGGTTTGGCTTTAGGGAAATTCTTGGCGCGTTTTAAGACTTTTTTAATCGGGGTTTCTTGTTTCCACTGGATGTTTTTTTACCCCAACCCAACCAAAAATTCCAGTGCAACAAAAGAAATCCCGATAAACAGCCTAAAAACGGGCCAAAAATAACCCCAAAACCCAAACCTCTGCTTGGAGAGTATAAAAAAAGACGTTGGAATTCAGATAAACTTCCCAGGCACTCGGAGGAATGTCAGACATGCCGTAATCCTTGCCCAAGTGTTTTGGGTCAACTACACAAAAGGGGCAAAACAGAGGTCGCCGTCACTCTCAGCAATGTTACAATGACATTCTTGCATTTTGATTTGATTAGGAACATTTTTTCTTTCTCAGAAACTCTTCGCTCATCTGCATTAAGTTTACGTAATTACCAATCTGCCGTATTGATGAAAGGCACATTTCCAAGACTGAAAGACCAACTCGGCATGCAAGAAAAATCATCTAAGGTGACCCGTGTCTAAAGAAACCTAAAGTTTCATGTTGGCCGCCCACCTTTCAACACCTTTTACAGTAAAAAAATGACATTGTGACTCAGACTGACAGCAGAGGCGGCTAAACATGAATAACACGGTTTGACAAAACTGTGTCACTTGGCGACATACCAAAAGGGACACAGTGTGTCCACCTGAAAGTCTGGTTATGTGGTGTATTTTTGGACGACAGGAGACTGTGTTTAATTATGGCGACAGATCCAGCGCGTGGTTCCCCGCTCCCACGAGAGACGTTGTCGCCTCCGGTTGATGGAATGAGGTTATCTTGTCTGTGATGTTGCTTAATTTGTCTCCACAGTTTTCTATCAGAAATTCCGCCGACGATTCTCTCATGACCCCATGCTGCATATAGTCTCTGTAAATGTGCACTAGCCTCGTGGTATGTTTGTTGTTATGTAACAGCAGATGCCATACGTTGTACATTGTGCAATTGGTGTGCAATATAGTTTATAAGTTTAACGTGGAGGAAGGGAAGGAAGAGAAATTAGGGGATAGATCATGGGGAACATTCGTGTCGAAATGGTTTCACCGCACTTTATGGTATCTGTTTGCAAAACTGTCTCATTATTATTAGTCATTATGCGGAACGTGGGAAGTTCATTATCAAGAAGTCAAACCACACAAAAACAGTAAACGTAGTACCTGTAAGTCTTTGTGTTACATACATTAATAGATGATCAAACAGTAGTGACATGTTCTCTGTTTCTTCACTTTGATCCTGACACTGTATTTGCAATTAGCCTCCGGGCATGATTATGGACATACAAGATCATTTAATCTTCTGAAATGAAATTCAACGTTGCTGAGACTGGTGGAAGTGAACTTTGAATAGAGCATAAAACGCTCATAGATATAGATAAACGTCGTCCCGAACGATTCGCCAATGGACCGTTCGAGATCGAACACGTCGAACCCCCTACATGTTCTATTTCGACCACGTCCGTCAAAATCAGCGAAATAGAACAGAGGATTCGATGCGTTCGATCTAGAACGGTCTATTCGCTATTATAAAATCAATAGTTTGTTTGACGTCCACGTGGCGACTAGACCGACTCAACCTGCCTTCGTCTCCGACGGTTTGACAGGATACAAATCACATCATAGAGCACCCTGCAAATTCAACAGGACAGGTGAATCTGTCGCCGACGGAAATAACCCATGTAGACGTGACAGACGGTGAAAGAATGGGGTTACACGTCCACAGGGAACTCAGACTTCTCCAGAAGTTGACAACTCTTGAAAAAGGACAGGGAATTTCTCCAGTATATATATGTCTCCGAGGAAGAAGAATGTAGAATTATTCTCTGGGTCTTTTAATTGCTGCACACAAGGAATGAAGCGCAGCGCGAAAATGAAATGTTTACTGACTTCACACTAGATCAGTGACACTGACAATAGCTTTTCTCTGACAGGCAAACATCTGAGGATGACAACTCTCCAGTGTCACTGACGACAGGTAGTGGATGCTACCTGAAATGTCTCCAAAATCATATCCAGTTGCTTGAGTAACTGTTTGTTGGCGTAGCTTATTGCCTATAGCTAGATGTCTAACCTTCACCGACAAAATGAACTCCTAGTTATGTTTACAACTTGAGGCCACGTGAACTTTTCGTACATCACCCAGAGTCATTCTCATTGAAAGTTCGCCTTCAACGTCGTCTTCTTCTTTCCTGGAAGACGACCAAGCGCCAAGCGAGGCGCCGTCTAGTCAATGGGCCCCGAGAGCGTCGATTTAAATTCACGATTCTGATCAAGGAGATCCTCCAACCTCCTTGAGGTAACGTTGAGCTCAGACGTCAGACGTAAATTCTATTATCAAGGCGACATTCAGTACATACCACAGACAATTTATCCAGAAGATAAAAGATAAGTTACTACTGAAGTCTCACCACCCTTCCTCCTGTTATTGACAACACCGTCGCCACCCAGAACAAAAACATTATGATATTTAGAAGGCGCCAGACAAAAAAAAACTCAATTTTTAGTCCCCTGTGATATGGAAATATGGAACATACGGTCTGCGGGAGTCTTGCGTATCTTAGATTCGTAGACGACTTATCAAGAAGTTATCTTGTGACATAACTCGTCGCAGGTCGTATGAAGGTCAAATATTGCAGGGCAGAGTCATGACGTTATTGTTTCCTCTTATGGCAGTGCACCAAAACCAACCAACCAACCAACCAACCAACCAACCAACCAACCAACCAACCAACCAACCAACCAACCAACCAACCAACCAACCAACCAACCAACCACAGCACATGTAGAGTTATTTGGCAGTCCTTAAACTCTAGGAAATCAGGTATTACACAATTTCAAACATTTCCTTTGCCGTTTATTGAAAACCTTGCCTTACATCCTCTGTACACCCTTGACATTGAAGGCAACCTTGCGGTTTTTCCACTTTCCTTCACATCCGACCCTTCTGTGTAAGGTACACGCCAGGGTGCCCTTGAACTAGCCTTGACTGCTGTCTTAAACTTGTGAAGACACAGCTTTTAAGTAATGCCATAGCAAGTAAATTGTATGGATGACATCCTCCGCAGTCTCCAAATGTAATGCGATAGCTAGGTCAAAAAAAAAACAAGTCGGGCAAAGAAAAAGAAGATTTCTACATTGTCAACTTTTTAGATCATACACCTTTTTAGACAAGAACGTGGAAAAATCATTCAAGCACATTAGACTGTCAACACTTTCCAAAACCGAACAATTGTGCCTCAACGTTTGCCGGATCGCTGACGGTCTCTGAACCGATAGACGTTTTACACATTTTGTCCAATTTTCGGTAGCCTCTACCAGGCACCGCGGATCGCTGGAAAAATAGTAGAAATTGGCCGAAATAAAGGGATAGTATACCAGAGAAGATCCCGCGGGCCATAGAAGATCCAATTCGCCATCCGCGGTGCCTGGTAGAGGCTACATTTTCGGCATGTTGTCCACTGTCAGAGGGCAACAACATTTCTTGTTTTTATTTCCAAAATCAGGCGAGAATCAATGCGCGCGCTGATGTCATCCATGAAAATTACTTGCTGTGGCCTAAACAAATAATCCTCGCCATGAACGTGGTATATCTAAGATCACAAAGGTTCCAGTCAAACTCTTGACTCGAAGGAAAGTCGCCCGTCGCGACTTCAGTCCCGACACGGGTCGCAGGAAATCCCGGGCCGTCTCCGACTCTGTCTGTGTTGTCGTTTAGGTGCGAGACAGACATCACCGCACTCGGAGACAATTTCTCTGAAGGAAACACTTGTGTGATTTAAGATTCGGTCTGGCTCTACAAATCCAAGAGTCAGACGGTGCCCGGCGCGACTCGGCTTTGGTTTACTAACAAAGGGAGATCAGACAATCGAGACAGGAAAGCCAGCGTAATTTTTTCACGTAGAAATGTGATCAGGAGGGTTTTTGGACTCCTTGATTTGATCAAGTACTGTTGACATTCGGAGTTGACATTGGTGGTGACTTGGTACTGCAACGATGGGGGCGCTGCAACCCACTGCAATTTTGCTTGATGTCTTGATTACCTTACTTCAAAGGAGACAAAGGAGGATTAACAACTCAATGCTTTTAATACGCAACGGAAAGCCCAAAAGGGCTCACGTCTAGCCTCTACCGGGCTTCGGGAGGCGGCTGGAAAGAGTAGAGATCGGTCAAATCATGGTCAAATAGAGGACCTTGGAGCATTTTGCCGCACCCGAGAGCGGCAAACTGTTCTCTCCAGCAGACCAACTCCTCAGGCATGTTATCTCTCCATTTGGCCGATTTCTACTCTTCCAGCCGCTTTCCGAAGCCCGGTAGAGGCTAGTTCAAATCGACCAAAACAAAATAAGACCAAGAAAGGTATCATTACTATCGATGCAGCCCCTTCCTCGTGATTAACATGTCTAGTCAGTCCCGGCATGGGTGTGTTTGTTTTGATGTGTCTGACAGAGGAATGTGTGTGAATGGTTCAGGTCAGGAGAGTAGATTATTTGTGCTTGGAGAATTCACTAAAGGCGAATACGTCCCCTTTCCGCGAAAAGAGGGGAGAGTCATTTGTGCCAAACGTTTACACATACAATGTTCTATATAAAGACAGATTTTTTCTGGGCCAAATGTCAAAATATCGCAGCGTAAAAATTGAATATACAGACGAAACTGTATCCATGAAAAGAGGGTAGATAACATAATGTAATTATGCCAAACGTTTCCATATACGCTATTTACAAAGAAGGAATTTTCGGGGCCAACCATAAAAATATTAAACCATAAAAATGAAATATACAGACGGAACTGTTTCCACATTAGACATTGCTTTCAGTGAGAAATTCCGCATGATTGTTTTCACATTCTGGTGCCGAAAATGCCATCAATCCTGTGGGACCCGCCAGACAGCGGTTCAACCTTTAGAATAGACTAGACCGAATCATATGTATTCTCCCGGCACCGCTTCACACCCACACTTCTTCCCAGGGATGCCGCGCCGCAAGATATTATATGAGTTATTGAATCATCCCGATCAAATTACATGTAAGGAAATGCTCAATTTTGCGGAACCAGAGGTCCTGAAAGTGGGGCTAATTTCCTCAATATACGGCTGCCCTGGGCACGGTTAAAACGTTACCCTGCGCACTTCCGTGTTATAAAAAGATCACAGGCCGGCAGAGGAGATGTTTGATTACATGGCAATCGAGTTACAGACTTCCCTGTAGTCTTTCGGGAATCTTGGGTTCCGTGTCTTGGGTTAGAAGTGCTCCCGCGAGGTGCACTATGGGGCGGAAGCAGATTGAGCGGTCGACTCGTACCGTATTTATCTTCATCCAGGTCGAATGTCGCCACGTTACGTTTAGATTAGAGTGCCGTACAACTGTTGGTGTTATCGCGAACGGTTTGACATTTTATCTCATCTCTAGCCCCCATTCCCCTAGCCTGGGTACCATCCTATTTGTATGCCGGGGCTCCCATACTCATAGCCTGGATGCCAGACCCAAAGCACACTGGACACAAAATATCTCAGTGTGCCATGCTCACTGAGATATTTTGTGTCCAGTGTGCTTTGGGTCTGGCATCCAGGAGGCTACCATACTCACTCACTATTAAGAAATAGCGAGTATGGGAGCCCCTGCATACAAATACGATGGTACCCAGGCTATCATTCTCCAATAATCGAAAGGTAAAGTTGACAAATAAACGTTTCCTACGAACGTCAGGTGGTTCTTTTTGGCACAATTTGAAGAAAACTTCCGTTAATTTGTTGAAGTACAAGTACATGTATTGACATTCTTTCGTCTTGTGTTGACTGCATAGTAGTATCTGACCCATATCAGAACGGTAAATATTGCCTGCAACGTTCTCGCTCGGGGCTTGCAAATGTCACGTTTTACCAGGAAGCTTCCGCACTGGTCACAATATTTCGGGGAAGTGTTGACGTCTTTTATTGTTTGCATAACTGGCACGGCAGGCTCATAATAGAACGTACGGTAAACATTGCAGGCGGTTCTTGTTAGGGGTTTTCAAATGTCACGAATTACGCGGAAACTTCCGCACCTATTTTCGGCGAAGGCGAGTTTGTTGACGACCCTTGGGCTTGGCGTTTGTTGGCTGCAACTTCTGTTGGCTGCCAGCCAATATCCTTTCTTTCGCGGAAGCGCGCTGGTGGTTCTTCCGTAGCCATTTACAGAACATATGTAGCCTCCACCAGGCCTTTCTACGGGAATACGGATCGTAAAATTCGGCAAAAAGGAGAGTAAAATTGGCCTGGGGAGTCCGGCCGCGGAAGGTTGTTTCTTTCCCTTCCAGGCTAGTCAAACCCCAAGGCGGCCAAACTCCCCTGGCAAACGTTCTCCTATATATAGCCAGCGTAGTTAGTCTGGTAATACAGTGGTATTGACTGGAACATATGAACCATTTCGTATACGTCATACTCCGGTCTAGCTGTGTTATTCGTGTAGTTTGTTTACGGCCCTTCGGCTTTTGTTGGCTGGCAGCCCAAATGCTTTCTTTCGCAGAAGCGCGCTGGTGGTTCTTCCGTAGACTTTTACAGAACATGTGAACCAACTCGTTGTGCGTCATACTCCGGTCTAGCTGTGTTATTTGGCCGGCTGCACGGTCACTGCGAACTGTCGCTGGGCCGTGTGCGCGTGAATTATGCTGACTGCAGCCTCTTGACGTCACGACGCAAGCCAAGCGGGCAGCCGCGGCCAGCCTGATCGCCGCCGGACGTGACGTAGCCGTGACGCAAGCAGCGTCATTTCCGGTATTCCCCAGAGAAGAAGGGGAAGTGCAGGGACTGCCCCGCACGTTCAAATGTTTTGACATCCGGAGGGTTTTCCCCCCAGTAAAGGTGTCAAAAGGTGAGAGAGGAAGTTCCCTGCCTTCGGCGAAAACATTTCCTCAGGCTTTCTGAGGTTTAAACACGTTCTATCTTACGTCATTTCCTCAACGTTAACTGAAAATAGCTACCTACCTATGTACCTAGCCAGTCCCATGACCGACACTGATCGTCTGGGGGACAATGCAGACCTTGCAACAGATAGCTACGGGTCGCAAAAAATGAATGAAAGATCTTTTATTGCACGTTTACGCTTTTACAAGCTCCATGTAAGTACAAGCGAAATAAATAATTTCTGGGTACAATTACAATGATAAGAGTGTGATATCGGCTTATTTCTTCACCTAAGATTACCATGATGCCACAAAATATTAACCAGTTCAGGTTCAAGTTGTTCTAGTTAAATTTCTCGCTTCAGCTGTAAATGTAAAGGCAAATACACATGAAATAAAGCTGAAGATGGTGGGACGGTCATATGTTTATGTTATAAAACGGATAACCGGAGGATCACTTCCGCCGGTTGGTGCTGAACAAGCTTGTCGATAGTATTACCAAAAAAGGAAGTGCCATGTCCTTATTGTTGGCAGGCGCCCAGAAGGAGTACACTTGTCTTTAGTGATCACCTCTGGAACTTCCTGTACGTATGTTTCACGTGTTGTGTGGAGGAGCCCGGTTCTAGTGTCTCTCTGGAGACGCGCCGGAAATTGTCTCCGTCAGTAAAATTTCAGCTGAGTCGGCAGAACAGTTCCTCCGGCGGGCGGGGTGTCGGTATCTCCGGTATCTCCGCTTCCTGTGTGTGGGTACAGAGACAACGGTTTAAGTTGCATCCGACGCCTGCAGGATGTAACGTTATAAATATATAATACTTTGATTTCATATCCTGTGCGTGACACTATAGAGTACATACTTATTCTAATTAATAATCTAGCAGGTTCGTTGTTACTTCTTAGACACACTTCCGATGGGGTGAAACATACATCCTGTTGTTGCCATAACTACAGAGAAACTACATGAGAGCGGAAGCCGCTCTAGGGTTATCACCGTGTTACCTGCGGTTATGCTACGTTCACTCCTCGTGCAGGTGTGATGAGAGGGACCTGGAGAGAGAAATAGAGAGAAACGGCAGATAGGTAGATGGATGGATGGATGGACGGATTGATGAATGGATGGATGGATGGATGGATGGATGGATGGATGGACGGATGGATGGATGAATGGATGGATGGATGGATAGATAGAAGAGAGAGAGAGCGTGTGAGTGTGTGTTACCTGCGGTTACGCTACGTTCACTCCTCAGACAGATGTAATGAGAGGGAGAATGAGAGATAGAGAGAAAGGGGAGATGGATGGATGGACGGATGAATGGATGGATGGATGGATGGAGTGAGAGTGTGTGTTACCTGCGGTTACGCTACGTTCACTCCTCGTGCAGGTGTCATGAGAATGAGAGATAGAGAGAAAGGGGAGATAGATAGATGGATAGATGGGTGGAGTGAGTGAGTGAGTGAGTGAGTGAGTGAGTGAGTGAGTGAGTGAGTGAGGGAGATAGAGATAGATAGATAGAGAGACCCGTGTTTGAGAGTGAGAGAGTGTGCTAGTATCGTCAACAGTAGAAGAAGGTGGGAGCAGAAACAAACTGCTCTTGCTGACGCTTGTGTTATTGAAAATCTGGCTGTTTGTAACTTTTCGTGATATCAATGGTCTCCTGAGCAACAAAAGTTCACGGAAAGGAAGCGGAAGAGAAAGAGGATATTTTTGTACATCGTGGCATGAAACTGCATCCTTTCATTTGTGTAGCGGAACAACTAATGAAACTTGTTTCCTTTTATCAGTGCAAGGGAAAGAGTTCACTTTCAAATTCAGTTCCGGTATAAGAAACCGGCATCTAATTAATTTTGTACTAAAGATTTTCAGTCACGATTTTCGCCCATACCGTTTCTTAACGTGTTTGACTGTTCCAAGCAGAGGTTGATGGGAGAAGATCGTAACCTTTTATATATTACCGGTAGTTTCTCAGTAGTTACAGTATCAGTAGTTCTATATGTACTAATTGTCTGTTTTCATACCATGTTTCTTCTGTTCCTGCTATTAGCCCTCGGGCAAGAATTTGCAATAAACAATTATTATTGTCGATGCCCCGAATTGGACCTTCTCTGGCCAATGGATACTGCCTGGCCAATTTGATACTGTCTTTTGTGCCACCCTAGGATCTGCTTGGAGATTAGGCTTCTTCAACTTGACTGTCAACTGTGTTAATGTTGCTTTTTTAAAACCTGTCTGATTCGTCCTCATTGTCAGTCTGTCCGCCCCTCCCACCTCCTCCCTTCATCGCTCACGATCGTCTCTGCCTGATAACTAAAGCCACAAACGCGATCTTTCCGAACGATCGGCCGCCTTCATAACGAGAAAAACGCCTCGCGTAGCAGACTGAACGTGCGGGGAATGAAAAGGACCGTCGTTTTCTTCAGGGCGGAGGCATATTTGTGGCCCTGTCAGGTTCAGTTTAGTTCCTTTTTACAGTCTTGAGCCACCCGCTCGTAAATGCTCGCCCGTATCCTACCCCGACTTTCCATCCATCGGTGGGGAAAGGCCAATTTGAGCTCGTAAAAAAGGCGCGGCCTGTCATCAGGTATCGAGCGCGGGAAATCTTCGCAGAGCCCGCGCCAAGGCCGACGTAGACATCATCGGTACAGCTCAGGTTCAGAAAATCGATTTTCGGCTGGCGGGAAAAATTCCAGACGTCGCGTACGCACGTACGTCAAGTTGAAGGTGATGTACGTCGCGTCGCCTGACAGGCGCGGTCCCCCGGCTGTCTAGTAGATCTGGACCGGGCTGCGTGCGCTGGGCGGGGCTAGCCTCTGTAGCAGGCTTATAGAACTGGGGGTTTGGTGGTCTTCGGCTGTTTTCTGATTAGCCCAGTTCTAAAAAACGGGGGTAATTCAACCAGGCCGGCTTCTTGTCTATATGCAATCAGAAAATAGCACATAAAAGTTCCCAAAGACCCCTAAAATCAGGGAGGGCAGGGAAACACAGTCAGCACCAGGGACAGGGAAACACAGTCAGCACCAGGGACAGGGAAACACAGTCAGCACCAGGGACAGGGAAACACAGTCAGCACCAGGGACAGGGAAACATAGTCAGCACCAGGGACACAAAAACCACAAAATTAGAAGATAAATTACCAAATTCCAAATTTAGGCGTGGCAACTGGCTCAAAGATTGTGCAGTATATGACCCTAAAGGACCACCATAAAAGGTGTTCGTGAAAGAACCGTTTCTTATTTGAATAAAAACTAGAAAAGATCGAAGTTTTGAATAAAAACTTGACAAGATTGTAGGAGCGCCCACGTGTGTGTGGGAAGTGATGGCAGCACGTCCCGACGCTGTTAAATGATGCGGCTCACGGGTCGGTATGGATCCGCCGACGTATCAGTACATCAGCGAGACACCGCGCTCTTTCACGTGAATACTAACATGCCCGTGGCCAGGATTTTGAAGGGGGGGTTCTTCCCACTGTCTGATGGACCAGCGAGCGCCGTATGCACGAGGCGAGCGCCGTTCGAAGGCGCGAGGTTCCTAGGGGGGTCCGGAAAATTGTGAAAATTGAACCTTCTGAAATGGCATTTCCTGCGTTTTTGAGAGGATCTTAAAGGAAAAATTAGACATAAATTTTTCTTCAATGTGATACGATTCAGTCATATATATATATTCAGTCTTCATATTCAGCCTGATATACTAGTAAGTCCTGAGTAAGTCGACTCAGAAGTCTAAGAACCTGGAAGAACAGTGCTGTACATAAAAACAGTTGAAAGGTGGAGGAACACTTCCTTATTCCTTACGAATTGTGATGACCCTAGTTTTCTATCTGCACGAATACTCAATGACATATTATACATCGCTTCAAGGTATGGAATGAATACAGCAATAAAGTATCAAGGAATAGCAATCAAACAAATATCCAATTTGTAATTCATTATTACGTACATATACTACCTACCATGAAACTATTAGCATTACTGTATCAGAAGGTCGTTAAGTTTTAACGCAAGATGTAAGTAAAGATTCCGTTGCATATTAATCCAATTTGTACAGACTTTACTACATGGTACTCCATCAGGCATAAATTATATCTAGAGCGACGTGCGGTATATTACTTTCATATCTCCCGCTTGCGAGCAATAAGGTAGCATAAGTTGCAGAAGTGGGTAATAGACGAATTTTCAAGAGCCAAAAGTAAATTAGCATATTGCACTTGAGTCCTTCTTGAAATGTCACGGGAACGGGAGTTGGGACAGCGCATTTAGACTGGTACATGACTATCTAATTTTTCCCCATGCAATATGCCTGCTTAGTATTGTTTGTTTGTGTACATTTCTGTGTTATTTTTATGTAATATCATATCTTTGTTAATTATTAATTCTATGTTCGATATGGCGGCGCTTATACAAGTTTAATTAACTTGGGTGCGTCGTCATCGCAGTCTTGTATTTTCATTTATGTGCTTTTGATGAATAAAAAAATGAAAAAAGTGAGAACCATGCGATGGTAGTCCTCTAGTCTCTACCAGACTAACTACGCTGGCTGTATATAGGAGAATATTTGCCAGGGGAGTTTGGCCGCCTTGTAGGTTTGACTGGCCGCGCAGAGGGAAAGAAACTACCTCCCCGCGGCCGGACTCCCCTGGCCAATTTTACTCTCAATTTTACCTTTTTCCGAATTCTACGATCCGTATTCCTGTAGAAAGGCCTGGTGGAGGCTAGTAGTCCTCTGTGATTGTGCATTGTGGATTTCCGTCACGTGCCACGTCGCCGCGCGAGTCGCCGCAATGCCCCCGGGAAAAATAAATCTTACCCTGGGTGTGGCTCTTAATGTGTCTGTGTGGAGATATCATAAAGGTGCTTAATACTGTTATGTCTGTAGATATGCTCTTTTGAGCTGTGTAAGCTTACTGTATATCGTAATAAACGCAGATATATATATACGCGGTATACTGGAGGCTGTAGTGTGTATATCGCATGTGCTGTGGTTGCTATTAATTATTTCGTGTCTAGCTGGCTGTGGCGACTCTACGCTTCGCGCGAAATTACGAATTCCAGGCATGCAGAAAAAAATGGCCTTGTGTGCGAGAAAGTAGCCTTGAAAAAGGCCGAGTGTGCGAATTGACGTAAATCAAGCGAAACGAATGAATGTATAGTAAATATATTCCCCTTGATATGTGTCCTTGTAGAACCCGAGGCACTGTCAGACCAATAAAACACAAGACTACGATTATTGTGCATGATGGTAGCTGCTCCTTGGAGCGTGTTATTTCTTGAATTCAAAATCACTGCGTTTACGATCAAAGGCGCTGACTTTTATGGAATGATAATGGAGGTATGAAGGGACGTTCCGTTGTTGCTGATAACTGGAGATGCGTTACTCAATGACGGATGCTAATGTGAAAGAACAAAGAACACAAAACGGTTTGTCCCACAAAAGAGTTCACGGTCTACAACTCTTGGATGTTAATTTTCTATTCTGTGGTCGTTTTACTTTTAAGATCAAGGACGCTGTTTAAGATTAAGGACGCTACGGTTATAAACCTCCTTGCAATTGGTACGATGAATCTTCGAATTCGGCTATATCAAGCTTTAAGGAGGTTTTGGACCGTGTTGCAATGTGGAAACGTGGCGAGTATAGCTACTCATGTTTTAAGTCCGCTCTCCTAACACGAAATTACAGATTCCGCGACTTGGCCTTGTATCAGATGTATCTGTATCTGTATCAGTATAGCCGGTAAAAGTGCCCTTCGGCGTAACACACCAGCTTCGCAGGCACGCGGCCCGGCGGCAGTTAGCTACATTACATCGAACGACTTGTTACACTCAATCTTTTCACATTTAATTTCAGGAGTTGTTTAAAAGCTTTCTAGTGATGATGTGCTTGGTGGCAACGAGTTCCAGTCTACGATAGTTTTGGGAAATACGAGTTATGAATGTAAGAAATCGTTTCCAGGGGTTGATGCAACGTCGCAACGTGGCAGGTATATTACAGCTACTCATGTTTGAAGTCCGCACTCCGCAACACGAAATTACAGATTCCAAGACTTCACCTTGTATCAGATGTATGTTTTTTTCAACAGTTTATTCATAAAAGCCAGCCTAGCAGCCTGTACAAAACATGCTGAATAACACTGACTTTTTACAGTTGATTGTATGGCAAATACAAAATTAATATGACAATACATATACAACAACACTAACACAAACATTGCAAAAAGCCTCACATGGGCACTAAAGTAAAGACTAGAGCGTCCTGACATTGCTTTATAACCCGGGGTTGATACATTATTGCAATGTTTCAAGTCCGCACTCCGCAACACGAAATTACAGATTCCCAGACTTGGCCTTGAGCGCGCTGCTCTAGCCGCGAGAATGTACGAGGTGTGCGCGGAAGCGTGGAACGTCCTTTATTCCGGGCCGACTTGACCTTGGACTCAGACGAGACGCACACGCGCTCATTAAGGCTGAGATTGAGGAGAAGACGGCGCGAGCGTGACCTGCGTGCCGGGCGGTGTAGCCTCCTCTTCAGGCGTCCCGGGAGCGGTATTTTGCAGTGTGTGTGTGGTAGCCTTCACCAGGCCTTTCTACGGGAATACGGATCGTAGAATTCGGCAAAAAAAGAGAGTAAAATTGGCCGCGGGGAGGTAGTTTCTTTCCCTGCGCGGGCGGTCAAACCACAAGGCGGCCAAACTCCCCTGGCAAATATTCTCCGGCTATATACAAACAGCGTAGTTAGTCTGGTAGAGACTATGTGTGTGTGCATTTTTTTTAATCAAACGTAGATCGCACGCATTAGAAGCCCCGGCCAAAAACCCTAGTATGTTATCCCCTGGAACGTGATTGAATGCAACTTTGCCGCGTCTGTGTCAAGGAGTAAGAGTAAGTATAAGGAAGGAAAGAATAAATAGGTTACCAAATACATGTATCAAAAGATCTAGATGTACCAAAAGATCTATATCTAAAGTTCCAGGGATAGCATACTAGGGTTGCCGACCGGAGCTTCTAATGCGTGCGATCTACGTTTGATCAGAAACTAAGCCCCCCACCCCATCCCATAAAAAATTTTTTTACAGATCCCAGAACGCCTGAAGAGGAGGCTACAGTCTGCCCGTGCGTAGACTGCCTCAACCTTACAGAGTAGGGCAGGCAAGGGCGCGCCGATCTGGGCATGCGCAGTCGGCAGGAGAACAGGTGCACGTGACCCAAAATTGAGGACAGCTCTCGGCTCTAGGAAAAGGGCGTGGCGCCGAAACGGTTCTTGCGGTGTAGCTTTTTTCTTTCTTTCATTGATCGAACCCAAATTCAAGTTGAAGTAATCTTACATCACTGTCAGCAGCACTCAAGTTGAAATCAACGCACTAGTATATCAGCACCATCACCAAACGACAAAAAACAAAACAGGTAACAAAATAAACATATTGGAACATATACGGATAAATGAATGTACGCAATTACGAAAATAATAGCTAGATGATGAGAAGCATTTTGATTTTGCAGTGTAATCTTTCCTTGTCGTTCCATCAATAATTAAGGGGTAAAGGATACATTAATACCTGAACAAATACAGTCTCTCACTTTTAACTACGAGTCTACTAGTCTATCACGATACTGGCACTGTAAATATATCTTCTGTCTTTCCCCAGACCACTTGTTCATCGTTTTGACTGTTCATAAGGCTCCCGCGGACTTTTTAAAATTCATAATGGGTCGATGTTGTCTGCGGGGCCTAGCCTCCATAGCATGCCAAAAAATGGGGGGGGGGGTCTTCATGAGCTTTTATGTGCTATTTTCTGATTGCATATAGACAACATAACCGGCCTGGTTGAATTACCCCCCTTTTTTGATCTGGGCTAATCAGAAAACAGCCGAAGACTACCAAACCCCCAGTTCTATAAGCCTGCTACGGAGACTAGGGAGGGGATGGTTTCCTTGTTTGTTTTTGTTTATTGTTTTTGCACAAATAAAACAAACTATAACAGTTGAGGAATAAATAGACATGCGTGGGAGGGCCGTAAACCTGGTGGTTAAGCTTAGGCTCTCCCCGATACTAGTGCTACAAAATTAAAAGATAATTTACCATTATTACTACAGGAACCAAATTTGAAGCAAAGAAAACCTTTATTCATTCCCATTTCTGAATACCTATTCTATAAGCCTGCTACAGAGGTTAATCAGAAAACAGCCGAAGACCACCAAACCCCCAGTTCTATAAGCCTGCTACGGAG
The DNA here is from genome assembly GCF_001625305.1 of Branchiostoma belcheri. Taxonomy (NCBI): domain Eukaryota; kingdom Metazoa; phylum Chordata; class Leptocardii; order Amphioxiformes; family Branchiostomatidae; genus Branchiostoma; species Branchiostoma belcheri. The sequence goes on along the minus strand of NW_017802380.1, from coordinate 783,321 downwards.
GCTAATCAGAAAACAGCAGAAGACCACCAAATCCCCAGTTCTATAAGCCTGCTACGGAGGCTAATCAGAAAACAGCCGAAGACCACCAAACCCCCAGTTCTATAAGCCTGCTACGGAGGCTAGCCGGGTCGATCTGAAATGCACCCCGCGTCGTGTCGTGATCCTCACCGAGATCTATCAAGACCATTCCGCGGAGCTTTCCGGGCGGCGGATAGTAGGATCTTATAAGGCTGGCGTGCAAATTAATTACGTGCTAGCTGGAGATGGGTGAGACGTACGCACGGCGAGGCGAGGTGCGGGCACCGAGAAACCGCAAAAACGACGTGTGCTGCATGACAAGAACACCGCCTACGTTAACCTGTCATATAGGCATGTCTGAGGGGAGCAGCTTGCATGTGTGTAAAGAAAGATGCAAAGCGTATCTAGTAAAAATCAAAATAAAGAAACTAACGACATTCTAATGTGGAAGGGGGTATATTACCAAGTCGACAGGTGTCGACAAATGTTGTGATTTTCTTTATTTTAATTTTTACTAGACATGCTTTACCTTTATCCTTCACACCTCTATATCATGCTATTAGCCTTCGGGCATTAGCTTGCAGATTTTTTTTCTTCAGATTTTAACTCCAACTATCCTTGCTAGCTCATTCGCTTTCACCCCTTTCTCGAAGAAGAACTTATAAATACCGGGGCACCGGTCTTAATATCGATCGTCTGTAACCTCTACTACGCGGATTTTCCCGCCCTTTTCCAGCACTCGGCCTTACTACTCTATATGAATAATGTACTAGTAACATTTCTCGTATTTGAGCTACACCATCCTATATTCCAATTCCAATTATTTTTCATTTTTACTAGACATGCACACTGTCTGTTATATTACCTTGCAATTAGTCCCCCGAGATAGACTTAACGTCAATTTTAATTCGCATGTTCAAATGCTCCTTTTAAATCCACATATCATCCTTTGCTCGTAACCTTCTCTCGGCGGCTGGTAGTATTAAAATAACTTAAAATAAAATTTCCAACCGCCCCTGAGCTTGCACAGGAGGCTATCTTTATCGATCGATATCGTCTGCAACCTCTACTACGCGGATTTTTCCCGCCCTTTTCCCGCACCCGGCCTTACTACTCCACATGAATAATTCAGCGCCCCGGTAATCCCGTACAAATCGCGCGTCTCCGCACTCGGGGGCAGGGGTCACGGGCACCGCTTACTACGGGCCACCAGTGCGCGTGCGCCGGGCTCTTATCGCTGACAGCGGCGCTACGCACAGGTGGATGTCACGTAACCTCTACCAGGCTTCTGGAGACGGCTGGGAAGAGTAGAAATCGGCCAAATAGAGAGATAACATTAGCCTCTACCAGGCTTCGGGAGGCGGCTGTGGAAAGTGTAGAAATCGGCCAAATAGAGGGATAGCATGCCAAGGGAGTTGGTCCGCTAGACAGTGCATTTTGCGAATCTCCAAGCAGATCTTTTGGTGGGGGTAAGACAGTATCAAATTGGCCAGTCTGTAACCGTTTCCCCACCCAAGGTGATGGTAACGACAAAAAAAGGAGCCATATATAAAAAGCTAACGATATTCCATCATCATCCTCTGCTTGGAGAGTACATTTTGCCGAAGCGCGAGCGGCAAACTGTTCTCTCCAGCAGACCAACTTCACTGGCATTCTAGCTCTCTATTTGGCCGATTTCTACTCTTTCCAGTCGCCTCCTGGAGCCTGGTAGAGGCTAGGTTTGACGGCCTCGGGAGATTGCCGGGAAAATCCGCGGGGGAATTTTCGCCGTGACGCCGTCTGCCCTCTTTGATCACCGATGCGCTGACACATGTGCAAACGACACGCACAGAATTTATTCTTAGATTCAAGTTAATAATGAATGAAATGAAGAACTGTATTGTACGTTAAATATGCTCTTACAAGCTAAGTACAGGCCATGAATAAACAGGGGAAAAGAATACAACAATAACTTAATTAAACTTAATTAAACGATACACACTATTACTAGATTAGAGAAGAGATAGAGGTTTCATAGAGAAAAGAAAGGGCATTGCCCGCGCAATGAGATGCCGCTAATCTACAAGAAGATGCTGAGATGGGAGGTCGCAACGTCTTCTTCATAAAGCAGAAATCTGGCGAATCTGTGAGCTCTAAAAGGGTATCAAAGTTTCTGCTAGGGATACGGATGGCGTCCTCTCTATCACGGTGAGATTTCTAGGGATATCCCCATGTTCGCAGGTCTCTGAACCTGTACAGTTTTATAGGGCATGCAGAAATAAACGTTCGACACTGGCGATTTTAAAATCCCGCGACCTTCTGGCTATCAACAACTCGGATCTAAGGTCATGAACAGTGTGACACCAGCTTATGATTAGTGAGATTCTCTCAATATATAATAAGGATGGGTGGATGTAAGAAAAGTCTCGACATCTGCTTGGAGATAATAAAAGAAATAGGAAGAATTAAGTTTAACGTTGTCTGTCAGTGTGCGTCGTTGCATGATGAGATATGCTAGATTTACAATACAGATACAGTAACCTTTATTGTACATTCATGCCCTATCGGACTAAGACTAAGTACAGGTGAACAGATGTAAAGGTATATACATGTTTGTTGTACAAGCAGGACTAACTACATTAGCTCTAAAACTACTCTAATACAGAGGTTCGGCTTGTTTAATACAGAATGATCAGAGCAATGACAAGTGGCAAGTGCGGTGTGTTTACTCGACAGAAGTCGAAGGACTCACAGTGCACAATGACCTAGCTAGCACACGTGGCTCGCCTGAGTATTCTTGTCTCTACCAGACTAACTACGCTGGCTATACATAGGAGAATAATTGCCTTGTAGGTTTGACAGACCATGTAGGTTGAGAAACTACTTCCCCGCGGCCGGACTCCCTTGCCAATTTTACTCTCTTTTTTGCCGAATTCTACGATCCGTATTCCCGTACGGAAAGGCCTGGTGGATGCTACGAAGGAATCACAATGACCTAGCTAGCACACGTGGCTCGCTTGAGGAGTACTGTATTCCGCGAGACGCTTCGCCCCACTTGTGCTCCCCGTAGCCTCGAGCCACCAGGCCTTTCTACGGGAATACGGATCGTAGAATTCGGAAAAAAAAGAGAGTAAAATTGGCCAAGGGAGTCCGGCCGTGGGAAGTCAAACCTACAAGGCAGCCAAACTCCCCTGGCAATTATTCTCCTATATATATAGCCAGCGTAGTTAGTCTGGTAGAGACTAGCTAGCACACGTGGCTCGCTTGAGTATTCCGCGAGACGCTTCGCTCCACTTGCGCTCCCCACAGCTACACTCCCGTGCAGGCAGACATGTGGGGCAAGGTTACGCCTCGGGCAAACTTGCAGATTCACATCAACAAACGATCGCTAAGCGCCTGCGCAGAGGGCCGCCATGCCACGCGACGGGCCGCGAAAGTTGTGCGCTTTTATTGAAATTGTGTACATACAAGGACATGCAATCACATTCCATACACATGCGTTTTATCAAGGTTTTATGTATGTATCGTTAAAAACCTGAGTGCCTATTCAAATGCGCGAAAATGGCCCGAGGTGATGATGCTAGTTAGGGGTTAAATGTGAATGACCTTGGTATCTTTCTGTAATCCTTTGCCAAATGGAAAAATGATTACGGGAAATCTTAGGGGCGTAGGTTTACAGGCTGTGTGTGTTTTATCACCACTGCGTTGGATAGAGGTGTTAACATTGAGAGTAACATATGGCAGGGTAGTCCTGTTTAATAGCTTACTAGCAGACTGTGCGAGTTGGGCTTTCGGGGGTGGAATATCAGTTCTATCTGTACTCAGTTGCTTGTGCCACGTCTAGGTAAGAGAAAATGCAAGAGAGGCAAACGAATTGTGAAATACGGATGTATGCCTTGTCTCCAATAAACCTACCCGTATGTGGACAACTCTGCACTTCTAGAATATATGGCCGGCCAACTCAAGTTTATTTCTCTCCGCAAAATTTGGGCCATCGCAGGTCTGGTAAATGCTATTATCATTATGTATGCCAACATTCCCCGCCACGTGTGCTACAGTTTCCTAAGGTTTATGTTTCCGTGTGTGGACAGCTCTGCAATAATTCTACAATACATGCCCGGCCAAGTTTCTAAAATTTCTCGCAATTTGGGCCATTTTCTATACATTTTTTTAGCCCTCAAAGGGGTCTGGTAAATGCTATAATTATGTATGCCAACATTCCCCACCACGTGTGGTGCAGTTTCCTAAGGTTTATGTTTCATTCCCCATGTGAGCCGTACACATGAGACATTATAAGTCTATCCCTGAACATGGGACAAGGTCAGGAATTACAAAGTCAAATGAGGGTGCCTATCCCGACATGTTCCCATCGATGAAGGTTAGACATCCAGGTAATAAGATACGCCAAAAAGCAGTTACTCAGGCAACTGGATATGATGTTGGATTCTGGATATTTTTCAAAATCATATCCAGTTGTATGAGTAACTGCTTTTTGGCGGGGGAGAGGTATTTTCTGATCAAACGTAGATCACACGCAATAGAAGCTCCGGACGGCAACCCTATAGAAGCTCCGGACGGCAACCCTACATAGCTCTTCAGGGATCTGTGCGATCTACGTTTGATCAGAAAATACCTCCCCCCCCAAAAAAAAAACAACGACCGATCCCGGAACGCCTGAAAAGGAGGCTATGCCTCGTGAGTGCGCGCGTGCGGCCTCTCCCCTGGGCCCGACGGCAGACAGGTTAGAGAATTATGAATGGAAACCAAACGAAGTGCAAAGATCGCGTGATTGTCACAATAGAGCCGGGAGTAATACTAGTGTCTGCACACGTGATGTACATACGAAAGGGATATAATCGTTTTGCCTTCTGTGTGCGTGTGTTCATTCAACCGAATCTTTCCCACCCCGGGGGCCCGGCGATATTGCGATGCTTTGTTGATTTCCAAGCAGATCCCCGGTGGCAAGAAGACAGTATCAAATTGGCCAGGCAGTAGCCATTAGCCAGAGAAGGTCGCCGGCCACCGACGGTTGGTGGGGGTAGCGACAAAAAGGGCCATATATAAAAGCTAACAATCATTCCCCCACAACCTCTGCTTGGAGAGTAATGTTTTGTTATCTATGCGCACTATCTCTGTAAAAAAAAGACATCAATCAAGCAGAAACGATCTCTAGAGTCTATATAAATGAGATAAGTTCTCTATATACATGTATTGAGTTCTCGGTGGCCACAGGCACTTTTTATGGAAAAGGCTCAACGGTTATTTGATTTGATAAGCCTCTGTGATGATAAGATATCAGTCCGTCCAAGGCTACAACTGTGTATACGGCCTTGTCCTGGCCGGCTATCCGGCACGGGGAGGGGAGACCTTGGGACAGTTCCGTGCACGGGTCAGTGCATGTCCCAGACAGAGATCTAGAGAGAACAGGTGAAATTCGGTGCTTTGTTAGCCAGGCACAGCGGATCGCTGGAATATAGTATTAATTTGCCGAAATAAAGGGATAGTATACCAGAGAAGATCCGGCCAGAATAAAGGGTCGCAAATTGGATCTTCACTCTGGCCGGATCTTCTCTGGTATACTATCCCTTTATTTCGGCCAATTTCTAATATTTTCCAGCGATCCGCGGAGCCTGGTAGAGGCTAAGCCCGGTATCCAACATACCCCTACTATTTATCTATCTCTTCTGACGCCCCTTCGCTTCCCTATTGTAATATATGAGTATATTTATTGTACATACTAGTATCTATATCCACTGAGTAAAGGTCACAACAAAAGTTAAAAGACTAGTTTACACATAACAAAAGTACATGTATATATCGTTACGCTAGCTAGCATGAGTACTACCAGGGATGGCCACCAGTCCAGCGCTTTGTGTCCTACTCTCGGTAGTGCCCTACTCTCCAAGCAGAGGTTTGGGGTTTGGCTTATTTTTGGCGTTTTTATATCAGGCTTTCTTTTTTTTGCACTGGTGTCTTGTTTACGCCAAAAAGATTCCAGTGCAAAAAGAAAGCCCGATGTAAAAACGCCAAAAATAAGCCAAACCCCACACCTCTGCTTGGAGAGTATTTGTGTCCCAGTGTTTGGGCTTCCCCGCTCACCCCACACGACCCCGGCTGCTGTTGACCTTGGCAGTGATGCTGACAGCCCCGCATATCTATCACATGCACCCGTCTCGTCTATAACTGTCGTCCAGTGAACTGCGGCCGTGTTTGGGCATCAATCAGGGGAGGTTTTAAACCGCGCAGTCAGAACCTTGTACTGTTATCTGTACCGCGCATTTGTGCTTGGCCATCAGAGTGAGAAATTGCCTAAGTTATATACATTGCCGCGCAGGGCGGCAGGCGAGTGGGCATAATGTAGCCTCCACAGCATGTCAAAAACTGGGGGTTTTGGGGGTCTTCAAGGTCTTTAGGAGCTTTTATGTGCTATTTTGTGATTGCATATAGACAACATAGCCGGCCTGGTTGAATTATCCCCGTTTTTTGGCTAATCAGAAAACAGCCGAAGACCACCTAACCCCCAGTTCTATAAGCCTGCTACGGAGGCTAGGCATAATGCAAGTTACATTGTGGAGATAGAGGATTCTACTCTCCAAGCAGAGATTTGGTTTTTGGCTTAATTTTGGCGTGTTTTAGGCTTTTTTTGTCGGACTTTATTTTTTTCACTGGTTGGCGTAAAAAATGATACCAGTGCAAAAAAAAGCCCGATAAAAAAAGCCTAAAAACACGCCAAAATTAAACCAAAACCTCTGCTTGGAGAGCAGAGCATTCATGATCATAGGCCAGCGACATATTCAAAGCCCCCGCAAATCGTGTTTAGAAAAAGAAAGAAAGAAAAACTTTTTGTTTGTGGGTGGAGGCAAAAACCTGTGAACTTAAATAAAACATCCTACAGCCAACCCTCCGGGTGATTCACATTTAAGTGGAGACATAAACCTCCTTGATTGCACAGAAGCCCTTTGTTATAAGGTTGTTGGGTCTTGTACTATGGACCGTGCAAATGCCAGATCCTTGTAGTCTTCTACGAAGTAGGAGTCAGAATCTACATCCGATTTAAGATCTTAAGATCTAAATAGCAAAGTAAATCTTGCAGTGACTCAGGCGTGGCTCATACAAGACTTACACTCTCATGGTGAGTCATCAATTCTCCGTCGCCGCGCTGCAATGTACATGGGAACCGCTACGTGTCGCTAATGCTCGACATTCTTCCCAGCAGCCTTCGCGCGCCTAATTAGAAATGCAATATTTTACTTTTTACAATTTTTGATGTACTTTTGTTACATCTAAAACAATTGACAGTGTAATTTGATACCAAATAATATACATCAACATATAAGAAACAATGATGTGAATGGCGGTATTTTTAAAGACTAAATAAAGAGTAATAGTGCATGACAAATCCCACAGACTCCATACGACGTATAAAACCTACAAATTGCTGTAGACAACAGGTGTGCAGTATCGGTAGGGTAATCCTTACCTGTTGTCTCTTGTGAGACTTCAGTAATGGATTACGTATGATGAAGCGAGACTTATGACTCCAGGTGAGTTAGACCGTCTCGGGGTTTGGGGACTGCAACACCCTCAAGCTCATTTCTGACTACCTTACCGATCACCCATAAGACAAGAGTAGTATGTTCATGAGCTTAAGAACTGACTTCTGACTACCTTAACGATCACCCATAAGACAAGAGTAGTATCTTCATGCATGCGTGGTATTTGCAAGGTAAATGTTCGTCCTCAACTTGTTTAGAGTACATCGTATGAAAGTTTGCAGCACATAACAATAACCTTCAACGACATTGGTTTCGTATTGCTTTTCCCTCTAGTCGTTGAAGGTTAGACATGCAGGTAATAAGACACGCCAAGAAGCAGTTCTTCAAGCAACTTCCAAAATCATGTCCAGTTGCTTGAGTAACTGTTACTTAGAATACGAAACATGATTAGCTACGTGAAGGAAAGACTAGGATTACAGCATTACAAAAGAGTGAAATGTAATATCCCCACCCATTGTAAACGACTCTCGATATACTTTCGCCAGTCCTATTTCTGAATATAATACAAAAATCCATCGGGCATCATAAAACAGGGCGCGTACGTATTTAATCATATATAAATAATGTACAACAACCTGTTTTATCCAGGGAAAAGTAAGAAGAGATACTTATGGGATTTAAGTACAGATGTCAGGGGTGCCAGACAGAGTATACAGTGCAATTTTACGGAATACAGTGCAATCGTATTAGTATACAGTGCAATTTTAATAGTACAATTGCACTGTATTCCGTAAAATTGCACTGTATGCTCTGGCACCCTTGGATGAACAGAACTTCCAGAGCACAAAAAAATTGTTGAGCATCGAATGTCGATAATACCCCCACATCTGCACAAACGTTAACTACTACATATGCACGACAGCGCGCTGCTAAATTGGGCAGTGTGCCACTAGCATACCCGAAAGCATTAACTGACCCAGATAAGTACAAATGTAACATACGACCTCTTCGGACATAAAGGGCTATAAAAAGGCCATTAAAATGATTTGGGTCGCGATGATTAAATGTCAGCACTGTGTATTCAGTGGAGGAAAACTACTCGTAAATCCAATTTTCCGCCAGTTAAATCTCTTCATGCGATTGCTTATATAAACGGAGAAGTAGGTTATAATTGATTCTATTATTACTACCTGCAGAAATGTGTGAATACACAAGTATTGATCATATAATATAATACGCAGTGTTCTAGCCAGGCCTTTTTAGCATACGGGCCCCCTATGCTATAATTTTGACCCCTATGCTATAATTTTGACCCCCTATGCTATAATTTTGACCCCTACGCTAAGTTTCAACCAGCATAGGGGTGTTTTGGGAGGGAGAACCTTGATAAATCTTGCAAAAAAATGAAAATATAACTTTAGAGTGAAGCTAAAGCAAAGGGAAAACCTTAACTTCAAAAAATCTGTTCCTCATTAAACAAGAAATAGTGTCTCAGGGGTTATGAGTTTCAAAACTTTTCGGCTCAATGCATGATTTGCGCCACAAAAGTTGCTCTTCTGTACCTGACCCAAATGCTATGAAAAAATCCTGGCTAGAACACTGATACGAATTGCAAAATACAAACGAAGACGTCTTAACCACACAAACATATTTGATGTCTCAAAGCAGAATCTTTTTTTTCTCTCATTTCCTAGATCTAGATATAAACTATAGCTACAATGGGAAGCAAGAGCCGACGTCACTACATGTTTCTAATTCTGTGCATTGACGCACTGGGCGAGAAACTGATTTGGTGAAGTAAAAATAAAGTACCCGAACCGTCGGCTGAATGAAAGACTTGGTTGTGTAAAAAGTCTAAAAAGAGTCTCTTTACTCAGTGTCTTACCAACCTGATGAAACTATTCACGGATAAAAACAAAGTAGTCTTTAATAGTAGAAAGAACTGGCTACACCGACAGTATGTAAAGCTCTACACAATATGAAGCTGCTACATGTGATTATCAAAACAAATTTAAATCAAATTTTATGCCAAAGGCAATATCTACACCGTTGACGCACAACGTAAAATTGTATTACTCGTTCAAAGAACACAAACAAATGTTGGAAGATTGAATTTGGGATGTCAGGTCATAGTAGCCTATAGCTACTTCCCAACGTGCTACTTATATAAGTACGGACTTATATAAAAGCAATAAAATCATCAAATTGAAACGCATTAAGTAAATTCTGGCTTTCATATGTGGCAGATTAAGACCGAACAAAAAATCAAAGACAGCTTTAAAGATCGAATATGATATGCTTTACTGCATGCGTTATATTTCAATGATTTCAAGGCTTTTATATAAACCCAATACGTTATATAAAACCCACACGTGGGGGAAATGGTAATTGGTAAATTAGCTCAAGGCAAACGGTGACCCGTCCTGACTTTCAAGTGACATTAGAAGTGGCAGATTAAGACGTCTGTTACCATGGCAACGTATCAGATGTCAAACTAGATTTTCCCCCATGGGGTTGGTTACGTAAACGTGCAGATATGTTTATGGTCAGCTAACTCCTCTGCAAACTATCCACCTTTTTTGTCCCAATTGGTATCATTTCCAAGAAACCAAATCTAGAGTCTCAACACATTCAAGATGCACAATATGATGCATGATAGAAAAATATGAATAGAAAAATGCGCTTAAAAACTCATCAACTCAAGCCCTAATATGAACATTGTAGCATATTTCGCCAATAACGCAGGCAGAAAAGACGAGACAGATACTGGACACAGGCACTTTTCTACAAAAAAAGCAACAAAAAAAATCGATACTGGACACAGGCACCTTTCTACAAAAAAAAAGCAAAAAAAACTAGGCTGACATTGTCATCGTCCCGTTTATGTGGGTTTTGGGTACAGCAGATGTCAGTATCGAGAACGATACACTATTAAATATGACCCAATTCATTTTCACACCCAATATCTCTAAATGAGACAAGATTCATTGACCCTACCAAACGTTACGTCCCTTATACCCCCCCCCCCCCCCCACACACACAC
>NW_017802380.1:758081-772444 GCF_001625305.1 Branchiostoma belcheri | reverse complement strand
GGGGGGGGGGGGTAACCTTAGCCTCTACCAGGCTCCGCAACTGCTGGAAAAATAGTTCAAACTGGCCAAGTAGGCTTTCTAGTGTATTTGGCAAGTTTCGAGCTTCAAGTAACCTGAAGAGCCTGGTAGAGGCTACCCCTTAATAGTCTCTACCAGGCTTCAGGAAGCGGCTGGGAAGGTAGAAATTCATGGACAGATGATATGCCAGGCTAGGGAGCATTACAGTTTGCCGCTTTTTTCCAGCCGCTTCCCGAAGTCTGGTAGAGGCTATAGCTAGCTAGAGTACAGTTGGCCGCACCCGAAGACTATACTCTCTATATATATCTAGCTGACCAACTCCCCTGGCATGTTATCTCTCGAGCTCTATTTGGCCGATTTCTACTCTTTCTAGCCGCTTCCCGAAGTCTGGCAGAGGCTAGCTATCCCCACGTCTCGTGTACGTGGTGGGTGCGGGTTAACTAGCCTGTGGGCCAGGTGCGGAGGTGTAGGGATGAGGGTCATCAGACTTCCTCACAGCGCAGCTAGCGTCTTTTTGTCCGCCAGGACCCGTCACTTATTGAGTTTACTGAGTGATTCAGACGTTTCTGGAGTGAGAAAAAGTCAAAGGCGCCCGCTGACGCCTCCACAACGCGTTGGTGTTAAACTTTCCCCCAGCGTTTTTCGGATTAAGTTTAAGACACTCAAAACTTGATTAGGAGTGGTTTGTCAAATGAAGTTGCCTTTCGTCATCGTAACTTATCATTTCTAGTTAGAAGTAAACATTTTCTGTTATTAACTGTTGTTATTTTTTTCTACGAGTTATTAACGAGTTACTTTTCCACGTCCGCAAAGATGATGATTGCTGAGTGAGTGAGTGAGTGAGTGAGTGAGTGAGTGAGTGAGTGAGTGAGTGAGTGAGTGAGTGAGTGAGTGAGTGAGTGAGTGAGTGAGTGAGTGAGTGAGTGAGTGAGTGTGGGTACCGGTGAGTGAGTGAGTAAGTGAGTGAGTGAGCGAGGGAGTGAGAGCGAGAGAGCGAGTGAGTGAGTGAGTGAGTGAGTGAGGGAGTGAATATAAAGCGCACAAAGCATGAATTGAAAACACTCTACATTAAGGAATATGAGCGTGGGTTGAAGACTACAATATTCAGAAGAGAGTTCGGAGTTAAGACATGGCCCTGATGACTGTACTGTACATTATGTTGTGTACTCCGTAGGCGGTTGTGATGACAGTAGATGGCCTCTTTCTTTCATCTCCCCGCCCCCACCCCGACTCTTCAGATCGCACTCCTGTGTTTTAAGTACCGCCTTTCTGCTGTTTGATGTTTCACAAAGTTTACCTGCGCCACACCTGACAGGTAAAGCGGACAATCGCCGTGTAATGATGGCATACCTGCGGTAATACCTGCCTATTCACCTTACTAATCACAGAATCTTGGATCAAAGGGGGGTTGAGACGCCTGGATGAAGGGATCGTGAATAAACAGATCGGTATTTAGGCTGCGTTTTCCCACGAACACAGGAGTAGTTCTGCGAACTATGATTACATGACCGGCCTGGCAAGTAGTAGTAGGTGTGGTGAAGAGTAGTCTGTCAGCTGGTGCACTGGTGTCGGAAAGGTCGAGGTCTGACTCTTTAAGTTTTCCAACGTTACGTTACGTTACGTAAAGACACATACTCTAAATTCGGTCCGAGGTCATTCCAGATACTTGCAATCAAATATCATGACTTAACTATACTTGAGCCTTGAAAATGAATTATTTTGCAAAGAATTACACAAATTCTCTCTGTACTGCCATCTCAGATGCTCTCATCTCATTGCATATTTTCAAATTTTCATATAATATGCTGTTAGAATTAGCCTTCGTGCCTCCCATGGCCAGAGTAATGTTTAGGGAGCGAGTATGGGAGCCCGGTATACAAATAGCATATGGAACTCATACTGACAACTCACAGCATAAAACAGGAAAAAGGGAAAATAGTCACCCAGGCTAGTCGGCATAGTACAACGGACTTTATACGACAACGGTTCTATACTTGTCGTCATGTATACAAACGACAACAAAAGCTGAAGAAAAGTGGTATGTAATTGCTCACAAGCCCAGCCCTTTAAGTCTAACCTTTCACGATCAAAACAAGGTGATTTTTCACGGCAGATCGTCGCCTCGTGTGCGTAAACGTGTGCTCACAAAGACGACACACGGACCTTCGTCGGATGACCTTTTTGATAAACTTTTGCGAACAATGACGAGGCATACGCCCAGGTTACGCGCGGCTCTTTTGACTAGAACGTCTAGTTAAATCAGCCCGGGGCGACGGACGATTTTTTCTGACATTCGAAAGTCAATTAAGGTTATATGTCAAGGCGGGACATTACGTCTTACTTGCAAATAAACCAAGCAACAATATTGTAGATAGGTTTTATGAATAGTCTAGACGTCATAGTCAAGATAGGATCAGAGAATGCCATTTACTGATGAAAGATAGCGGATGCCGTCTGAACCGTTTGGCTCTTCAGAGAATTTTATCCATGATGATTTATTACCCCCATGAAAAATGGAGGTATTGTTGTTTGGTGTGTCTGTGTGTGTGTGTGTGTGTGTCTGTCTTTGTGTGTTTGTGTGTGTGTTTCCGCACATTTGTAGTCAGCATAACTTCATAGCGTCTTTATGGATTGTGATGATATTTGGTATGCTGGTATTACGTGGCACTTGTGATCTCTGTGTTTGATTTTATCCAGTATAGAGTTTGAATTGTCTAAGAGTGTCGTTTACCTGGATATCTGTCTAACGTAAGTGGCATTAGAATCGATCGCACAATAATAACATTGACGTGGGTTGAATCTTAATGACAGTCCTTCAGGCGGCTAGGTTTGACGACAACTTGTGTTGACGCGCAGCCGGTGACCTATGACACACCAAGCAAGGGACACGCCCCCCTTTCCGACAAGTGTGACCTTACGACAGCGACCTGACGGTCGTTCGCCCCCACCGGCGCACGGCATGCCGGGAAGGCCGGTAGTATATATTGGGCGGGTTCTATTTTTGGCTCAGTCGAACCGGCGCGCCCGTGCTGGCCGTACCGGGCACAGCGCGTCCCTTTCCCAAGCATAAGGGTAACGCCCCCCTATTTACTAACACGCGGTGACTCATCTTCGACCTTTACTGTGCTCGTACACACGAATGCGTTCAGCTAGGGTAACGCCAAAGCGCAACAACACAGTAAAATGTCGTTTAGAATATTGCGTGTGGTGTATTTACAAACACATGGTGACTCATATGCATCTTTATAGACCTTTACTGACTTTACTGTGTTCGTAGAAACGTACACACGAATGCGTTCAGCTAGGGTAACGCCAAAGCGCAACAAAACAGTAAATAAGGTGTAGCTAAAATGTCGCATAAAATATTGCGTGCGGTGTATTTACAAACACAGGGTGACTCGTATGCATCTTAGACCTCGGTTACTGTGTTCGTAGAATCGTACACACGAATGCGTTCAGCTAGGGTAACGCCAAAGCGCAACAAAACAGTAGTATACTATATGTGTAGCCAAAATGTCGTGTAAAATATTGCGTGCAGTGTGTGACGTTATTAATGCAAATGCGGCAGCTTTTTCTAGATCCCACAGGGACGCGTGTAGGGAATAATCTAATATATAGCCTTGCAATCCTCATCACTTATCTCCAAGCAGATGGTGGAATAGAAAATCCTTACATTTTCTAGCTCTGGGAAAGAAGGTCGTTTGCAACAAATGCAGAGAGCTAGAAAAATATGGCATTACAATTTTGCCTTCCAACATCAGCTTCTTGGTTAACTTCAACACGACAATCTCTTATACTGTTATCGATAATATGTTATATACATGTAGGATAGAGTAGTCTTGTAGTCTTGCTGTTTAATACCTGTCGCCATACACTGCGCCCTGTACGATTGTCTAGTAATGAATTTCATTCATTCATATTTTTATTCATTCATTTATGCCACTATCAGAAGCTCGCTAGCTATAAGAAGCTCGCTAGCTATAAGAAGCTCGCTAGCTAGAACGAGTTTATCTGGCCACTGTTTCTTGTACCTTCTTACATAAGTCGATAGATTTAATACAAAACCAATGTAAACTGAACATTGTGACGTTTTCCTATATATCCTATCATCTGCTTGGAGCTCTGCTCTGGCGACCTTGCCACTACTCTGCTACTCAGAACACAAGAGGAATACATCGTGCATAATGATGTAAGCCCGTGCGTTTACGTAGTACTACAGGTATGTACGCGGAAATACGCGCCGTTTTAATAATATCCACCACTCTTGTCACTAGCAGTTCTCTTCACACAACCCAATAAAGTCTCTCTCCGCGGAGAATAACTCTCCAACATAGGTTTAATAAAAAAAAGATGTAAACAGAAAATGGTGGCGTTTTCCTATATATCCTATCATCTGCCTGGAAACTTGCGGACGACCTTGCCCCCGCTCTTGCTACTCAAAATGTAAGCCCGTATGCGTACGTAGTACTACAAGCATGTATGCGGAAACAAGCGCCGTTTTAATAACAACCCCTCTTGTCATTCGCAGTTGAGGGCTGTTAAGCTCAATAAAGTCTGCTTTACGCGGAATGGGAATAACTCTCCAACATAGGTTTAATAAAAAAAAACACAATGTAAACAGAAAATAGTGGCGTTTTGCAATCCTATCATCTGCTTTGAAGCTTTGCTACGACCTTGCCCCCCACTCTGCTACTCAGAACACCAGAGGAATCCACCGTGTCTAATGATGTATTAAAGTCCGTGCGCTTACGTAGTACCATTTACCCTTACGTAGTACTACAGCCATGTACGCGGAAATACGCACCGTTTTTAATAACAAACCACTCTTGTCACTCGCAGTTCTCTTCAAACAACCATGAGGGCTGTTAAGCGCAATAAAGTCTGCTCTCCGGGAATGGGAATAACTCTCCAACATAGGTTTAATAAAAAAAAGCACAATGTAAACAGAAAATAGTGACGTTTTCCCTTCATATTATCTGCTCGGAAGCTTTCGGGCGACCTTTCCCACACTCTGCTACTCAGAACACCAGAGGAATCCATCGTGTATAACGATCATACAGTAAGCCTGCGCGCTTTAATACGTAGTGCTACAGCCATGTATGCGGAAATACGCGCCGTTTTAATAATATCCACCACTCTTGTCACTAGCAGTTCTCTTCAAACAACCATGAGGGCTGTTAAGCTCAATAAAGTCTGCTCTCCGGGAATAGCTCCAACATATCGGATCTGATGGGTAAGATTGGGATCACATCAGACACGTCTCCGCATCTGGGGCGGCAACCTACGTCAGAGTGACGCACGGAGGGAGGCAGAAGGAGGAACTTTTTGACATTTTCTCATCGCTAGATTCCATTTTTAGCCTCCACGTGATGATGAATCGACTGAAGACCCGCTTATCTCTATACCAGTCAATATTAGAGATGACATTTATTGCACGGGTGTTAAAAATGAAAACTCAGAGACTAAAAGCGAAGGAAGCGAACGTCAACATACGGCTAAATGTGCAGAGATTACGCTGGCAAATTGACAACGTACGACAATGTACGGAAATAAAGAAAGTACATGAGATAGAAAAATATAGAACTTTATTGCACGACAATTGCACATGGTTCAATACGGCCACCCAATGGATACTGCCTGGCCCACTTGATACTGCCTTTTGTCACCCTAGAATCTGCTTGGAGATTAGGCTTCTTTTGCCACCGTACGATCTGCTTGGAGATTAAGAAAAGCCCGCGATTAGGCTGAAAACATAACATTTTCTACCCCAAAATCTGCTTAGAGAGGTGAGTTTGACCTAGTTTTCGGCCTTATCCCGATCAAAAGATGTTCAAAGGCTAGGTGTAACAAGTCAAAGGGCGATCGGTGTAATGTAGCCAGCTGCCGCCGCGCCGCGTGCCTGCGTGTTACGCCGAAACGCGGTTATACCGGCTAATACAGATACAGATACAGATACAGATGCAGATACAGAAAAGGCTTGGTGTGCACGTACGCACAGGTTTGGTGGCGAGATGCCAACTCACAACTTACTAATACTATCACAGCAAGACTTCGACACGGGCAGATTTCTAACTATAACAAAGGAGTGGGAGGAAAGTTCAAAGCGATTTATCTCTGACACGTCTTCTGTGCGTCATCCCAGCATTACGACCTGTAGTTTGGATAACCGACTTGACGTCAAGAGAGGAGAAAAATACCCACGGTAATTTCGGCATTACTTTCAAAGCCGCTTCCAGAAGTTGCAAAACACGCGTCTTGATTATTGGCCAATTTGCCCGACTTTGAAGTGTTTTGAAAGAGGGATGACTGTTGTGAAACTAGTTAAGGTGGACGTGTGCGTAGTTTGGTAATAGAGCTGCATTAAAGTTCGACTGCCCCCGTCAATACTGCGAAACGTAATTATCACTAATTGTGGCTAGTGACGTCAGCACCGGTCTTGCGACTGTCAATAACTAGGACGAAACGTGTCTCACACATGGTACGTGTCAGTTCTTAGAGTTGTTTTGCCAATCGACGTACCTTTGCGATCAATTGAGGTATTTAGCTATATATAGGATGTGCAAAGACGCGTGAAAACGTTACATCCAACGTGTCAATTCCATTAACATCATTAAAGCTGTTATTAATAGTTTAAAACTTTGTCCTTTGACTTGTTGACGAATGTGTCTACGTGGGTACCATGTACTGCACATGCATTCACTCCAAAGAAACTCGGAGGAAAAATGAGTTTTTCGAGATGTTTTAAGCTCGCAACAATTCTATAGTCCAATAGAACTATAAAACACATATTCGTTGTGTTATGCTTTCATGGTAAAATGTAACAAACCGTAACGTTTCACAGTTGTTGTTTCACAATTACCCCCGTTTTAGAACTGGGCTAATGAGAAAACAGCCGAAGACCACCAAACCCCCACTTCTATAAGCCTGCTACGGAGGCTAGAACCGGTATGATATTAAACCGAGTTCAGCTAAGCACTTGGTACACTATAACATGACATCTGCTGTGAACATCAAGGGAAATGTCAAGCACAGCGGTCACAGCTGGCAGCAGAATACAAACGAACCGTTCAAACTTGGACCGGCGATATCGTCATTACTAACAATGGGACAGGAATACAACAGTCCCTACGTAGGAAGATCAGTCACCACGTATTGACCACTCGTATTTGTCTATTGTTCTCCAAATGTCAAGAGTGACCGGACAAACGTCATTTTGTTCAGATCCATTTTGCGCGAACTTTCCGAAGATTGGTGTTCGGTCAAAGCTTTCAAAGTTTGTCTGGAAATGTCGTCATCGCTGACCCTTGGTTGGAAATACAATTATTAGAAAGACCGGACATGACAAAGGTATATTTTGTAAAGTACGTCTTGTATGAACTTTTCCAAGTATGCGATGTCGCCATCCGTGACACTGTTCAGAAGCCTCGCCGTGCCAATGCCAGAAATATCGTCAGCAATGACTATGTTAGAAAAATACAACAGCTAGGAAGACCTTTTACCCGTCCCTGTGTGATTAGCCAAGTGCCAAAGGCAACCGAACAGACGTCATCTTGTACAGTCAATTTTGTGTGAACCCTGAAAAGTGTACTCTGGTTATTTTTCAGCGATCAAACGTGTCACAGCAAAAAATCGGAGATTATTTCTAATCTCATTTAATCTAATCTTAATTTCATGTACAACCGCTGATGTGCTACTTGCCGTGCGAGTTATAGATTTAGATTCTTTATTGACTCAACAAAAAGTACAGGGACTTTTGTATGGTCTTCTACAACTAAAGATCTAACATAGCTAAATACACACAATTTGAATGAAGTCATCCTACGTACAGAATTTATATGTATGCGGCAAACTACGTACAGAATAGATGTCAGGGGCAACAATAAATGTTCAACTATTGTCTAACATGTCGTCTCTAAGATTTAAACATTCTCTATATACGACTAGTGAAGAACACGTGTTCTGCGGGGGCAACGACCATCAGATAACCGAAGATAACCTGAACTTCAAAGGGAAAAAGTACAGAAGAGCAATTGTGGCAAAGGTGAATAGTTTGCGCAACAGATGTGACTGTTTATAGCGGCCTGTTTTTGATGATTCACCGGTAAAACCAGGGCATTCACCCGCGTATCAGGGACAACAGAACACGATTCTGCGATTACTCTAGCCTCCGTAGCAGGCTTATAGAACTGGGGGTTTGGTTGTCTTCGGCTGTTTTCTGATTAGCCTAGTTCTAAAACGGGGGTAATTCAACCAGGCCGGCTATATTGTCTATATGCAATCAGGAAATAGCACATAAAAGCTCCCAAAAACCATGAAGACCCCCATCTTTGGCATGCTATGGAGGCAATGCTTACTCATCGCGATGAGTGTGTCGTCGTGACCAGTTCTACTGTTTAATACTTGATAATACTGAGAAACTAGCCAAAGGAGTGACTCAGTTTGTGTTTTTCCTTCTTTCCCAAAGTAGAAACTTCGTAAGATCAGCTGGTATCAAGCATGTAAACTACACCAAGGTTTGACGATCTTTTGAAAGGGAGATATAAGGCCACACCAAGTAAATTTTATGGATGACGTCCGCGCGCGCATTGATTTTGGCCTGTTCCTAGAAAAAAAAAACACAAGAAATTCCGCTTCCTGTAACTATGACCAAAGAGTCACGACAGTGCCGCTGATAGGTTTGTACGGACCAAAGCTTATGAAGCATCAAGCAAGGAAATCATGACTTCCTTTAGGAATTCAGTTTGGTACATGCTGCCACATTTGAATAAACTTGCTGACCACTCCATCTATCTCCCCAAAACACAGGACGACAACTGCTGTTCCACCTGATTTATTGCTGTTTTGATGATGAATAAAAGACTTCTTGCCTGTTACACTGTCACCTCATTCAATTTGTGTCCTAACATTTGTCATCTCTTAGTATATTTCTAATGTAGGCATCTTGTTTTTTAGGGCCCTTCTTGTTTTTTTTCGCCCTCTCGCATTAGATTTAGGGTCTCCAAAGGACGTCATCCATAAAATTTACTTGGTGTGGCCTAATGGGTAGGGCTGTTGCTAGCTAGGTCATCAGAAGTCTATGAGCGCCTCCAAGCGATCTATAAGCAAATTACTCAAAGCTGCCAGATGAACAAAACTCACAATTTCCCAGCAGATTCTAGTGTCTCAGAGTATCAAATTGGCCAGGCAATATCCAATTGGCCAGAGAGGGTCCATGCGCGACCCAAGGTTGGTGAGGGTAGCGACAAAAAAAGGCCATATATAAAAAGCTAACGATCATTCCCCTACAACCTCTGCTTGGAGAGTACAAAACTTCGTCATTGATCGTTGTTCTATAGGCTCTACCCGGTGGTTAGGATAGTAGAATTCTCAAAAAATAGGGTCGGTGGCGTAGCGGCAGAGTGCTCGACTCGGAACCAAGAGGTCCCGGGTTCGAGTCCCGGCACACCGCCGATCTTGTGCCCTTGGAAAAGGCCCTTTGCTCAGGTCACTTCATTTTCCACTGTCAATTTCTAAAATTGCCCATTTCCTCCTCATTTCAAAGGAAAAACAGAAGGATTTGTGCAAATCGAGTGCAAGTCTTAAAGCGACAAAATGCAAAACTTTCAGAAATTCAGCGGTATAGGAGAGACCTCTAGTGACTGCTATCGCAACTACATGCAGCCTTCTAATGGAATTCGAAATACAAATGTAAAACAAACAGATACGCCAAAAAGCAGTTACTCAAGCAACTGGATATGATTTTGAAACGTCAGACGTTTCAGCTAGTATCCACTAGCTTTCGTCAGTGACTGAGAGACCAGAGGGAAAAACAGGTTTATAAGCACAACCTATTGATTGATATGCAAATAAAGTGAATACAAATTTTTGGAAGTCGAAAAAGGAACAAAAGTCAGACAAGTCAAGACAAGATGATGCAAATTAGTCTGAAAGCTCCTGTTCTACAGAACAGGAGCTTAAATGTTGTCTGTTCTCTGGGCTGGGAGTGCCAAATCCCAAGTGCCGGAAAGATCGACCCGTAGCAGGAGCTTTCTGGTGCGATAAGGCCTTGTCAGTTGCTATAACCACCGAATAAAGCCACCAAGTGAGCGCAGCGAACTACAACTAGGTATTGTTTATTTCCAGGCCGACGTGTGTGTCTTGGGGAGCAGCTGGCTAGGATGAAACTTTTCCTGCTCTTCTCCACCCTGCTGCAGCATTTCACCTTCAAGCCGCAAGAGGACGCTCCTGCACCATCCACTGACGGCGTCTTTGGTCTGGCGTTGCCGCCGCATGCCTTCAAGCTCTGTGCGATCCCACGTTAGTTTTTTGTCTGGCTTAGGCCATGTTGATTTGATTATATGGACGACATTCTCTGGGAACCCCAAAAACCGATGCGAATAAAAAAAAGCTTGGAAAAAAAATTGCTTTCATTATGAAATCTATGTGGTTCTGAAGTTTGAACAAATGACACAGAGTATTGTTTGACGAATAGTCTACTCTTCAAATTCATTTCTTTACATTTTCGTCTTTTTCGTTCGATTTTGGTATTATACATCACATTGGTACTGTTTTCCAATATTCTTTTTCAACTGACGGCATATATTTGCTCATTTTGCAACTGTTTTGTACGATTTACAGTATGGTTGAACTTTTTTTTTGGAAACGACCGAAAATTCATGCGCGCGTGGATGTCATCCATATAATCAAATCAACATGGCCTAAATGTGCGAGATGTGGTGTGTCTTATCTAATTTTTGTACACAGTATCCAGATAAAATTAGCTTGTGATAGCGCAGAAATGGTGTCTTAGATCTAATAGATAGAGAAAACGAGGGCTATATCCAATTCTTAAGACTACAGGTTGGTTGCTCAGTAGTTTTATAGGTGTCTGATACATACTGATTGCTGTGTTTTGATCTCATATGGTGTTCAGGGGAAATTAGTCTAAAATCATTCTTAATTTAAACTAACAGCAATGGAGCTTGACAGAATGAATAAGTCCATACGATGTATAAGGTAAAAGTTGGAGTAGATTTTTAGTTATATGGGCAGAAAGGTGTTTTTTCAGCTCTGTTTCATTATTTTGGATGATCTCAGCTCCTGTTCCCATTGGGCAAGGGAACACAATTGAACACATGAAGGCAAAGATATACAGAAGATGCAACTTTATTCTCGATGAACAAGTTATTTAGAGTTATTTAGCAAATACACTTGACTTACATGTACTTAAGCTGAAACATATCAAGGAATGGTGACATCAACGTTCACAGAAGTATAACCCTGCAACTTTTCACAAACAAAAATAACTCTGATAACACTTATACTTTCTTAAATGAAACTTAACTCTCCTTCGCAGAGAAAAACAACAACCTTGAATTCATGCCTACAAATCATACAGGTCCTAAAATATATGAATTACATCATCAGAATAGAAATCTCACACAACCAAGGTTTTTACCATGTTCACATCATCACATCACATCACTGGACACAAGTCATGTGCAGGACAGCATTCTTTGCAGTCCATCCTGATCGTCAGTTGAAATGTTGTCTGGTAAGAAACCTTAGTTGTGTGAGGTGGCTGCATGTACATGTACTGCAATTAGTGCATTTGACATTCTTGGTAATAGTCACGGATGCACAAAGTCTACGATCAAATGTCTACATAGTGTACATGAATCATTATGACTGTGCAAATGCCTTTTTACATGTGCAGACAAAAGTTGATTACTATATAACTCTAGCTTATTGAGATAACTGCAGTGAAAACATATTGTAAACAATAGCACTTAAGTGTTAGTAGTGCTTTTTAATGCTACATATTCTTCGGTACATTACAAAAATGGAGTTGTTGTCAAGTTATCATCATCATAAAAACATTACTGACTTCTCCGAGGCAAACTAAGCATGGTACGGTACAATTACAAAATACAGTTTCTAATTATATTCTCTAAAACGTATAATGCCTTTACAGCGGTTGATTTATGACCTGAAACTTGGTGCTGTGTCCCTAAACCCACATTTAGGTTCAGGTCCAGATTCAAGTCCAGAGGTTTAGGTTCAGTTACGAACTTGTAAGTCCAAATTGCATGTTGACAACCTTTCAATGTTGTATGGGCCACATAACATGGAGGCTTGACGATGCCCAATGGCAATGTTTTCTTCATTTTGCAGCACAGATTTTGCAATCTATGAAAGGTTTTATGTGGTTTGGACAGAAAAGGGGTATGTGACATGTGATATTTCGTGATAAGTCCGGAATCAGTTCTTGACTTTAAGGTTTTTTTTACATGAACCTAAACATTTTTACAAGTCTGAACCGGTCCAGCAAGTCTGAAACACAGCACTACCTGAAACTTCCCCCCTCCCCCTCCCCCCTCCCCACATGTACAGACTGGCGTGACCATAAGTTACTGCTCAGGTTTCTGGGGTTCGGCTGGGGCTATGGTTTGACCTTGACCTTTGTTGACGTCGCTGACACAGACCCACTGTCCCTCCAAGGACTCCTTCCACAGACTCACCTGGTGGGAACAGAGAACATCGCACATCAGGAAATACTACATACATATTAAATACATACAGATGCAAGCATAAACTAGAGTTCCATGATATCATACCTTTGCCAAATGATGTTAGCCTTAGGTGTAAATGAGTACCTAGCCTCGAATAGGGACGTCCCTCGGATAGGACGTTAAATGTAGATCCCATGTTTGGGGAGAGCCATACCCCACACACGTTAAAGAACCCACCAAACCCTTCGAAAAAAAATAGGGGCATGCCCCGGTGTGGAATGGAACAAAAACTATCACTGTCCGGGAGTTGGTGATTCACTACAAATCACCCGGATGGAGGCCTGGCGAACCCCATCTTGTACTAGCCACAAAAGGCAGCAGAATCTTCAGCTAGTTGAAGGCGGCTGCCTCAAATTGCAAGAATAAAAAGAAGAAGAAGAGTACCTTGTTGTCTCCCCCTGACACAGCGAGGATGTTGCCGGTTATGGACCAGCTCACGTGCCACACAACATCTGGGAACTTGTTCAACACCTGAGGAAGAGAAGGTCAAAATTCTCTTAACAACAAAGGAACACTACAAGAAAGCTGTACAAGGAAACAACAACTTATACTAGAACATATACTGACAGAAAAACAGCCTTTTACAAATTGTTCACAAGTATTTGGACTAAAAAAACAATTCAGACTCACCTTTGAGGTCCAACTTGTTCCATCTTCACTCTTCCAGATAATAACTCTTCCGTCCTGTTAAGATAGGAATATATAGGTTAAAAAAATAAACACAAGACGTATTCTGTTTCGATCTTTACAGGTTTTCTAGAGATCCTTTGCAATCATTTTAACACAATAACGCTGTCTACAATAACAGACCAAAATGTTTGCACATCTATTTTGCATTCAAACATCTTGAGTTCTCTAAAACATTTTGCTCTTATGCCTCAGCCATATTCAGGATAGCAAAACCTATTATGCCGTTATGAACAATTATTGCAGTCTCTCCAGATTGAATCAAAAACTGTACCAGATCACAATGTCTACCCTGACATACAATGTACAACACACACACTCCAGGTCGAGAGTACTTACCTGTGAGCAGCTGGCTATAGTTTGTGTGGGGAGTCCTATAGACGGAGCCCAGGCCACGTCTCTAACCCAGTCACTGTGAGCCTCCAACTTCTGCTCCTCCTTCCACTGACCATCCTCCTCCCTGGGACAAACACAGGGAAATCAGGGTTATGTCTGTCATTAAGTCCTGTTTTCTACAGTATGCATGTAGTGAACTTTATTTAAAAAGTTATGGGTGGATTTTCATGACATTCCTAGTCGGGGAATAACGAGGAAGAACTGTGAGAAAAGGTTTGTGCAATGACTTTTACAACAACAGTCCAGGATTCAAAATATCCAGGAGTCTAAATCTCTCCTGCAATAAAATTGCAACATGATGTAACCCAACACTAGTTACCGCCGTGACAGATGTCTGGTTCATTGACCTTATTTGTTTGGAGAAAAAAAAAGACACAGAGCAAAAACAATATGTTTTCCTTCAGTAAGGCCATGTTGATTTGATTATATGGATGACATCCTCCGGGAGCCCCAAAACTGATGCGCGCGTGCGAATAAAAAAAAAGTTTGGCAAAAAAAAAGTTGTTTTCATTATGAAATCTACGTGGTCATGAGGGTTGAACAAATGGAACAGAATATGGTTTGCCGAATAATCTAATCTTCAAGTTCATTTCCTTACAATTTCGTCTTTTTTCGTTTGATTTTGGCATTCTACGACATTGGTATAGTTTTTACTTATTTTTTGTAACTTACGGTATATTTTTGCTCATTTTGCAACTGTTTTGTACGATT
>NW_017802380.1:756145-758061 GCF_001625305.1 Branchiostoma belcheri | reverse complement strand
AACAACATAGAAATAATATAGGCTACGAAATGTTCATAAAGTCATCTAATTAATCCAGGGAATCAGCATCATCACCTCACGTATCATGTTGCCGAAGAACAATATAAATTCTCAAACTCACACAAATAAATACCTAGAGCTAACAAGAGTAAAGAATAAACTTATTCAACAATAATTCAAACCATACTGTTGGATATAATACGGAGATTACTTCCGAACATTTTGAGTGACATCTATCACTCTTCAACAGCATCACTAATGAATTAATAGGACCGCAAGTTAACACGTATCACATCTAAATGTGTTGACTATTAAGTGTTTGTAGTTCTGTCAGTTCATTTAGACCTGCTCATACTGGTAAATTCCCAAAATTGACAAGCGAAAAAGAATGGAAGTACAATTTACGGTAGTATGACAACCTCTTGCAAAAGCATAGCACGTATACACAACGCGTTTAGAAGCAAGCAAACGTGTACATAATGTAAATTATATGATATCATAGATGAGTGCAAAAGCACATCCAATAAGATTTCTATTAAGAAAAACAGGAGTGACCTACCATATGTTAGGCCATGTTGATTTGATTATATGGATGACATCCTCCGGGAGCCCCAAAACTGATGCGCGTGCGAATAAAAAAAAAGTTTTGCAAAAAAAAAGTTGTTTTCATTATGAAATCTACGTGGTCATGAGGGTTGAACAAATGGGACAGAATATGGTTTGGCGAATAATCTAATCTCTAAGTTCATTTCCTTACAATTTCGTCTTTTTTCGTTTGATTTTGGCATTCTACGACATTGGTATAGTTTTTACTTATTTTCTTGTAACTTACGGTATATTTTTGCTCATTTTGCAACTGTTTTGTACGATTTACAGTATGGTTGAAAACTTTTTTTTTTAAACGGCCGAAAATTCATGCGCGCGCGGATGTCATCCATATAATCAAATCAACATGGCCTTACACACACTACGGAATCTTGAGTCAAATAAAACAGCGAGGACTATTATTAACTTACGTATCATATATAGTCGAACAAGTAATGCCCTGCTACAGTCTGTGGTAGACTCTAAAGCGGATTATGACAGGGCTAGACAAACATTGGTAGAGCCTGCAGTACAGCACATGAGTGGCGGATTATTTCAAAATCGGATGACAGAAAGATTCTTAAGTTTAAGGCACGATGGCTCTTGTTATGTGAAGGAACGTCGCTGGGTACCGCAGTTGATTAGTGGAGAGATTATACTTTGAATTGGCAAATCCCCAAACTTCAGAACATAAAACGTTGAAAAATGAATGACACATGTAGCAATCAATCAGGTGGTCAACGGACAGGGAAACCTTGACGCCTACAGGAACTGGATCGATTGAAGTGACCCGAAATGGTAATTTTGCGGAGTAAAAGAAACCACAAATTATCACATTCATTTTTGTGATAATTTGAGAAGACGAGGCAGCCGGTTTTAAATGAGGTCAACAGCATTTATGCATCATATGGAATAGGCAAAGTCAGATTTTTAACATTTGAATGAGAACGGGCCATATACATATCATCATTTATCACATAACAAAATACTCTATCCTAGCTTCGGCAACATAATGCGGCAGCGGTGAGGATTTACTGGGTGAACGTCGTGTTATTTTCTACATAGACAAGAAAGGTCCCCACCTGGCCCTGGTGTTCCGGAATGGTTTGTTTGTCCTCGTCTCCTGGTCTCTCTCCGTTCTGGTCCCGCTGGTCCCAATCCCCTTCTCCATGTCACTGCTGGAATGCGTCGCCCTTCGTCTTCTCGTCTCCCCTTCCTTTTGCTGAGCTCGATCCTCGTCGGACAAAGCATAAAAAGCTGCCCTCTGGGTTCGAGTGGTGACGAAAGAATCTCCCAGAATCCGTGCAAGTCTAGCCTGATTAAATCGCTTT
>NW_017802380.1:637894-756125 GCF_001625305.1 Branchiostoma belcheri | reverse complement strand
GGGACGACCCCAAAACTGATGCGCGCGTGACGAAAATTAAAAAAAGTTTGACAAAAAAAAAAGTTGTTTTCATTATGAAATCTACGTGGTCATGAGGGTTGAACAAATGGAACAGAATATGGTTTGGCGAATAATCTAATCTTCAAGTTCATTTCCTTACAATTTCGTCTTTTTTCGTTTGATTTTGGCATTCTACGACATTGGTATAGTTTTTACTTATTTTTTTGTAACTTACGGTATATTTTTGCTCATTTTGCAACTGTTTTGTACGATTTACAGTATGGTTGAAATTTTTTTTTTGGAAACGGCCGAAAATTCATGCGCGCGCAGATGTCATCCATATAATCAAATCAACATGGCCTAAACATAAAAACACACAACAGTCCCCATGCGTACCTCCATATCTTGACCAGGTTGTCGCAGCCTCCGGTGACGAATCTGCGAGTCTGCTGAGGCCGCTGTGAGGACGGCTGGTCCACCAGGGAGCCTGCCGCCACGGCTGGGCACCAGCTTACTGCGTTACAGCCAATCTGCAACAAGCACGGGGCTCCGGTCAGACCATATTTGGGTATGGGATGTACCATCAAAAAATTTATGGGTGGGGTTAGGATAAATTTTAAGTTAGAAGAAAATTTTGTAGTTCAAAACATTTCCGAGAACAGATGTGATATACATGTACATGTACTAGGAATCTAGTATGATGCGGATAACATACATGTTATTACAATGTTACTTGTGTAGACTTTGTAATTTCAATGCAATTCTACTTTGTACTTTTGAAGTTACATTATGTAGAATTTGTACTGGCAAACTCTATTAGTGTCTACAAACAAAATTTAATGTTACAAAACTGAGCATCCTGCTGCCAGATCAAGAAGAAACAAAAACAAAGTTTACTCACTGTGTGAGCGTTGTTGATTTTCTTGGTGTCCCACTGGCCATCAGCTGGAAAAGTAAGTTAGAGGAACAATGCTTTTACTTAGAAAATACATGTATGAAGAAAATTATTAGAACTTGAATCAAGTAACCTGTACGTTGATGAAAGTTAGACATCCAGGTAATAAGATACGCCAAAAAGCAGTTACTCAAGCAACTGGATATGATCTTGGAAACCTGTAACCTGTATCTTGTTACATTTTGTCTGATCCTGACCTCTTCCCTCATGACTGCAATTAAAGGTGGCCAGCTATACAATTTCAGTGTTTCATGAATAAACAACGGCTCAAAAAAACAAACAAACAAACCACCCTACCTGTGCTTGAGATGATGGACACAGCTCCGTCGGATGACCCACAGGCCAGCATCAGACCAAACTCATGGGGAGCCCAGCACACAGAGTTCACTGGGGGAACAGGGCAGGACAGTAACATTGAGTTCACAAAGAATAAAATCTATTTATTTATCATAATAGTAAATTGTCAAAGAAGAAGAAGAAGAAGGTCTCCCGTGCTCTTATAGTTATACCGAGTGTAGGGTGGTGCCCATCTCCATTTCGTAGCCCTTGGGCGACACACAATTGTGCAAGGTACTACAGCAGGAGGCTAGTCCGCTGGTAGTGTTGTGTGTGTTTGACCTTCCCACACTCTTTCTCATATGTGCTGAGTGCTAAGCAGAGAAAGAAGTATGTACCATTTTTAAAGTCTTTGGTATGAACTCACGACCTCCCAGTAACAAAGCGAGCACACTACCAATTGAGCTATTGCACCGGTTGTCAACAGGAGTCTAAATCCCTCCTACTATAAAATTGCAACATACCATGGTAACAGACGTTTAGTGCAGGTCATTGATCTTATTTGTTTGGAGAAGAAGAGGAAACAGAGCAAGAACAATATGTTTTCCTTCGGTAAACATAACAAGCAAAGAAACAAACCCTAACCTGAAGAGTCGTGATTGGCGTACTCGTACAGTCTGTCCCACTGCCCGTTGGTCTCCTTCCAGATAATGACCTTCCTATCGTACGAACATGATGCCAGGATGTTGCCGTACATCGGGTGTGCCCAGGCAAGCTGCCACACTGGACCCTCATGGCTGGGGGGAGGAAAAATCCAAACACCAAGATGAAAACTATCATGAAAGTTCATCTGTATATGTTTAGAGTTAAAACTTAAGATCCAACACAAAAAATTCTCTCACCTAGAGCTTTTGACCAGATACCTTTGACCCAGTGTTGACGTCACACTTCAAAGAAGCCACGTGACGTGACAAGCTTCACTGGGTCAGTCTACTGAGGAAGACCAGAGTGACTGGTCGAAAGCTCTAGGTGAGAGAACTTTATGTTGGACCAAAAGTTTTAACTCTAAACAAATATGAAAACTAGTCATCAAGGGTATGAATGATAATATGACTATAATGTTTACCTTTGCATATGGTCTGCTCTGTTAATTCTTACTCAAACACATGGGCTTCTATATTCTCTCCCTAAACATTACTCTAACCATGGGTGGCACGAATATTAGTTCTGACAGTATAGAACATGAATATATATCATTGATATAAATAGGAAAATGCAATGAGAAGAGAGCATCTGAGACGGCAGTACAGAGAGATTTTGTATGATTCTTTGCAAAATGATTTCTTCTATTCTACCATCTGCTTTGGTAAACTAAAAGTAAAAGCTAAGATGCTGCTGACCCTCTGAGTTCTGCGGCTAAGATCTGTCCTCCGTTCTTGATGTCGAAGATCTTGACAGTCTTGTCTGAAGAACACGTGGCCAGACGAACTCCATAGTAATCCATCTGGGCATCATGCTGGAAATAAACATATATATATTAACCCCCAAATATAATAACCAAATATGCTGTACACAGGATTTAGTAAGTATGTGTGGTACTAACTAACACTGTCTGGAAGTTGGTGATTCACTACAAATCACCCGGATGGAGGCCTGGCGAACCCCATCTCGTATTAGCCACAAAAGGCAGCAGAATCTTCAGGTTGTTGAAGGCAGCTGCCTCCAATCGAAAGAAGAAGAAAGAAGAAGTTTATACTACATAGTACTACTATGGGGTAACTTCTTCTTTCTTCTTGTACTACTACAATTCCAACTTCCCTGCATTTTTCTAATGATCTAATGACTGTTGACACTACAATTTTGAGTACGGCATGGTCATATATGGAAAAACTAATAAACTAATAAAGACTACAGAGCTAGATACTTACAATCATGTCTTCATGGCCTGTATCCACAGTGTTTAGTACAGACACCTGAGAGAGAGAAACAGAAGTAAAACAGCTGTATGTAACAACTAGTGAACGAATCTTCAGACTTTAAGTTTACAGTGTGTCTGGAAGTTGAATTTTGTTTTTCCGACATATGTGCAAAACAGTTAACAGTGCAACAGTACTAATTGAAAAATTACAACAAATTATGCATATGATTACGTACACAATAGCGTTACATCGTACTCTCAATGTTCAGCCTACCATTACCTATTTCGTTGACCTTTAAGTTAAAACCAAAAGTACCGTTTTCTACAAAATTATGACACGTCAAACCGTACAGCACAAGCTTCCTGATGACCATATCGCCCCCCTCCCCCATACCATATTTCAACCACATTTTCCCACCCTCAAATTGATCCAGAATACTTCTACCACTGTCTGAACGTAGTAGAAATGTATGAAATACACACTAAAAGTGAAATAACTGGAAAAGAAGTGAAAATTATCACCATTTTGTAGGAAATTTTGTCCCAAACGTCAGACAACCGGTAAACGCTCGCGTGGCACTTACAGCCTCGGTCTGGTGTGACCCCGCCTGACCTCTGACGTCATGCGTGGGAAAGTGAAAAAAGTTACTTCCGGGTTTGGATGTTGTGAACTTTTGGAGTTTTGAACCGAAGCTTCTCTGGTAAGTCTTCGGGATGATTTGATAAATATATAGCCTCTACCAGGCATTGCGGATCGCTGGAAAAAAAGTAGAGGTCCAATATCCGTGGGTTGCATATTGGATCCTCTTTGGCCGGCTAACTCCCCTGGTATACTATCCCTTTATACGTATATTATATTTCGGCCAATTTCTACTATAATTTTTTCAGCGATCCGCGGTGCCTGGTCGATGATAATAAATATATAACGGATGTCAAGTTCTATTTTGGAGACACTCTTATGGTATATGTAATAAATATAACATTTTGAAAGACCTGAGTCTATACTTTAATAAGTCAGTGCTTAGATCTGATCAGAGGACTAAATGCCCCGCCCCCTTTTATGATAATCCATATACATGTAGCTGGTTTATGATAGATGCCATGTTCCCACACCCCTAACCCTGTATAACCAAATGCCAGAACGTGAGGTTGCAGGGCATATATATAACAAAGAAAGAGAAAACTTGTTTAAATATAATATACGGTAATTACTGATTTTTTCACCGTACCTTTATGTTCACTGTTTTCACTGTCACTTCTATACCGTGACCTTATCATTACAGTTAACAAATAATTCCTGGACTTTCTTTTTCCTGCACCTGTCGCCACCGTGAATATATTGTTCTGTAAACATGTTCATTTTTCTCAGACTGTGAACTTTTGCTACTGTGAACATAAAGTGAATTACAGTATATATTTTTTTGTTTGTCTCCCAGGAAAGATCTGAAAGATGTATGACCCTGAGGCTGGTCTCCTGACCCTGGATCAGATCACCTGTGCGAGACAGGTGCTGCAGACCAGCGGTCTGTGTTACCACACCCCCGTACTGCACCATGTACAGACCCTGTGTGGGCTGGACACAGACATAGATCTGTACCTTAAGCTGGAGAACATGCAGAACACAGGTGCCTCATGGCTTCTCTTATATCTTCTCATACTTTCCAAACCCTAATCTGTTGCATTTTATAATTATGTTTACCTTGCTCTGTTTCTTCTTCCTCTTCTTCTTTCCCAAACAAATAAGGTCAATGTGACCTGAACCAGATGTCTGTCACCATGGTAACTGGTGTTGGGTTACATCATGTTGCAATTTTATAGCAGGAGGGATTTACACTCCTGTCACCATATATAAAAAAATGTGTTTGAGTGAGAACAGCAGAGCAGAGAGATGACTGCGTGTGCGAGATGTGAGTTAGCTCAAGGAATGAATCCCTTCTACTACATATGCTATATACTTAAATTTAAAATCCTTTATTATCTTAAGGATCCTTTAAGATCCGAGGAGTGGTGAACCAGATGGCTCACATCCCCGCCACGGCGGCCCGAGGACAGACGCATCTCATCAGCATGTCTGCAGGGAACTTTGGGAAGGCGTTTGCCTACATGGTGCAGCAGCAGGGTCTGAAGGGGACAGTGTTCATGCCTGATACTGCACCAGCAAACAGGGCTGAGCTCATCAAGGTAGGGAACTGTATTGTATCTGTATAGCCGGTATAACCGCCCTTCGGTGTAACACACATATATAGACAGGATGGCTGTGTATATTTGTGTTCGGTAGAGCGACGGTTTGGATGTTGAGCGGTAGCCTGGTTTCTATCCTCCTTAGTTTACCACTGGCTCCCTTGTCACTGGCTACGTAGGTGGTAAACTATGGAAACCAGGCAACCAGGCTAGTTTAGATCATAGCTGTGTATATTTTTGTTCTGTAGAGTTTAATGAGTTGGATGTGGAGAGGATGCCTGATAGTGTATTTCTGTGTTCTGTATAGAGTTTTGGGTTGGATATGGAGAGGATGGCTGTGTATTTCTGTGTTTTGCAGAGCTATGGCTTAGATGTAGAGAGGATGCCCACCTCTGAGCTGCAGCCAGCTGTAGACAGGTGTGTGAGGGAGAGACAGATGCACTACCTGCACCCGTTTGATGATATCAACCTCATGGCAGGACATGGCAGGTGAGTAGGTGTTAACACAATCTGTCACTGTTAAGACTTTTTAGATCTGTGAGAACTCTTTTATTTGGGTCTATTTCAATGGTATTCACTATTATCTTATGCATGTATATTGATTGTATATCAAATTCAGTCTTGACAGCAAAGTTGTATGGAGGAAGCTGTACATGTATGGAAGAACTTTTTAATTTGTAAGTCAATACAGAAGCTAGTAGACTGTAGCTGGCCTTTGTGTGATGTTTTGTTTCTTGTGTGCAACAGTATATACATGACAAGAGACTAGAATTATACATTGTATACATCAAAATCACTGTCCATACACCTGTACCAACAATCGAATCCATGCCAGGTCATGAGGGACAACTGTCTTGCACAGGGTTGCACAAGAACTGCATAGATACACTACACCTCTATTAACAAATATTCCTTGTGCACCTCCCAGTGTGGGACTTGAGATTCTGGAGGACGTTCCCTACCCTGACGTGGTGGTGGTGTGCTGCGGAGGGGGAGGTTTGCTAGGTGGAACGGCCGCAGCGATCAAGCTGTCTGGACGGAACAACACGAGAGTGTACGGGGTGGAACCAGAGGGGGGTGAGCAGTGTTTGGAAGAGTTGTCTTGTAGAGTAGGACATTGAATTGATTATCTGTACCATAAATTCTTGTATGAATGTTGACCTAAAGATTATATAGATACAGCCTTCAGGGAATATTGACCATGGTAAAATCCTAATTGATATCAGCTCTACAGCTTTGGTTATGGCTGAACAGTCCTATACAAGAATTACAGCTGACTAAGCTGACAAAGGCTGTACGCAAAGTTCTTTTCTCTAGATCTGCTTCTCTTTCTGTGCAATGCATCAGTCTAGCTTCCCCTGATTTCAGCTGCCAGGACAGTGTGAACCTCCTAGCCTGGTTGCCAGACCTATTATAGCTCCCGAGTCCTATATCCTCTCTGCTACATAGGACTCAGGAGCTAAAATAGATCTGATAACCAGGCTATGGACCTCCAGCTGGGTTAGTCATTGGTAAGGTCCTCCCAGTGCTCTTTGACTATACATTGTAGTGTAATTGTAGTAAAATGATGTATATCCTATTTAATTTGTCCCATGTGAATCGTTAGCTGAGTCTTGTAGTGCAATGACTCTTCATAGTTGTGTCTTGACTGTGACTGTTGTTGTGCTGCAGCGCCCTCTATGTTTGAAAGCAGAAAGGCAGGGAAACCTGTGGGAGTCCAGGTGAAGACTGTAGCAGCAGGACTGGCTCCTCCATATGCAGGTAACTAAACTTCAGCCTACTGCCTAACCAGCCTGAAATTCTTTTCCATCACTTCAATTTCATTTGATGCGTGACAATCTTTGAACCCTCTGAAATGCTATTCCCTGCCTTCTAAAGCGGCAAGTTTTGCTGGTAGCCTAAGCTTAGTTTAATGATATCTCTTTCCATACCTTTACACACAAATTTTTGTCAGCCACGAGCAAAATTCCATCAATTAGGGGAAAGACAGACACTAGCTAGAACACTGTGCCTAATCCAAAATCAATAGAGAATTGGTAGCCAGACAGTTACTCCAGCATGGTAAAGGTTATAAGCCATGATCTGGACTTGGATTTCTTTGTCGACATTATGTCAGGAATGCCAGGGATTGAACCTGAGACCTTTCAGGCTCATGTCCTCTCACCTAACCACATCATACGCATAATACAATTCTTCATTATATAATGAATAAAACCTAACATATTTCTCCATGCAGGTCCGAATGCCTACAAACATAACGTGGCATTTGTAGAGGATGTGGTCCTGGTCAGCGATGATGAGATTGTGGCGGCGGTGCGGCGGTTGTTTTCTCGTGGACTCGTGGTAGAGCCATCGGGCGCAGCGGCCTTCGCGGCTCTGATGTCTGGGAAAATTCCGGACATGAAGGGGAGGAAGGTTGTTGTTGTGATAACCGGAGGGAACGTCACGACTCAAGAACTGAACAACATCTGTGGATAACACTTGTTTCGGAAGTTCAGTCAAAACTGCTCAAAAACACTTAGTTATGTTTACCGAAGAAAAAACATATTCTTTTTGCTCTGTTTCTTCTTCCTCTTCTCTAAACAGTAACCTCAATGACCTGAGGCTGAACCAATGTTGTGTCTGTCACCATGGTAACAAGTGTTGGGTTACATCATGTTGCAATTTTATAGCAGGAGCGATTTAGACTCCTGTCTGTCATATATATGAATGTGTAAGAATTAACAGAGCAGATCATATGTGAAGGTAAACATTATGCATTTACCTTGCAAATGTTACCTCTCTAGTTGATCATTGTTCTCCTCAGCATTTATATAGAGGAGATGTAAAATTTGTGTAACACACAAATCTCAGGGATAAGTATATATAAAATTCTGTGATTGGTCCTAATATGTGTGAAACTGTATCAGCGAAAATGTCCGTCAAAGACTATCATCATCTTGTAAGGTAGAATTTGAGTGATCAGGAAGACCAGATGACCCACTTAAAAGAACATGCAATTCTCAGTGTTCTGAACTCATGTTGTTCTTAATGTTATCCCCCAGGATTGATCCAATTACAAATTGCTGTGAGCTATGAATTTGTAATGAAGATTACCAATTGGTATTTATAATATATCATTAATCTTTTACAATGATTTTCATAAGCATGAACTATGTAGAACTTAATACTAGTAAATTTAATATCAGAAAGTCGTCCCTGTCCTTGGTGCTGATTTTGCTATCATTGTTGTCTATGTGCCTGGTGTGAATTCTTGGTCCATTCCAAACAGATCAAAATTTCCTGCACATTACATCAATGCGCATTCTTCATAAATTTTCTCTGCTCCATGTATGTTGTTTTTGTCGTTTAAATTGCAGTTCTGTGCAACTAATGTCAGACCTATTTCTGACTATAAGTACAAGGCACAACTGAAGATAAGGAACAAGAAACCATCAGAACTTTGTTTATTGCCTTTATTTCTTTTTCCACTGCTACGCCTTTCTTCAGGTACCGTCTAGATTCAATGTGTCGTTTTTCTACACGTCAGGTGCGTTCCAGGCTTAATTTCTAACTTCAGATATGAAGGTAAAAAGTCGGCTTGAGTGTTTCTATTTGCAGTTATTGTTGTTTGTCCTCGTAAATGTACATTTGTGCAGTATGAAACATTTTTGTCGTACTTCCAAGAATCAAGCAAGATTACACCTCACAAATTATTTGGAATGATAGAACAATTTTCTTCCTCATACATGATAAAGTCAAATCATACCAGCAAACCCAAAATTTGAAAATGTATATTACACTGTTTTCATCATATCGCTCTACAACAATGTTCTATTGTCTTCACAAAGCGACTCTGTTGTTAACACATTTCAGAACGACGTTCCTCTATCAGAAAACGATACAAACACATCATATTGCAGTTTTTGATACAAATGTTCCTCCTTTTTCAACAGGCATAGATAAGTCATCGACCTCTTATAACCGGAAGAAGTTCGTATTTACAGATATTGTTCATTGGATAGACCTAAATAGGTAGATACGTAAACGTGTTTTCAGTACAGAAGGGCGCTGTTGAGTTCTTATGAGTGAAAAACACGTCCTTTTCAAAATGACTGGTTTGAAAAATGAGGATAGTTCCAGTTCTGTAGAATTCCTCAAGCTGGTATGTTACACCAAAGAGTGGTTATAATGGCTATACAGATACAGAAGCTGGTGTGTTCCGCCGAAGGGCGATTATAACGGCTATACAGATACAGATACAGAAGCCGGTGTGTTACTCAGAAGGGCAGTTACACATGTACCGGTACCAGCCATACAGATACAGAGGCTGGCGTGTTACGCCGAAGGGAATTTATACCAGCTACACAGCTGTACAGTTTTCATTGTGTGTTCCTGGTCTTACATGTGTTGGTCACCACCACATAGTTGTATAAAGGACTGATTGCTCCATCGTGCATGAACATGCATATCTCAGAGTTTTGTCTATAAAACCAGCCCGAGCGGTCGCCATAGCAGATAGGAGGTATTACGTTACGATTACAGATTGTTATTCAAACTTCCATGGTTTATCCTACGTTTTCAAAGACAGGGCACAACATGGTCATTATAAGGTGTTCGTCAGACGAGACATATTCTCACAGTTAAGTTTCATAAGTTACACCACCGATATTGCAGCTATTGCGAGTCCTACGACATGTATAATACAACAGGTACAATCTGAAGGGACGCAGGTTTCCACAGTCATAGATACGCCTTCACTTTACATCAACAAAGTCCCATTGTTTTCTGTCTTTGTACAGATGACAGTTACAGTCCATTGGACTAGCCGTTCAGTATATCCACAGACTTTCAACCTGTATATACAATTTTGTACATGTACTTAATCACGAATAAAAGTACCGGTAGATTCCATCTGTCCTGGTTTAAAAGATATAGTTGATAAGAAGAAGTTTTGACCCGTCTTCAAACTTCCCTTCAATACCAGAAATATCCTTCTCCCAACATGTAAGATATGTACATTCTGTTTTCGCCTTACAAGTGACATACATAAGTACTTCGTCCTTTTGGTTATGCTTCTGTACTTTTTACCACAACGTCCTTATTAAGTACAAGAATGTTCGATTCACCATAAAGTTTTCTTTATACACAAAACTTCCATTTAGTAAAAAGATTTAAATAAAAGTTTATTGACATAACGGACAACTTGTGGTTTGAGGATCAAAATTGGACGAACATGACAACTGCACAATTTGGTACAGGGCAGTGCTCGTTTAGTCAAATGCAATTTGATCTTACTGAATTATTGAAGATTATATGAACATTATCTGTATGATTATCTGCTTGCTTGAAGGAATGATTTATGTAAGACATTGTGTCTCATAGTCCCAACGAGTCACCTGAAGTAAATGCTCCATCTTTTGGCAAGCAGTAGAATTGCAGCTTTGACTGGTTTTGGAATTTTCGAAAAGATTTCAAGACGGCAAAGTCACCATACCGCGTCTATGTTAAAGCAAAGAAATCCCGGAAACGCTAGTTGCCACAGAAGTCAGCTGCATCGGCCCATTAAGACTCTATATGGCACAAAATGAGTCGAGCGAAGTGAATATCCTCTAGCTTTCATAACAGACAGCGACAGTCAAGTAGAAGTCTCTAGCACGGGCGCTGCATAGCGGTTCAAATTTATGCAGACAAACGTAGCAGGCCAAGGCGTCTGCAGTCCGGGCCTAGCCTGTGTTACACAAGCTCAAGCTCGGCCGGAGGTTGATGACACCCACCCCAAGGCGGCAACTTTCGGGCGCGGTTTAGTCTAGCCTGATTAAATCGCTTTACGGTTGCCGGCCGCCCAACATCCCTCTGCGGGGAGGGGCCACTAAAGCCGCGGACGGCATGCAGAGTTTGCGTTGCACAGACTAGGTTTAGTCAGGCTATACGTCCGGGCCACACTATCTGGACGCGCCGGTGACCGTCTGCAGTTCCGTGTCCAGCTTGTCCGGATCGTCCTTGCTGCTCCTCCGCCCTGGACAGCACAGCACCTCCACGCAGCGACAGCAACAGCAGAAGCAGTAACAGCACGGACAGCAGTCGTTCAGCGCCTTTCTCCACGCCTCGCTCATGGTGAACAGCACCAGAGGGTTCACGCACGACTGGAAGTTGGATAGGTAGAACCCGGCGTAGTCCAGGATCACCATGTAAGTCCTGTACTTCTGCAGCACGCCCTTGTCCACCACTCTCCACAGGATGGTGCTGACGTGGTAGGGCAGCCAGCAGAAGGCGAACGCCAGCACCAGGAATAGCACGATCCTGGCCGTCTGGTGACTCTGCTTCAGGTGAAGCTTGTGCGAGTCCTTGGCGTCCTTGTTGGCCCTGGCGGCCGCGGCCAGACGTCGCGAACTGAGGCAGAAGCAGACCAGGCCGAACAGGACGGGCAGACAGAAGTAGCAGCCGAGTAGCCACCAGGTCTTGATGTCGTAGTAGGTGGCGGAGACCTGCAACATCACCTGTGGAACGATAGAGTTATATCTGAAAATAGTTTCATCAGGTTGGTAAGACACTAAGTAGTAAAGACTCTTTTTACACAACCAAGTCTTTTATTCAGCCGACGTTTTAGTGACCGTCTGTCACCTTCCTCAGGGCAATTCTGACTGGTTCACATTGCACTGCAGAACAGGTGTCGCTGCTACAGAAACATTCCCAAATGTACAATATGTACAGTCAAAATTGCCCTGAGGAAGGTGACAGACGGTCACCGAAACGTCGGATGAATAAAAGACTTGGTTGTGCAAAAATAGTCTATTTACTCGGTCGAGTTACAGAAACAAAGTGTTATACAGGCTTGGCGTGGTCATCCCGTAGCCTGGGTGCCATCATCCGTAGTTTCCACCCGCTCTCTAGGGAGCCAGTGACATTAGGGAGCGGGCGGAAACTACGGAGGATGGCACCCAGGCTAGTCATGCCGCATAGTTAACATTGCAACCAGACATCACTGACTTCACTCCTCAGAGGGTCGCGCCATCTGGCGATACATGCAAACACTACAGAAACACACGCAAATACACAGATCAGAGGTACACAATCTACTGAGCCTCAAAGGCAAGGCAAAACAATACTCCACCTCCTAGTTGAGAAGAAATGATATTTGGAAAGAATGTCAACTACGGCAGATACAAAAGATGCACTACAGAAACACACGGACAAATACAGTACAAAGACCTGACGTACAAAATCTACTGAGCCTCGAGGACAAGGCAACACAGTACTTCATCCTCCTACAAGTGAAATAATGATATTGGCCTAGAATGTTAGTATCACCTACGTATATGTTACATGTAAAATATGCACCTCAAGCACACAGCAGACAAGATAAAGAAGTACAAAATCTACTGAGCCTCAAGAACAATGCAAAAACATTATTTCACTCGCTAGGTGAAGTAATGATATAGGGAAAGAACTTTAGGTTCTCAGCCACGCCACCTATCGACTGTAACGAACATATCAGGAAAAAGAACTGAGGCTGTGTTGTCTGACCCAGCTGACCTTGGGAATGCCCTTGGTGACGTTGCGCGGACAGACGGCGTCCACGGCGTTGGCGGTGCGGAACAGAGTCTGGTACCATCGCACGGTGGGAGGGAAGGCGTCGGGAACGGCCAGGATCAGGGCTCCCAACCACACCACGAACACCTGCCGACAACAATGACAATGTCTTGTATATATGTAAATATTACTAACGCACTAATGCACTTGTCCCGTCTTTAGCACACATAAAATCAGTTGTTTCTTTCTTCTTTATCTGTATAGCCGGTATAAAAGCCTTTCGGCGTAACACACCAGCTTCGCAGGCACGCGGCGCAGCCACCGAGAGAAGGTTGCTTTCCGCCCGAATGGAAGCAGGCCCCGTGGGCGGAAAGCAACCTTCTCTCGGCGGCTATGTAGGATGGCCGGCTATATTAAAATAACGCGTTAAAAACTCTTCCCCACCGCCGCGGGGCCTGCACAGGAGGCTACGATTATCCTTTTTTCCCTTTGTTTTTTATGTACCGGGTCACAACTGTAGCTAACAAAGCGTAACGGCTGCCAATAATCCTACGCTGTAGGGCTGGGCAGTAATGAAGAAGAAGAAAACAATGACTAGTATTCACGCCCTACATGGGCCAAATGCACTAAGTTAGATAACTGATGTACAAGGGTAGTAAACAACAACAAAAGGGAGGCCCGTTCACATATCTGTTTACAAAAATACCAGTAAATTTTTGTAAGGGTTGAATTTTTTTGACACTCATTTGACATGTTTATTGGTTTTCCTATAGGCCCTGTAAGTCCTAACACCTGCCGACAACAATTTAACAAAAGGGAGGGCCATTAACATAACTGGTTACAATAATACCAATTTTCGAAGGGTTGAATTTTTTTTGACACTCATTTATCATATTTATCACTTCGAGATTACTTGTTACATGAAATCAGGACTGTAGCAGCATCACTTCTTCCTTTATCAGAAACAACATGATTGAGATAAGCTTAACTCGCAAAGTGAGGACTAACTGACGCAATACTCGCAATAGGAATCCGGTGCTTTGTGTAGAGAGTTACGTGGCATTCGGCTTATGCCCTTGGTGCTGAAACGCACTTCTTAACCTGCGTGCTTCGCTTGCCGTTGGTTGACTTTATCTACACGTGGCACATGTCGGTGAATATCTCGCAGACGCAAATTCTCAGCCTCCACACGTATTCTTGGCGTGTATCCAGTTAGCCTCCATAGCATGTCAAAAACTGGGGGGTTTGGGGGGTCTTCAGGGTATTTGGGAGTTTTTTTATGTACATGTGCTATTTTCTGATTGCATATAGACAGCATAGTCGGCCTGGTTGCATTACCCCCGCTTTTTTAGAACTGGGCTAATCAGAAAACAGCGGAAGACCACCAAACCCCCAGTTCTATAAGCCAGCTATGGAGGCTAGTATCCAGTGCCATTCCATATTTCTGTCACGACCATGTACTCCTGTTATCAGTAAGGGAAACACGTCGACAAAACGTCCAAATGAAGCCAGGCTTATTCTGCCCCCAAAGCTCCTTTTCTAATGGCCTTAAGGATCAAGTGAAGCGCGGTCGGGTATCGACCGGCTGGATTATTTACTGGCCATTACCGCAAGCAATGACGGCGTGCGCGGCGAGGTGGATAGGCTTACGGAATAATCGTTAGCGCTTCTCCGCAAACCGCACGCGGATTACGTCCGTAAGGCCTGCGGGAAAATTTGTTGTGTTTCCTGTTTCCCGACCGACCCTAGAAAACTCTAGCCTGGTTACCAAACCTATTAAA
Source organism: Branchiostoma belcheri (assembly GCF_001625305.1). Taxonomy (NCBI): domain Eukaryota; kingdom Metazoa; phylum Chordata; class Leptocardii; order Amphioxiformes; family Branchiostomatidae; genus Branchiostoma; species Branchiostoma belcheri. The sequence continues at coordinate 741,502 of NW_017802380.1, read as the reverse complement.
GCTCCCGAGTTTGCGGAGAGGATGTAGGACTCGGGAGCTATAAAAGGTTTGGTAACCAGGCTAAGAAAACTCTGCCGACCCTAGACTTTTCTGGGGGGTGGACCCCTGCAAAGGACATAAATTTTTTGAGTTGATAAACCTTTTCTAGCTCCATGATCTGACACCTGAGTGATAAAAGGTTGTACAAGTCGTTTTCTATCATTGACATTTAAAATATAAGTGTCCTCATGTAAGTTTTACTTTGTTAAACTGTATTTTAATTGGGTCTCTAGAGATCGCCAAAGTCTGATAAAAGGAAAAGAAAGGAACAAAATCCCTACCTACTGACTCAAATTTTTTTTCAGGACTGAAACAGGAAACACAGCTAGGCCTAAGTCGCCGACTTTGGGAGGGGATCTGATCAACCCTCAGATGGTGCGTTTTGATCCGGTTTTGAGCGATTCTAATGACGCACGTTTTCCGTTGAATGGCGGGATCTTAAATGCTTCAAAGACAGGACAATCTCGGGAAGTTATCCTGCCCGTCACTCAGCCGCAAGTACAGTTGATTGCTGCGCAGTCGATCGTATCGCAACTATGAATAATCATATAACTGTTATGATAGACGAAGACAAGTACGGCAGATGACTGACAGTTTGTACCATGGGTGGGTGGGTAGTGATTTCGGCCTATTTCGGCAGTGGATCTGGATTGCTTACAATCGATCGATTTTCCTTCTTTTCAAGTTCAAAATTGCGTTCCATCCCTCCTAGGGGTCACGTACGAAACCATTGAACGAGACAATACAGGTCGCGTCCTTAGATATTGCTCTTCTACTAAGGACTGTGGGGAAACATATTGCTCCTTGGTCCGCCTACCCATTTAAAAGCCATTGAAAACGTGTCACAAATCGAAGAGTTGGGGGCTTTCTTGGGATAGCGGGAAAGTCGTGAATATGTTCTGCAAAATTAGGATGTCTTGTTACGGAAAAAGCTATCCGAGATTGATTTGATCATCTATAGACTAAAAATAACCTATAGTCTATACTAAAAGTTAACACTTTATTTCAGACATCTCTTTTGCAAAGGGTGAGACAGGGTCCATCGGGATCGTCTCAAATCCCTCTGGAGGCGTCTTCAATCCGACAGAAAGGCCCGAAGCTCGCGGGAGAGGTCTTGGGTTTATCTGCTTCCAGTCGGAAGTGGTCGGGATTAGCAGATATGGGAGATAACCTCGTCCCCAGGGTCTCATGGTGCACGTCCATCACTCGGAGTGAACCTCAGTAGCTGTGTTCGTCGCTAATGGTAAATAGACGGGTTTTAACTGTCGTACTCTTACTGAGTATTCGGTGGGTACATGCAGTATAGATTTGAAGCCACGGGAATGATTGTTGCAAGTAGTCATTTGTACAAAAAAATAGGATAAGCTATATGCTGTATGTTTTTTCATGTAATGTTACTGAAGATCATCTTCCACAAGTCGTAGTTCTTATGTACTCTACCAACTCCTGGAAGAATAGCTGTACCTCATGGGTACTTAGGCAGTTAATTATAAAGGAGAGTTAAACCACAACAATCAAAATACACAGCAGGATAGACGGATAGACGCCATGTACAGAATATGTCTTCTTATCATTTGGTATACAAGGATGTACATGTAGATAAAAATATCTTAAATACACCTCAATAGAATGGGCGCATGTGTACTAGACTGTGCTACTGTTTCCACTTTAAGTGTTTGCATGTTTTGGGCGTGACGTCAGCCTTTCTCTGATAAGACCAGAGAGACCATTATGACTATCTGCAGCACAAATGTAGGTTTACGGCGCACGCTGAGGTGGTTTTACGACCGCTATACCTCTATCAGCGCTGGTGGGAACCACAGGCTGGACAGAATGTAATTTTGAAAAGTCCACAAGCCACCGACTGTGGTTAAAATCAGTAATGTTTATATCATTTTTCATAGACAGGTCTGATATGGCACAATGTTCACGGCTCGGCAGGTTTACGATAAGAAAAGATGATGATGATAGTTATGCTCCAGTAGTAAGGTCTAGGGAAAGTTGCACTCCTGTACAAAACACGGTCGGTAGGTAGGGATTCTGTAGCGATAACGCTTGAGAACAGTTTGCTTATGGTGAGGGGACCAATAATCTCACCTGATTACTTAATAGAGACTTGCTTCTGAAAATGTGTGCAATCAACGTTTCAGAAGGTTCGAAATGTGAGATAGAACATTGTTTGACCTTGCCAGCGGTCGACCGACAAAAAGGGCTAGTTAGAGTCAGACGGTTTTGCTGGGGTCGGTCAGATAATCGGAAACACAACATTTTTGTTCCTATGCCTTAAGGACCTTGGTGAAACCCGCCCGTACATAGTATGTACATGTAGTTATCGCCTTACTGTAAGAGGTTTAATCACATCACATACGTCACTAGCCCTGTGTGCTCATCCCTTCCTGCACATGTGCTGTGATAAAGACATCGCGATGTCGGAGGGATGAATGCCGCGGGTTTTTGATAAGAGCATCAGCAGTGATTCTCGTCTCACCCGTTGAAGCAGTGCCCCAGTCTTTAAAGTCAGACTACGGCTGAACGCGCTTTTTAACCGACTCGAAACGAGGCGGCGCTTCTGTACTACTGACTAGTTGTTAGAATTTCGCAGAAACTGATAAGCATTAAGATACTGTATATGTATACTTCATCTTTGAGTGGGGAGGGGAGTAAGCCTTTCCAGATACCATTCTCTTATGTAGACATGCCAGGCGTGTGGATTGCGGTCAGTGACCCTGCTTCTTCCATCGGTCGATCGTTTAAATTGAACTTGCACGCTACTAGCAGTCATCTGCTCATTGCATATTGTTCGTTGCACACGACAACTTCTAATTTATTTGAAATCTCGAATAGAACATCAAACGCACTGCTGTACATGTATGTGCGTTGAGTATGAGAGCCACTTGTTACTACCACTAAGACTATATATGAATAACTGTCAAATTTGTCGTACGATCGCAAACTGTCTTGGTTTTGTCACAGGCAGCTTGAGAAATTCTACGGCATCAAAATCATACAACGGGCTACGACGAATGTGACCGCGCCCCAATAAAGCGACACCAGAAAGGACAGAAAATGAGATGTGTGATTGAGGAATGGAAGAAGAGAGAGAGGAAGAAGGCGAACCTAATTTTACAATTCATTAGATCGGGGATGCACAGCAAACACCAATATTATCACAGAAGCCAATCTGCGCTCGTGCACGGCGTACTCAAATTAATCAGTGAACCATCCGGAATGGAACCGTCTCTCCAGGGACGCCACTTTGTTGATGAGCCTTTGATAGTGTGAAATGAAAGTCTATCAGTGCAATGAGTCATCACGAAGCGAACCCATTCCGTAATTAAAGAAACGTGTGTTTTTAGTTCTTATGTATTAGACTGATGAAATTTCAATCTAACATAACATTACTGCCATTAGTATGCGCCATATGTTGTATTCTATTAAAGCATGTTTGTTTGCCTGTGATACATTAGTGTTTCGGATGCCCAAAGTGTGTGGGTCTCAGATTCGCAACCTTAAACAAATCCACGCGAAGACCATCGTGTCAACTGTGACCCTCACTCAGGTGTAGGGACTGACATGGTCATCCTACTCAGAAAATCTGTACCTGTATATCTGTACATGATCAGTATCTGTGCATGAATATGTATCTGTACATGAATCTGTATATGATTGCAAATAAAGATATCGAGTGATTGCCATAGATTACCAAAGCGTTTCGGATATTCCGAACGCACGCCAAAGTCATTAGTTTGTAGCCTCCATAGCATGCCAAAAACTGGGGGTTTTGGGGGGTCTTCAGGGTCTTTGCGAGCTTTTATGTGCTATTTTCTGATTGCATATAGACAACATAGCCGGCCTGGTTGAATTACCCCCGTTAGAACTGGGCTAGCGCTAATCAGAAAACAGCCGAAGACCACCAAACCCCCAGTTCTATAAACCTGCTACGGAGGCTAATTAATTTTGTGGTTTTCACGTAAACCAAGGTGACATTTGTAGGGCAAACTGAGTACTTAGAACTGTACGATCACTTTCCCGCGCATGACGTCAAACCAGGATAAACAGCGGAGGTTAAGACGAACCCTGTAAACGTTGCTAGGCAACGCTACGTCATCATAACCCCCTTTTATGTTGCTAAGTTACACTTATGCCGAATTCGCTCCGCGGCAGAAGCGTGACCACTTATGGTAGTGCATTTGAACCCGTAAAACGTGCGACTGAGGTTTACGACTGCAGTTATTTAAAGCCATTTTTGGGACAATCGTAGATATGTCATTCAAACATCAGTTGTCTTGTAAGGGAATATGTCTCGGTATATCCATATCTTACATCTAAAAATCTAAAGGTGGGGAACCTATCTTTTATAAGTATGGAGGGAATCCCTCTCATTTCTATATTATGTAGAATTAACTACAAAACCGTGGGGTCGCGTGGCGTAAGGGCAGAATGCTTGACTCGGAATAAAGAGGTCCCGGGTTCGAGTCCTGACATGCCACCGACCTTGTGCCCTTGGGAAAGGCACTTTACACGACTTCCCTTACTTCGCTCAGGTGAAAATTAAATGAGCATTGTATTGTCCACTGCGTTGGTGGTGGCCCCACCACGTCTTTTGATTACATGTTTATAAATAAAACTATATATGACAGTCATCCTATGGCCCGTTCTGTCGTAGGCTCCCTGGCGACATGAAAACCACAGGACGGATATAAGAGCGCTTTTAATAATGGCCTGACGTTCGAGTCATCCTTTTTTCATTACCTCCTTTTAGTTAGAGTACATTATTACTCTCTCTCCTTATTAGTTCTTAATGCATAATACATGGAGCACATCATGAAATATTGAATATTACTTTGAGTAGATCACTTAAGCACTTGTCCGTATAAAGATTTTATAGTTTCTCCGCGATAATAAAATGAACGCCTTAATGATCTTACGTGACAACACTGAAAATTTAGTTTGCAGAAGAGGATATGAAATACTGAATATTACTCTGAGTAGATCACTTAAGCACTTGTCCGTATAAAGATTTTATAGTTTCTCCGCGATAATAAAATGAGCGCGAATCAACGCCTTAATGATCTTACGTGGCAACACTGAAAATCTAGTTTGCAGAAGAGGATATGAAATACCGGCTTATCTTAATGCTACTGATGCAGAATTATCGAGTCACATGCCTGAGGAATTATAGTATGGCCACAGCAAGTAATTTTTATGGATGACATCAACGCGCGAATTAATTTTCGCCTGATTTTGGAAAAGAAATTTTGTTGCGCTTACAGTGGTCATCATGCCGAAAATGGGCAAGTTTGTCTGTTGCCGTGCCGGAACGTGGATGGCAGAAAAATGTGAAGGGAGAAGACAAGACAAGGCTCTGATTTATTGTTTACATTGTTGCAGTGTTGCATTTCATTCCTTTACTGTATATGTGATGTTGCCGCTGAATAAAAAAAAATATTGTCTAACAAGGTTTATGATCTCAAAACTTGAAAATGTAGGAATCTTGTTTTTTTTCGCCCTATCGCATCAGATTTGGTGTCTGCGGAAGATATCATCCATAAAACTAACTTGCTGTGGCCTAAGTTACGATCGTGTGATGCAGTTCACGTTGCGCGGACAGGGGGCTCTTCTGCACAAATGGCGTACTTATTGCTGCGGTCGTGCCACAATTAATTTGAAATAATATACGCTACTGTACCCTCATACGGATCCAGGTATGAATAATTAATAAAACCGTATTGTTTATATTATGGACTGATATTCCTCTACACGATCTCTCAGGCAAGGTTAACACATGTAACACGCACTGTGTAATTTCAGCGTGGCAAAATTGAATGTTCAATTTTCTTGTCATTCTTTTAATGTAGTAAGTTAAATCAATCATATCCCACAGCATATTGATAAGCTCCTGTGAGGCAAAAATGGGATGTCGCTGACGGAAAGCAGTTGCTTCTTTTGTGTTGGGCTGAAATTGCATTGGGTGCCTTTAGATCCATGATATCTGGATGTTCAAAGTCAATTTTCTGGTCATGTTTTTAATATAGTAAGTTAAATCAATCCTATACCATAGCATATTGATATCTTTGAGGCAAAAATTCGATGTCACTGACGGAAAGCAGTTGCTTATTTGGTGCTGGGCTGAAATTACATTGGGTGCCTTTAAATCCATGATATCTGGATGTTCAAAGTCAATTTTCTGGTCATGTTTTTAATATAGTAAGTTAAATCAATCCTATACCATAGCATATTGATAACTGTGAGGCAAAAATGCGATGTCATAATGCGATTCGATGACGATGGAAAGCAATTGCTTTTTTTGTGTTGGGCTGAAATCGCATTGGATACTGTACCTTTACATCCATGCTATCTGGACATGATGTAGTGTTATGATATGTTCTCACGCGGCCGAGCTGGCGAGGCACCAAACCAACAATTCACCATCAGGAATGTAGAGTGATATCCCGTCTAACCGAACACTACCACACGTCAGGAAACATGGCGGGGAGCCAGGGACACAGGAAAACCAGATATGGCCGACGAGCAAGGGCGTTCTATACTAGCTAGTAGCTAGTGCTTCAGGAAATTTATAATAACAACATCTACAAAATTTGTTTTCTTTTCAAACATGCAAAACTGTCAACCAAAATTTTTAGATCAATGTATGTATGGATGATCAATGTAATGATTGGTATGATGAGACATTTTCAGGGACACAGCAAAACCAGATAGGGCCGACAAGCAAGGGCGTACTATAGTCTAGTTAGTGGCCAGTGGTTCGGGAAATTTATCTAAGGCTACAAAATTTACGCCAAAAACAGTCACTCAAGCAAGTGGATATGATTTTGGAAATGGTCCGAGGTTTCAGGTAGCACCCACTTAAGCTTCCTTTCGTCAGTGACACTAAGAGACTGCAGGAGAATTGCAGGTTTATAAGCTAGAGCTACACACAAAATTTGCTACAAAATATGTTTTCTTTTCAAACAAAACTGTCAACCGATAATTTTATGGATGATCAACGTAATAATTGGTATGATGAAACATCTAATTGGAACATGACTCACTCTACTTTAGTAGAGTACCTATGATAAAAATGCACAGCAAGAAATAATAACGAAATATTGCTCAGGCCAAAATTTCATAAAACTGTCTCTATTAAATTATTCATACCCAAGACTTAGTCACCTCATCAGAAGGACTGGGTCTTTATGCACTTGTGAACGACATCGTAATTTTGTATGCAGTTTTGTGGCCGACATTTCTGTTATAGTCTGACCTTATTTCAGCTGTGCGGCGTTATAACATCAAGGACACCCGTTAGAGAGATTAAACCCCGCCGTGCATGTATATTTCATCGTAGTGGATTGTCGTCATAATTGTCTGGAACAGATCCCGTGGCCACAGAGTCGGTTCCCGCACGAAAAGTAACCCTTGCCAAGACGCTGTACGTTTTATTTGGCACGCTCGGTTCGTTTAAAACGAGCCATATTTCGCGGAAACATGTGCAGGCTGATTTTGTGACAGCTAGTAGCAGAGAGGACAATCACCTGAAACTCTATACTGCAGTGGTTAGGAAATGAGGCTGCCGCTACGGCCTTGGGGTTTAGGCGCATAGCTGTTGTGACAACTACCGGGGGTTATTATACAGCCTTATGTAACCCACAGGTATTCTGTGGGCGTTACAAGGGCGTTACGCCATCCAAGACTGGTAGCCTCTACCAGGCTCCCCATGTTGCTGGAAAAAAGTCAGAAAAATTGGAGGAATAGACGGAATAGCATGCCAGGTTAATAGGTTGCAAACTGTACTCCTCTGGTGGGATATATATTAGCTAATTCTTTTGGCAAACTAGTCTGCCTATTTGGCCAATTCTGCTATTTTTCTAGCAGCCAGGAGAGCCTAGTAGCGGAGGCTAGAGCCGATACTCTGAAGGGTGCTTGTGTAATGATGGACGATGTGTTACAGACGTGTCATGCCACTGGCAGTATTTAAGTGACAACCGGCCACTGTAAAGCTCTGGAACTCCCTCCCACAGGACATTGTAACACGTAAATTTAAGATCTGTGTCAACCGCCTCAGTGGTATTGGACAGCGTCCTAGATACAGCTGCTAAGCATTGCATACTAAGAAAAAAATGAAATAAAACCACTGTAACCCACCTTCTCCATGGTTCTGCAACAGCTCTCGTACTGCTCGTACTGCAGCCTGACGTTGACGGAGGCCCGGTAGCGGTCCACGCTGAAGGCGCAGAGACTGAACACCGTGACCCCCAGAGACAGGGCCCTCAGGACGGGCAGGCCGCGACACACCGCCTCCACCCCCCACCCGGGGAACGGGAGCACATCCGTGACGGCGGTGTAAGCGTTTAGCGGGACGTACAGCACCACTTGGAGCAAGTCTGACACGGCGAGGCTAGCGATGAGGATGTTTAGGACGCTACGCATGGAGTAGTGTCGGCACACGGTGCACAGCACGCACAGGTTCCCGATGCACCCCACCAGCAGGGTAAAGCACGACACGCCCACTACGACGTAGTCTATCGGCTCCCCCAACACCGAGGCGTTCCACGGTGCTGCCGTCCAGGACATGGTGGTAGAACTACCAGGGAAAACCCCACCGGCTCCTGCTCCCACTGCTGTTTCTGTGGTTGTTATAGTTGGTGGTGGTGCGTTTGCGCCGGGCCCACCACCGCCGTCTGTGACCGCTCCGAGGTTATTAATGGGGGCGTTCCGATCCGCGAAGACGCCGCCGCCGGGAGTTTGTGCCTGCCCAGGTGAGGCGTAATCTGTCGTCTCCCCCTGAACGGCCTTGTACGGCACACTGCCCGAGTCTGTCACCACCCCGTCGTCCTGCACCCAACCTGTGCTACTACCGACGTCCCCGTCCGTGGAATTATTAATAACCATATAACCTGTCGGCTGCTGCTTCCGGGCGTTGTTGGGGACCTTCTCCGTTATAATCTGTGGGAAGGCGGTTGCGGTGACGTTAGGAAGAAGGGTTGAATCCCGCAGTGTTGCGTTGGGTGGTGGCTGAGCGCTGCTGTCAGGCAATGTATGAGTCACATTTGGATAAGCAGACCACTCGTCGTCCGGCGTAGATGCGCCGCTAGAGGAGCTAGCTATAGGTGCTGTGGGATCGCCCCGCCGCACTGCCGCGGTTCTGTTTATGATTCCAGATGCGTTCCCTGCGAACGTGGGCGTCAGCGGCAGCGTGGCATTCCTGCCCTCTGACCCCGCTGCGCTCTCATCTGTAAAACCGTCTCTGTCTATATTCCCACTCCCACGGGAATTACCGACCAGGTCGCTGATATTTTCCCTCGGAGGGTCCTCCAAACTCGTTGGCTCTAGAGCGGCCGCCCTTTTAACAGATCCTTCCTCCTCCAGCCCGCCTGTAGTAGTGTTATCACGAAGCGTGATGGACGTCCGATTGTTCGATGTGTCGTTCCGCCATATGGCGGGATCGGAGGGGCGAAAATCATCCCTTTTCCTCCCGACCACCCCACCTGCCGACTCCCCCGCAATACCGAGAGCTGCAAATGTCAAAGTTAGCGTCACTACTGCCAGGGTAACAAAGCGGCAGAAGCCTACCTTTTTCACAGCCACCATTGTACGTACGTACGCTGGATCGAGCTGTTGTAGTGTATGTAACAACAGTAGTGCTTTGACGTACCGGAGTGAGGCGGCTGTGAAAACACCGGATCTTCAGGTGTGCAGTGATGCTGCTCCGGAAACCATCACAAGTGGGACGCTCACCGCTAGCACACGTCGGTCGACAGGAATACGAGCTAGCTAGCTGTCTTTTTTCCTACAACACGCATGAATTTCTGCAACAGCATTTCGACTGCCTGGGTGATGAAAGAAAGATGGAGACGGCTACAAAAAGCAGGGCGCGGCTGGAACACTCTCGCTCGGAAAGCACTCTGGCCTGGATTGCAGCTAGCGCGATGCGGGCTCGTCAGTCAGAGAGATGAGAGGGAACGATAAATTCCCCCGATGGCGATTGCTCGCTGAAGATGTATGTTCCCTCTGCTAGTGCCGTCAACAGCGAGAAAATCCTCGCCATAAAAACTGCTGGAGAGATCTAGAGCGGCACTCTCTGGGTTTACGTACACACACTCTCACTGACCCCGCATTTGCTAGATTCGTCACAGGGTCCGACAATGCATATTGTGCCTGGCTGGCCCTCAACCCCAAGGCGCCCATAGAAAAGGGTTTACATTATTCCTGTATTGACAGAAGGGCGGAATTTCCGTCTCGCTACACCACACACCAAAGAAAAGGCGCATGTTTGTCCTGTCCCAGACGATCAAGCGTACAGAACAACAAGAGTACCAGTAGGGCTCCAACAGAGACGTCGGTTGTCAGGGACATAAACTTAAAAAAAAAACGCGCGTAAAACTGAAACTCCTGATTTTCTGCGACCCTTATTGCTTTCGCAAGGTTATTTCTACTATCCCTCAACATCATTACTCCATTGATTTGTCTAGCCCAGACTTATTTATTCCGTATGCCAGGGTACTTACCATATTTTATATTCCAGAACATCTGTCGTTGATAGGGTCGCGCGCTATTGTACCTAAAGACCTTTCGGCGGTGGTAAACCCGAAATTATGCGCATCGAAGTGCAGCCCTTGGCGGAAATATACTGTTTATTTATGCTGTACGTAATGAGTTGACTTTTATGGGTCGCTAGACTCTACCAGGCACCGCGGATCGCTGGAAAAATAGTAGAAATTGGCCGAAATAAAGGGATAGTATACGAGAGAAGATCCCGCGGGCCATAGAAGATCCAATTCGCAACCTGTGGGTCTTCTATGGCCCGGGATCTTCTCTGGTATACTATCCCTTTATTTCGGCAAATTTCTACTATTTTTCCAGCGATCCGCGGTGCCTGGTAGAGGCTACTGGATCGCGGTTTTTAGATCGTGCTGACTTGAGCGGTTGGCCATGTCACGGCTGGCTGATGACGGTGCAGTTTTATTTTTCCACCCATGAGGCGATAAAGCGCGAAATATTATGCTTATTACTGCAGTCCGCGGGTCGTATTGAAAATCCATGCGTTCCGCAAGGACAAAGCATACATCAATCCGTCCTGTGTTCCCGCGCACGACACGTCTTGTGACAGGAGAGTGACACCATCTGCAAACGGGGATCGAACTCCAACAGAAACATAGGGGACGATACAGGCGATGTTGTTATCGTTAAAGGGAGATGGGGAAAATACGTATACTTTGTGTTATATCTACATACTATTCTTTCATCATTCAACTAGTTTTTTTGTGTTTATATAATAGTATCACTTGCCATTTCAATGATTTCGGCATTGCTTCAGGTTAGCGTTAATCTTCTACAAAACCATCAGATGAAACATACATTTAGACAAAAAAATGTCAGAAAACAATAAGAAAAAATTAAAACAAATTTATCCAACGTTTCAGTAGGGTTCCATGTTAGCTGATACACATAAAGATCCACTGTCTGACCGTGGTACTTTATACAGAATAAAGGAATAGAAGAAATGTGAACAGCACAGAATAGAATAGAACAGAATATAATAGAATAGAATAGAACAGAATATAATAGAACAGAGTAGAATAGAACAAAATAGAACAGAACAGAATAGAAAAGAATAGATTGAATAATTCATAACATGTAATAAAACTCGCCACACAGGTGGTTGTTCTGTTGATTAAACCCAAAACCCAAATTTGAATGTTATGTTTCCACCATGGCGGGCTAAATAAGCCTCCTCTGGCAAATGTGACCTTCTCTGTGTGCCCCCCCCCCCCCCGTGGTATCAGTGCGCTTTACAGCCGGGTATTGGATTACTCACAAATTAACGCCGACGTTTGGACAAATCCAATTAAGGTGGTTAGCCGGGTAAAAATACACCCGTCCGCACTTAATAACAATGCGCGACGCGGTCCCCTGGTGGGGAGTGTGGTGTACATGTTGGCAAGCGCAAGATATTATGAATGTAGGTTTTAATTTAATTCAAAGGTAACCTATAGCTACCTGTAGACTCGACTAGGCTTTAGGTTCTGATAGGAAAGAGTGGAAATTAGGGCAATCGACATACAACATGCCGAGGAAATTGTCCGCTAAAGGAGTACAGTTCAGAGTGGCGATAGTACTCCTGTAGCAGAATAACTCCCCTGGCATGTTATCTGCGATATTGGGCCAATTTCTATTGTTTCCTAGTCTCTACCAGATTAACTACGATGGCTATATATAGGAGAATATTTGCCAGGGGAGTTTGGCCGCCTTGTAGGTTAGACCAAGGAGGATCGTAACCTCCTTGGTTTGTTATTCTCCTTGGTTTGACTGGCCTTCGGAGGAAAAAAACTACCTCCCCGCGGCCGGACTCCCTTGGCCAATTTTACTCTCTTTTTTGCCGAATTTTACGGTCCGTATTCCCGTAGAAAGGCCTGGTGCAGGCTAATTGTTTCCAGCCACCTCTGAAGCCTGGTAGAGGCTAATTCAAAGTAACCCGACGGTCACAAACGTTATAATCTCCCACCCAACATTGGTTGGAAATGAGTAACCGTGCTTTGGTAGTTCTGCTGTGGAAATAGCGCTCCTGTAGCAGAATGACTCCCCTGGCATGTTATCTGTGACATTGGGCCAATTTCTATTGTTTGCAGCCACCTTTGAAGCCTGGTAGAGGCTAATTCAAAGGAACCCGGCGGTCAGAAAACGTTACGATTTTCCACTCGACATCTGCTTGGTTCTGAGAACCTCAGCTTTGGTAGTTCTGCTGTGGTGATTACGGGCCAGGCAGCCGGAGTCTCTGCCCACCAGTTTATCAGGTAAAGCCATAGACAAGCCGAAGGAAATGATTGGTTTCCGCTCGGCCACTGGTAACGCAGAGAAGGGGTTTGCACAGATGTAATTATCATCGGCTGCGTGGATGTGACCGGCATATAGCTTCGGCCTGCGGTGTAAGGACCTTTAAGGTAGCACCACACAAGGTTTTATATATATTATGGCAATCACTCGTGGTCTTTATTTGCAATCGGATACAGATTCATGTACAGATACATAATCATGCACAGATACAGATTCATGTACAGGTACAGATACAGATTTTCCGGGTAGGATGACCGTGTCAGTCCCTACACCTGAGTGAGGGTCACAGTTGACACGGTGGCCTTCGCGTGGATTTGTTTTAAGGTGGATAACAGGTTGCGAATATCTGAGACCCACACACTTGGGCACCCGTCTTCTCCAGCGGCACCATATTAACAAGGTTATTATGGTGCTTAATATGGTGCTTGCTCAGAAAAGAACAAGAAATAGCCATGGCTTCAAGCACCAGAGTTATCAACCGAAGATTGAGGTGTTCAAAAACTCATCGCAGAGTGGAACTCGCTGTCACCAAGTACAGTACGGGCATTGTTATTAGATAGCTTTTAGCAATGTTTGGCGTTAGATGTTCAAGGGTTAGGTGTAACAAGTCGATCGGTGTAATGTAGCCATGATAAAAGAACCTAAAACGTAACGTATGATAAAAGAACTTAAAACGTATATAAACTTAAAAGTTCTGATAATATTTGAAGGACGTGTATGTGTTCAGAAACCGCAATTCAGCACTGGTGATGCAAAGGCTTTATATATATATATATTGAATATTACAAACTATATATTCTCTCTCTTCTCCAGTATAGCAGAAGGATATGTATTCAGGGCACATTTCCCTTGTACGTTACATGTACATTAGTGCGGGGATAAACGTTACGATTCCGCGGCAGTTACAGTACCCGGAGCGCCGTGAGCCATTGCCGCGGATTGTACGCTCAGAACTGTTCGTCTCTCAACATTTTATGACCGTGCCATTTGAGAAACGGTCGGGGGTGGCAGGCGGGTGGCGCATCTTTTACTGTGAGGGCAGTGGAAAGAAAATGTTCTGTTTCGTACTTCAGTCTTGAAAAAAGACTTGAAAAGGAACCAAACCAGTCTTCAAAAATAACCAAACTTCGGTTGCCACGGATTTTACGCTCATAACTGTACGTCTCCTACCTTTTTATGACCGTGCCATTTGAGAAACGGTCGGGGGTGGCAGGCGGGCGGCGCATCTTTTACTGTGAGGGCAGTGGAAAGAAAATGTTCTGTTTCCTACTTCAGTCTTGAAAAAGACTTGAAAAAGAACCAAACTAGTCTTGAAAAAGAATCAAACTTCGGTTGAGGAAAGTCGTGTTAAGGTCATCTGGGGGCACCGAATGGCAGCTGCACAGAACCTTGCGACAGTTCCACAAAAGTGTGTGGATTAAATTTGTTATATGTATCATGTGTATTGTGTGATTATAAACCCTGCATCAATTCAATGCTATATATCAAAAGGTTACGATTGCACGGGTAATGTTTGACCAATAAACCATTTATTATCATAAAAAATGAGGCCGATAGGTAGGAACTCTCCTTTTTCTACTGTGAGATCCGACAAATGCGATTTAACGATGCAAAACTGCATCAGAGTCAGGTCTATATTCAGGACCCGTCACTCCGTTTTCTTGTGACAAAGGGACAAATGATTTCACCCGGTTTACTCAATAAAGATTTGCTTCTGAAAATTGAATATAGACAACATAGCCGGCCTGGTTGAATTACCCCCGTTTTTTTAGAACTGGGCTAATCAGAAAACAGCCGAAGACCACCAAACCCCCAGTTCTATAAGCCTGCTACGGAGGCTACAAAATGCTAGGGTTGGTGGTTTTTTGCTAGGGTCGGTCGGGAGACCGAAACCACAACGTTTTTACCCAGGCCTCAGTGCGCGGTTACGGCAAATTTATCGGTTTACAGACGATAGTTTTTATTGTGGTTGGAGGCGACAGCTAGGATTTAGTCGCCCAAACCATAACCCCGATGCCAAATGTTTATAGGATATTATTGTAAAGACTTACCGGACATAGCTACACATATAATATATGACAGACCGACCATGAGAACTTCGACACCAGTCGTTTTTTCTTCAAATGTCACATTTGATTTCTCTTAAAGGCATCCAATGATTTCAGGGCAGCAAAACTGGAAATATTCTGAATAAGGCAATCTTTGTGATATTGACACGTACTACTTCACATTAGCACATCTAAATCAGCATTTCATACTTTGGGCTTTTAAAACTGCAGAAACAAGCCCCAAGATTAGTTCTTTATTGGGTGGTACCCTCAAATCAGCCAAAGGCACTTCCAGTAACCATTGTCCGTTAGAATTTGGGGAATTTGAGGGTCAATATACATTGGGATAGTGTGGCTGCAACTCAGTATGTAGATAAATGACTAGAATATTGGCTTTGAAAAATCAGCTTTCCAAGCCTTAAAAACTGTACATGTACTGGATGCCTTCAAACATTCACAAAAGTAGCCCATCACACAGCGGGAGGGACATATAGACAAGAAAACTACGAGACCTGCGGGAGTTTGGAGCATTTGGGATTCATGAAAAGGCGGAGGTTTGACCATTAAAACTGATGGTTATTACCTTTCCGGGGATAGAGCCAAGAGTTGATGATAGAGTCGGGAGAATACCAAGTCGAGCAGAAAACCGGGGGGGGGGGGGCGCTCCAGTTCTGTATGTGTATCTGTATAGACGGCAGCTGGCTACATTACACCAAACGACTTGTTACACCTAACCCTTTTAACATCTAACTCTAGACATTGTTTAAAGCTATCTAATGACAATACCCCTACTGTACTTGGTGACAGCGAGTTCCACTCTGCGATAGTTCTAGGAAAGAATAAATTCTTGAACACCTCAATCCTTGGTTAACAACGGAGAGATAGGAGGTCTGGAATATTTTTGTGCCTTACGTTTAGAAAAAACCTCTGGCCCTCTAGTGTGTAAGAAACGAACACATAAACAAACAGATGCAATCAAGCAACACTCAGAAACAACACACTGAAGTTCCTGCCACAGAACGCATTAAATTCTACTCGTTTGGGAAATTATACCCCACAGAAGCCTCAAATTATACAACAACCCATCCATGAAATAACAATGACATTAACTCTTCCCACATAAAACAGGGACGTAAATAACACAGTTTGATGCAGCACATAACACACGATTGCAGCGCTCAACTATCTGAAGCCACCCGTGGGTACGTAGTTTTATCAGGTCGGTACTTAAAAGGATGATGCATTTTGTGTTGTTGCCCATGAACCAAATGGATCTACCCGACAAAGTTTCAGTACCTAGCATAAAGGGGAGAAGTCAAACTAGCCTGTATTGTAGTGAGAACATTAACAGTACCTATACCGAAACGTTGGCAGATACAGAAGACTCTCTCTCTCCACTAGACGACGATAGTTGTGCGACCCTTGAACTTATAATTGGAATATAATGCACGAAGCAAAAGTACGATTTAAAAGACAACTAACACATAGAACGTAAAAATAGTCTTTGTCTACCAAATTCGTTGCGGAAGCGGTCAAATAAATCGATCCTTGCGTTTTGTGCATTGGTGCTAGCCTCTACCAGGTTTCAGGAGGCGGCTGGAAAGAGTAGAAATCGGCCAAGTAGAGGCTACATTGGCTCTGCTATATGTACAATGCGTTCAGCACTAGTACTGTTCAGCACCAAGGACAGGTTGGTTCTCTAGTGGCGGGGGGGGGGGGTATTAGAATCAGGCAGACATTTTTTGCGACCTCAGTGATCTCATTTTCCTCCGTACCGCTCTTCACTCGAAAATAACCTCTAATTGATTGACCGATGAAAATTCGATGAGTTATGAAGCGCAGGCGTAATTCCCTTCACTTATAAGTAATGGTGATCCAATTTAGATTATACATTACGGGAGCTACAGATCCAATTTCTCAGGCTGGGTACGCCGGGAGCGGGGATAGGAAATAAAGGAGAGGAATGTATGGATATCATACGGCAGTTAGGTCATGTTGATTTGATTATATGGATGACATCCTCTGAGAACCCCAAAACTGATGCGAGCGTGCGAATAAAAAAAGTTTGGCAAAAAAAGCTGCTTTCATTATGAAATCTACGTGGTCATGGAGGTGGAGCAAATGACCCAGAGTATGGTATGGCGAATAATCTACACTTCAAATTAACTTCTTTACATTTTCGTTTGATGTCTGGTATTCTACGACATTGGTATCGTTTTGCAATATTTTGTCTTTGCAACTTACGGTGTATATTTGCTCATTTTGCAACTGTTTTGTACGATTTACAGTATGGCTGACAATTCATGCGCGCGCGGATGTCATCCATATAATCAAATCAACATGACCTTATGGCGGATAAATGAAATTTTCCCTTTTATAAATTGAATGTTGCTGATAAGAAAATGACTCCGTTTTTTTTATGAGCAATTTGTAGAGAAGGGAAGTCAAACTTCGTAAAGTTGAACCGGGAAGAGTTGTGTGTGGGTATATTGTAAAAATGGGACGCATGGGGGGATAAACCTCCTCAGGTGACCACAAAGTTTTGACCAAAGTATTCTCGAATTAATGCAAATCTCCCTCCATATGCACCACAAGATTTCTCAACCAATGTATACATTGTAACATGGGAAATGCCGTCAGAGCGATTGCCAAAATGAAAGCAGACTTACTCATTAAGGTATACATCAATACAACAATTTGCGCCCAAATCAAATCAAGGCATCAACTCTCTGGGGGGCAAGTGTGTAGGCTGTGCGCACAGTAGGACAGGTAGACAGGCATAAAATGATACTTAAAGGTTAACATCCCGTCTATAGTTTTCAAATGTCGTGTCGGAAAGATATCGTCTGCAACGGGCAAAATTCTGATGTAACGTTGACCAAACATCCAATGAAAACCAGGGTTTCGCGCAGGAGCACTCTCTACGATGTATCTGCCGTCATCACAATACTAGCCTCTACCAGGCTTGGGGAGGCGGCTGGAAAGAGTAGAAATTGGCCAAATAGAGGGATAAGCATGGCAAGGGAGTTTGTCCGTTGAGAGAACATTGGGGTGCGGCGAACTGTTCTCTCAACGGACAAACTCCCTTGGCATGCTTATCTCTCTATTTGGCCGATTTCTACTCTTTCCAGCCGCCTCCCCAAGCCTTGTAGAGGCTACCACAATACCGCAGTCCTAGATTTGAGTTGCATCCCCCGCGTACACTTTTACAACTTTCTAAAGACGTGGTGATTTGCTACAGGAGAATGCCAAATGGCGTTTCCCCGCGGGGATCGGAAAGCGGACACATTCGTCACCTTCGCCTGTCCTTATCACCCCGGCCGGGCGCGCCCAGGGATTGGAGCCGCTTCCGTGCGGGGAGGGAGTCCGCTAGGCCGGATATCGTCTGCCTACTTTTAAAAAAAGTAAAAGAGCCTTCCCGCATCAAGTGACGCATAGGGTGGCGTCCATCATCTCCGATGATTAGCCCTGGGCCACACACAGCAGTCACTACAGCAGGGGGCTAGTCCACTGGTAGTGGTGTGTGTTTAACTCCCATACTCTTCCAAAAATGCTGAGTGCTAAGCAGAGAAAGCAGTATGTACCATTTTTAAAGTCTTTCGTATGACTCGGCCGGGGATCGAACTCACGACCTCCCGAATGCAAGGCGAGCACTCTACCCACTTGGCCATTGCACCGGTTTCTTTACCAACTACCGCACTACATTTGCGACGGAAAAGAAAAATGGAACTGTGAATTTTGAACGTTCTCAATTTTTCATCCCTTTCATCTTTTTCCCTCGAAAGGTATTCTCTGATTCCACCATTCCTACATCAACAAACACGCTGTCTTTGTCCTGTTCAATTAAAGTTTATCCATAATTATGCCGCATTTTGGAGAAAATTGGGTTGCCAGCCGGAGCTTCTATTGCGTGAAATCTACGTTTGATCAGAAAATACCCCCCCCCCTAAAAAAAAACGACCGATCCGGGAACGCCTGAAAAGGAGGCTACAAGAAAACAGTTACTCAAGCAACTGGGTAACTGTTGCTTGAGTAACTGTTTCTTGTGTATCTCATTACCTGGATGCCTAACCTTCATCGACGCATCCTACACATCCGCTTTATGTTGGTGTAAAAGCAGAAATGCAATCTTAGACACCAGAATGTTCTCGAGAGTACTACTTCTCACGTTACGTAAAATATCATTAAGCACATGTGCTGAATTTCAAACACGGTTGGATATATAATGAAACTTTATTCGCAAAATCATGCCCGAAGGCTAATTGCTTTTACAATCAAGTATAATACTCATTACACAGTAACAGGAGACAGGTAACAACTGTCTGGGAAAAACTTCTACTTCTACTACTACGCTAGCTATTGTGGTGTTCGACTTCTTCTTTGAAGGCAGTGGATAATGAATAGTCCCACATTCTGCATAATTAGTGGGTTTTGTGATCTTAGTAGAAATGCAGTTTTTTGGTGATCTTCTAAATGACGAAAGAATGGAAAAATTGTTGTAACTGTCTGAAATAATCTGTTTCTTTCGGTCTCATAGTGAGGACACTGGCTAACAAAATGTATTTCATTGTATATATATAATGTATATATAATAAGGTTTGCCATTTTCTTGCGGCTATGTAAAATCTCAGCCTTTCAGAACCGCTATCCAAACCTACTCCGTAGTCTCCACCAGACTTCTTTTGCAGGCTGAATAAATCGTAGAAATCGGCCTAAAAATGGTAGTAGATACCCGGCCATCGACGATCAAATTGGCCGATTTCTACGATTTATTCGGCCTGCAAAAGAAGTCTGGTGGAGACTAGGCCGGCTACTACTCCGTGTGTTCGAAATAATTCGTAACTTCTGGGTATCGGGATTTCAATACATTACCATTGCTGAGGGGAGATACGGGGTAAAGCCAATTTCTTTTATCACCTCCTCCGATCTCACCGCATGTCTTCCAGCTCATTTCAGGGCGATATTTGACGATTCGATAATTTGGTAAGGCACGCCGCTGGCAGGCTCAGGGGCAAATAGAGGAATTGAAAGAAGCTTTAGATGTGTATCTACTTCTAACAGTGGTGTAGGGGGGAAATTGTGCCCTGCTACAGGGAAGCTTGGATGAATGATGTATGTGTAAGTGTTGTTGCTGCGTTCCAAAAGTTGTGCAAAGGAAAGTGTGTATTCCAAAGTGTTTAACAAGTTCATGGATATAACTTGATGAAATTCTAACAGCATGGAGGACACTCAGGTACCCAACCCTGGGGACAATACAATACTCATTTTCACCTGGACGAAGTGAGGAAATCGTGTAAAGTGCCTTTCCCAGGGGAACAAGATCGGCGGCATGTCAGGACCCGAACCCGGGACTTCTAGGTTCCGAGTCGCGCACTCTGCCGCTACGCCACACGACCCCACAATTGATGCTTGTTGCTATAGCGATATGCTAAGCAACGGATTCGGTGTTGACTCTCAGCCCGGCCTAATCGCCCGTCGTTTGACTGAAAACGGTGCAATTACCGAACCCGAGCGCTCCCCACGAGACAGGTGTTCTCCTGTAATTACCCTGTCTGTGTCCGTCCTGCGCTGTTACAGGCCTTTATTGTGGGTTCCGTGATTGTCACGTCTTGGGGGATCTGGAGAATATCAAAAGCGGTGCCGGAGACACTGGCGAGGCCTCTACGCCTCCGCAGATCCATTAAATACCTGACCCATACTTCTGCCAAGTTCTGGAGAATATTAAAAACGTTGCCGAAAACACTTGATGAAAGAGGCGACACCTCTAGGCTTTGGCAAGTCCATTGATACCTACCCCGTACTTCTGGAGAATATCAAAGACGTTGCTGGAAAGACTTTATGACAGAAATGACACAAATGAGTCTCTAGTTCTCAACAGGTCCATTGATACCTAGGCCTAACCAGTACTTCTGGAGAATATTAAAAAAATTTTGCCGGAAACTCTTGCCGACAAAAAGGACACCAATTCACCTCCAGGTCTCGGCAGGCCCATTGATACCTAACCGGTACTATTCAAGAATATTAAAGGTTTAAAGGCGGAAACACTTGCAGAAAGAGACGACACCAATAACCAATAAGCCACTGGGCCGCAGTAGAACCATTCATACCTAGCCCATATATATCTCTAGAATATCAAAGACGTTACCTGAAACACTTGCTGACAGAAACGACATCAATGCACCGCTAGACCTCGGTACTACTAGTATTAGAGAATATTGAAGGCTTAAAGGCGGAAACACTTGTAGAAAGAGACGACACCAATCAGCCTCAAAGCCTCAATAGGACCATTCATGCCCAGCCCATATATCTCTCGTTGCCGGAAACACTTGCTGAAAGGGAAGACGCCAGTGAGCTACTGGGCTTCAGCATAACCATTGACACCTAACCCGTACTTCCAGGCGTTGCCGGAAACACAGAAAGACACCAGTGAACAACTGGGCCTCGGCAAAACCTGTCACACCTAGCCCATATTATATGCATATATCTCACGAGATCGAGAATATCGCAGACGTCGCCGGTGAGCCTAAAGCCCTTGGTAGAATCTTTAATACCCCAGCCAGTACTGGATACAGAATAAAGAAAATGTTGCCGAAGACATCAACTCCTAGAAGTGACACCGGCGAGTCTTGAGGACACCAATACGCAGCCAGTACTTCTAGAGAATATCAAAGGCGTTGCCAGAAACACTTGCTGTAAGAAACGACACCAGTGAGCCATTAGGCACTAAAACAACTTTAATAGCCATTCCGTACTTCTAGAAAACATCCAAGATATTGTTGGAGTCGCCTCCTTTACGAAACGATACCAGTGAGCCATTAGGCCCCAACAGAACCTTTAACAGCCAGCCCGTACTTCTAGAAAACATCCAAGACATTGTTGGAGTCGCCTCCTTTACGAAACGACACCATTGAGCCTTAGAAGGCCTCGGAAGAAGCATTAATACCCCGCACCCGTAGTTCTAATGTTCCCCGCTGACACCAAGACTGATGAGACTTCGGTGCGGGGGGTCCCTGGGGTGCGACTGAGGTGGCAGCCGACATGCTGACGGTTCTTCTGTGTTGTTTGATGACTTTTTGATAGACCAGATCGGGAGGGAAGCCATCGATTTCTGGATGTCTCTCCGCGATATCGCTGCGGCAATCGTGGATCAGATATTGGGTGTCGAAGACGGGAGGTGGAAGGGAAAAACTTTTTTGTGGGGTCGTGTGGCGTAACGGCAGAGTGCTCGACTCAGAACCAAGAGGTCACGGGTTCGAGTCCTGCCATTCCACCGATCTTGAGCCCTTGGGAAAGGCACTTTACACGACTTTCCACACTTAACTCAAGTGAAAATGAGTATTGTCTGTCCTGTCCTGTATTTGTTTCTATGTGTGGGACACAATACCAGCAACAGCTGTCCACGAATATTGTGTTGTTACAATTTCAATGTATCAATCAACTATTTTGCGACTCGCACTTCAAACATCCTATTACACTACCGATGTTCAGCACTAAGGACAGACCCACAACGATTTTTTGTTATGTGTAGAACAAAGTAAATAGATAAACAGGACCAAGTGACGACGGACTCAATTCATAAAACCTTCGCACACGCCGACATTTGTACTACACGAAGAAACGTTATAAGACAGTCAACACGGAAACATTACAGATATAAAGTAGTTGGGATGAAATTCATAAAAAAATAAGTAAACAGTTGTTTAGACCCAACGGATAGACGGATATCTAAAGCGGTTTGTTTCTGTTATATAGTTTTGTGTGGTTAATAAAATTATCATGATTTTACAATTGACAAGGGGAGAACCCGAGCAACAGTTATAAATGACAGTTTTTCAGCACCAAGGACAGGACCACATCACGCTACCCCAGCATTGACTATGATATACTAGTACTCCGACTTATATAGTCTCTGACTTTACACAGATTACCTTAATGTAGATCGCCTTCTTGGAAATGTCAAAAAAGACGGATCACATAGAAGCAACCCAATAGTGGATAATGGCTTTCTATAATTAGCTACAGAAACAGCTTGAAACGGTTTCATCAGGGTAACTATTCCCTGGTGTATTTGACAAGCAGCATGGCAAAAGATACAAACCGAAAACGTAGCTTGCGTTTGTTTGGTAATATTAGTAATTCACTTTATGAGGTGCAAGAATAAGAAATCCAGGAATTATTTGTTAACTGTAATGTTAAGTTCACGGTACAGAAGTGACAGTGAAAACAGTGAACATAACAGTACCGTGAAAAAAAATCAGGAATTACAGTACTCTTTTGTCATAATCTTACCTAAGAGAAAGTAAGGTGGGAGAAAGATGAGCTGCAGAAATATGAATCTGAAAACAAAATTGCCCAAGCGCGCGCGGGCTCGATAAGTTGACTATCCTCTGCCACCCGATATTGCATGGATCTGACACAGTAAGCCTCACGCGGCAAAATGAATCCTTACACAGCGATAGGATAGAATTACCCAATTAGGTAAAGTAGTCCTAATTGACTGAGAACCTCGCTAAGTGCTATATTCTGTAGTCGTTACAAAACAGCATCACTAGACCTACGTACGCTATTCAAATCGGATCTTGAACAAAGCAACTTCCTGTATCCTGTCTAAAAATTGCAGCAATGTATAACGGTGCTATTTTCCCACAGTGCTTATCTGAAATCAATGATGCGTCTTGATATATCATAGAACGGCCTGAAGTTTTGCCTGAGGAAGTCTCTTCTTCGCTTTCCTCATCACAATAACAGGACTGTGTTACATGTACATGTGCCTCTCAGGCCGTGTGTAGTTTCAAAGATGTATGAATATACAGGAAATTATACACACAACAGATCTCCATTACGTTCAGCGGCACAAATGCCGATCTACAATATTAATGACAGAAATACAACAGGTGTGTGTTCAGGCTATGTTTGGCAACGGGTAAGCAATATCTTCTGGGCCAATGAACAACTTTTTTTGGCCGAATTCTACGATCCGTATTCCCGTAGAAAGGCCTGGCGGAGGCTAGGATACACGTACGCGTTAGGAATGGCTACTTGAGGATGAGGGTTTGGGCTATAGCTACACAACTGATCTCCCGCGTGGCGGTATGAAAAATAGATGGCTCAAACCCAATCAAACCGCGCGGGCCCGGATCCTCCAAGGCTCCTTACTACCGGACCGGCAGCTGCGCGGAGGCAGATAAATTCGCGCGAGACCGGTTCCCGGAGTGAGCTGGATTATTCCTGACAGGAACAGTTAGAACTAACGACAGCCGTAACTCTCACAGTGTGCTCAGGGCTCCAGATGTTGGCGCTCGCGGTTTTAACAGTGGAGTCTAGCTTTGACAGACGTCGGGGCTCGTTGTGCCACTTACACAAGAGTTGCCCCATTTGGCATACTTACTCCAGAGTACATTACAAAAATGGGAGGCTACTGGAGGTGGCAGTTCTAAAGTAACAGTTACAAATGATAAATGTGCTGTCAGGCCAACAATTTAGTTTTTATAAAACTTGACAATTAGTCCTTGTATTTGTTTGTGCTCCTATACTTGTCGTGTTTTTATAGATACGCATCAATATTCTGCGTGAGTTTGGCCTTGGAATAGAGAGTAAAATTGGCCAAGGGAGTCCAGCCGCGGGGAGGTAGTTTCTTTCCCTCCGACCCCAGTCAAACCTACAAGGCGGCCAAACTCCCCTGGCAAATATTCTCCTATAGCCAGCGTAGTTAGTCTGGTAGAGACTACTACGTGTATCCCACTCTGTATCTCCGCAGTCGGTCTTGAAACGACTTCTGTTGGTTTTAGCGCCATTTGATTGCGCTCGAGAAAATCGTTTTGTGAGGCATAAAAAAGCACTTAGCGGAAACCCCTCTCCCAGAATCGCACATCGCCCATCTGGGCGCCGGTATTATTCCCTGCTATCGTCTCCCGATCCACTCATGTTATACTTTCCACAAGCCGTGATAGATTCCGAGTGTAATACATACGGACGCTGTCGATAGCAGGGAGCGCTCCAACCCGCCATGTATCAAACACACGGCAGAGGAAATCCATAGCTTTAACAGTGATGTATTACTGCTGCATACCGCGGAGGGAAGGTAAACCCCAGTCCCGGTTGTCGGTTGTGTCTGAAATCCCGTTTTGAAAGTCCAGGTGAGCCTCTGTGTGTACTGAAAGACGCGTGGGGTTTATGGCTTCATGCATAAAGCGTGTTTAGAAAACTTCCATGAACTATAATCCATCCATCCGTCAATTCATTCATCCATCCGCCCGTTCATTCACTCATTCATTCATCCCTCTGTTCATTCATTCATTCATTCATTCATTCATTCATTCATTCATTCATTCATTCATTCATTCATTCATTCATTCATTCATTCATTCATTCATTCATTCATTCATTCATTCATTCATTCATCAACAAAATCCACCAACCAATTCGCTAAGAAATAAATAAACTAATCCAACAATAGCTCATTCAAACAAACAATCAATCAATCAATCAATCTTTTTGTCGAAGAATTCAATAGTATTCTGATAATTAATTCTAGAATGAAACCCTAAGATAGTTCCTTAATAGTTCCTTCTTCATTGATTAATGGGAATATTTCGATGAAATAACATGTCCTTTATCATGCCTTTATTACCTTCGCCTAGAAGGTTATGTTTTCAGAGGCGTTCGTGTGTGTTTGTGTGTCTGTCTGTAAACACGATAACTCGAAAAGGCTTAAATGGATTGACTTGATATTCGGTGGAGAATATGATCAACTGATATAATTCATGGAAATGAGGATTCTATTTACACAATCAGGGGGGCTAATCTATAATTTGTCCGTCATAAAGATTAACATCATTTGACGAAGGTTTGAGATCGTGGAACTCTAGTTTCTAACATGAACCAGACCAGGAATTACTCCCAGGCTACAATGAATACTGCATGAAGCCTGGCTGAATGGCGGTATAATTGGCCCTCCTTCAGACTTGGGGAGATCACTTAGAACTTCAGCGGCGTTTGCCCACTCCACGTGTGCGTGTGGAGAATCTGGTATGGTGTTCCGGATAGCCTCCGTAGCAGGCTTATAGAATTGGGGGTTTGGTGGTCTTCGGCTGTTTTCTGATTAGCCCAGTTATAAAAAAACGGGGGTAATTCAACCAGGCCGGCTATGTTGTCTTTATGCAATCAGAAAATAGCACATGAAAGATCCCAAAAACCATGAAGAGCCCAAAAACCCCAGTTTTTGGCATGCTATGGAGGCTATAGCTTTCCGGTCAGGGGGTAGCGGAATACGAATAGCGAGAGGTTGAATCTATCAGATACAGGTATAGGGTTTCGAGGTGTTCAAGAATATTTTTTCCAAGAACTTTCGCAGAGTGGAACTCGCTGTCACCAAGTACAGTAGGGGCATTGTCATTAGATAGCTTTAAACAATGTCTAGAGTTAGATGTTCAAGGATTAGGTGTAACAAGTCGTTCTGTGTAATGTAGCCAGCTGCCGCCGCGCCGCGTGCCTGCGAAACTGGTGTGTTACGCCGAAGGGCGGTTATACCGGTTATACAGATACAGAAGCTAGTGTGTTACGCATAAGGGCAGTTATACCGGCTATACAGATACAGATACAGATTCCGGGCAGTCGGTAGCGGAATACGAATAGCGACAGGGTGAATCTATCAGATACATAATGCGATATAAGTCAAGCAACTGGATAGCTTTAATTTAAAGAGTCGGACGTTTCAGATAGCATCCACTATCTCAACTGACCGTTAATTATGAAAGATAGCGCGTGGATGCCATCAGAAAGCTATCTGAAACTGACTCTTTGGAGAATTTGTCCAGTTGATTGATTTCTTCTGTATTATGTAATGTTCTACCTGGTTGTCCAATCTTCATCGGCGCATTCATTAGATAGTGTGAATTCAAGCTACTAATAGATTGATATCTTTTGAAAGCATTTTCTTCGAGCCAGGTGAAGTAAGGCGATACAGCCGTACAAACTTTTCAAAAATTTTGTACCACGGCCTAGAGGTATAAAACATGTCCCAAACCGCGACAGCAAATATTGCACCATATATCCCTCCCTTCCCCACCAAAAAACGCATTTTGGAACGGTCTTGAAAACTTTCGGACAGTTTCAGGTTATATAAGAGTGTAGATATCCGTCCTTTAGAGAAGTAATCCCTGCCGCATTTATGTTTCATATGTGTTCTTCTGGGGCTTTCCCGCTATCCCTGCCTGCCCTCCACACGCACACAGCCATCATTAATCACGGCCAGCGCCGCTCTAGCGCCGCGAGCCCAGACAAATAACAGGAGCTCCGCTCACAAAGGACGGCTTTACTCCAGCCGTATAGAGGGGTTCTCAGAAGAGGAGGGAGATGCAACCGAGCTCAGATGTGCTCTTTAGTCGGGCTCGGTGATGGGTTTACAAAGAGTGGGTGATTTTAGGACAGAGAGTATGAATGTCCAAATACGGCCACTGATGATAGCCGAAGCGATGTGAAGTTAGTCTCCTTTGCAGGCTGAACAAATAGTAGAAATAGGCCTGAAAGGGGGATATAATTGGCCGGAGGAGTTGGTGCAGGCAAGTGGACCCTCTCTGGCCGGCCAACTTCTCTGGCCAATTGAATCCCATTTTCATGCCGATTTCTACTATTTCTTCAGCCTGCAAAGGAGTCTGTTAGAGACTAACGTGAAGTCGAAGGAAACGTGAAATCTTCCCACGGCGCGGCTGCCCATATTTGGCGCGCTGAAATGCGCTCATAACGCGTCCGTCAATAGTGATACCGCCGCGGTATATTTCAGCTGTCGCGGGCTGGCTCTCCAACAGTACTTCATGAAGGTGGCTATTCATCATATTGAGTTCCAGGTCCAGTTTTTTTCCCGTAGAAGTTGCGCACTGCAGGGCACTCCTGTCTCTATAGGTAGCACAATAAACTGTCCATAAAGTAAAAGTTACAGCCAATTGTTTTGAGTCATATACTAGTATACAAAAGGTAGGCGTGGCCTAGATTTGGTCAGAGTGCTCTCGAACACCAGACCACCTGTTCGGCTTATGTCCGGAACGAATTTGTGGGAAATTGGTGAAGGCTTGGGCTTTACCGATAACTTTTCTGCTAGTCTGCCGGACGGAACTCCATCCATCCATTCACAACACATCACCACAAACTTACCCTCCTCAAATTGAAGCAAGAAGCTCGCAATTGAGGTCATCGCCCTCTCGCAGAAGTGTTATGACTTTCTGGATGCCCGAAGAGGTCCCTCCTGAAATACAAGCTAATATCACCTTTTCCGGCGGATGTGAAAACGCTTCATCACCGCTCGGCCGTGCGGTGGACAGGCGATTCCGCGGGGCATTTATTCCGCTTATCTCTGAAAGTAGAGGCCGGGCCCTTGGAATTCGGAAAGTCGTTTTAGACAACTATAGCACATATGAACTTTTCACGAGAGAACAAATCGTTCATGACCACTGGCGTGCGTATATGATACTAGTACTGGTATGTGGATGTAAACGGAACCAATGTACTATAGCTAAACGCATCACTTTGTGTGGTGGCCAGTGACTTATTGTGACTTATAGGCGTCAGCCTTTTTATCAAATCTTTCCACAGAAGGCGTGAATTTGGGCGATCGCATTTGAAATAGGTATGATCGCGCATGATATTGGAGATTAATATGGAGATTATTTCAAAATAGGGGCCAAAAATGTAAAGAGGATCATAAGAGGGATTCTGAAAGCAGTGATGATCTAACAAATGTATCCGCTTATAACTTACCCAAAATATCTTCTGTATCTGTATCTGTATAGCCAGTATGACCGCCCTTCGGCGTAACACACCAGCTTCGCAGCCACGCGGCGCGGCGGCAGCTACGTAGATCTTGTGGAAAACCTCTTCCATACACACACTTAGAACCCCCATCCCTACCCGCGTCATAAATGGAGGTCTGAATCCGATATCATGACCCAATCACGGCAGATTTGATCCGGATAAAACCAAAATCCCAGGTCCGTATCAATCTGGCTTACCTGTAAGCACCCCCGGAATACAATACGCTCTGATGTTATCGGCATGTCTTTGATTGCAACTATCGTGCTTCTCTTTAGATGTACAGATACGAATGATAGTTCTAGGAGGGTCTGCATGAGGGGATCCTGACAACGATTTACTGTAAATTTATTAGAACGGCCGGCCACGAAGGGCTTTTCAATAATTCTTAAATATAAATTCAGGATAACAACAAGAGCCACCTATCATCCAAATTTCGTGACCCTAGCTTGTCTAGATCATGAGATATCAAAACCGGACGTTCCGCTGCAGTACCATAACAAGCCGCCAGGGGGTCCAAAATCTAATCATTGTGGGGCCTCATGAAGATCTACCCACCTACCAAATATCAAGACAATCCATCTAAGCCTTCTCAAGTTACCGTATTGACAGACACACAGACAGACAGACACACACAGGAACGCCTCTGAAAATATAACTTCTTGGCTAAGGTAAAACATAACGTAACAGGCTTCACGAAGAATTTGACATTCTTGACAATTTGACTTAAATCGGTCGGTTAACAGTGAATTAAAATGACTCGCTACTCCTCACAGAAAAAGTCATGCAGAACCTCGTTCTAGCGGCGTGCCATCATCCCTTCCCTTTTCCTGTTGACTTTTCCCACAGATACAACACAGCAACCGAGCAAATAGTTCTCGCAGGCACATGATGTTTCCGTACTGTCATCAACACGACGCCTCTGACTTTTGATGAGTTGCAAACTGCCGAGTCAGTCACTTTTTCTGCGAGAGGGTCACTGGTGTATAAATAGGGGTCGGCTCTGTTGCCTCTCTCAAATCTTCCTCTCGGAAATTATCCTGGAGAAGGTCAAGTTTACGCGGGAAACATGTGCAGGGGTCACGACTTCCGTACGGGGAGGTCAAGATCAGGTTCTCGTGCTGACGCACTGAGAAATGGGGTCATGATGGGGTCACGTGTCGGGGTCACAGGTCAAGTTCACACGTGTGGTGGGAACGCGAACTTGATAACTTCGCTAGCGGCCGAATCTAAAAATAGTCTCGCTGACAACCGACATTTTAGGTTGAATTTATTTCCGTTCGACGCACTTCAGGAAATAGGAGCTAGATCTCGAAGCGTATCGAGCGAAAGACAAATGTAGCTGTAATTTTTGTGTTGTATATTGAAGAAGTAATATCATAAATTTGTAGCCCATGGGTCTATATTGGTATTGAATTCGGAATTACTTAGCCATACCCAGTCGAGTCATCCATTTACAAGTACACACATACATACTTATATCAAATTCAATAATTTTGTGCTGTATATTGAAGATGTAATCGTAAATTTGTAGCCCTTGGGTCTATATTGGTATTGAATTGGATATTACTTACTCATATAAGTTGGTTTCTATCCAGTCATCCATTTACAAGTATACATAACGCATACTTATATCAGATTCAATAGAATTTACGGAAATCAATTCGACCCGGGCATTTTATAAACTTAGATTTAGATCACAAAGAAAACCTTGCCTGCCCTCCGCTCCTAACCTAACCTAACACACCCTTGCGCCTCCCTCGCTATTTGAAAGTCAGGTCAGTTCTTAAGGCTGGCCCCGGTAATAAACTCACATGCCAATTACGGCCAGATTTCGCCCAAGAAAATTGAAGAAAATTGCCCGCTGTCTGCGAAGTTGCTCCCAAATCGCCCGCCTGGCGATCATATCAGGAGTTGAGAGGAGAAGAAAGAAATGAAATTGTCGATAAACCCGGAATGGAGTCCAAAATTGCTCCCGTTGTGATCAGGTCATATTTCTAAGCCGGGGCCCGGTCGGGCAGTTAGTACGGACAAAAATTATGATATAAAAGACAACAAGTCGATCGGTGTAACAAGTCGTTCGGTGTGATATAGCTAGCTGCCGCTGCGCCGCGTGCCTGCGAAGCTGTTGTGTTACGTCGAAAGGCGGTTATACCGGCTATACAGATACAGAAAACACACAAAACGTGTAAAAGACAATCATAAGCATGATTTATGCATATTCTTAATGTGCACTTTTCCTTTTTGTTCAAACAGTCCGGCTTGGCCACGGCTTAGAATTGTGACTCCCTCATAATGCTGAGGTCACATTTCCAAACCGGGGCCCGGCCGGGCTGTTTCGATTAACGAAAAATCAATTATTCATATGAAAAATATACGCAAAGAGTTCACATCATTATTTTTTGAAACTTTTATTGTGCTTTGTTGTCTTTCATATATATATAGTTTCGTTCCATAAGACTGCCCGGCCGGGCACCGGTTTGAAAATGTGACCTCTGCATTAGGCTATCATACTCTGTTCCAGAAAGTGGGGGGAAGGGTGCCATTTCATGGTCTTATCAATCATATGTACTGTCCAGGGTGTTTAGTTTGAGTTCAAACTTAATTGTTTCTGATAACTTGTTATTGTACGTGTGATATTCAAAAGTGATCGCGCTGTAACCAGGAAGAAACCCGTTTTCCCATTTATGCTGGGGTCACATTTCCAAGCCTGGGCCCGGCCGGGCTGTTTCGATTAACGAAAAATCAACAATTTTCATAAAGAATATACGTAAATAGTTCCATTGTTGATATTTTTCAACCTTTCTGTGCTTTGTTGCGTTTTATACCACATTTTTCGTTCCAAATGACAACCCGGCCGGGCCCCGGTTTGGAAATGTGACCTAAGCATTACAGTGTTCATCCCCCTGCCTGCCCGTCAGGAATGGTGTAACCGGCCGCCCGATATGAGACGAAGGTGTTCCAAACTTTTATCTGGACTTGTCCCTTCGAAGATCTGCATTAAAACCTTGTCCATCAATCCGTGAATAGTTTCATCAGGTTGGTAAGACACTGAGTATAGAGACTCTTTTTACACAACCAAGTCTTTTATTCAGCTGACGTTTCGGTGACCATCTGTCACCTTCCTCAGGGCAATTCTGACTGGTTCACATTGCACTGCAGGTGTCGCTTTTCCATCAATGTCCGGTGAAAATAAATAAGGGTGGACAGAAATGCGGTGTGGTTGGCGCCGTGCAGAGACAGTCGACGCTCAAATATGATTCGGAAAGACAATAATTCCTACTTCATTTTCTCCCGGCACAAACCTGATCAATTGTTCGCTGTGATTGAATTTCACAGAGCGGCTTCGTCACGTCATTTCCTCTGGGGTGGCTCTTCGGGCTGTTCGTTCTACTTTTCGTGACAAAGTTTTCAACTGGACGACAAAAATTGCTTCAACCTGACAACCTATTGATTGCAATGGCCAACTTTCTGACTGGGGGACAAACTGTCACCGTGTGTCGTCCCTGGGGGACCGGTGTCAAGCTAATCTCCAAGTAGATTCTAGGGTCTCAAAAATAAAGTATCCAATTGGCCAGAGAGGGACCATGAGCGACCCAAGGTTGGGGGTAGCGACAAAAGAAAAAAAAAAACCAGGCCATATGTAAAAAGGTAACGATCATTCCCCCACAACCTCTTCTTGGAGAGTATGTCAAGCCATGACCCGATACATGATCCTGCCAAATACATGACTCCGACACTACTTGGGGGTTGCCACTGATATACCTAAGATACGGTGTTGGAGGGGTTTAGTCGTGATGTGGAAAACTAAACTAAACCTAACCCAACTCCAATCGTAAGTCTAACCCTGGCCCTGAACAATGATCCCAACCCTAACCCTTACCCTTACCCTAATACCAACCCTAACCCTAGGGTTCGAATCCTGCCCGGTGTCACCGATCTACTCTCCAAGCAGAAGTTGAGTTTTGGCTTATTTTTGGCGTGTTTCTATGCTTTTTTTAT
Source organism: Branchiostoma belcheri (assembly GCF_001625305.1). Lineage (NCBI taxonomy): Eukaryota > Metazoa > Chordata > Leptocardii > Amphioxiformes > Branchiostomatidae > Branchiostoma > Branchiostoma belcheri. The sequence continues at coordinate 708,776 of NW_017802380.1, read as the reverse complement.
CAGAATTTCTTTTTTTGCACTGGTATCTTTTTTGGGTTGGCGTAAAAAAGATACGAGTCCAAAAAAATCCCGATAAAAAAGCCTAAAAACGCGCCAAAAATAGGCCTAAACCCAAACCTCTGCTTGGAGAGTATCACAGACCACCCGTACCAGATTCCACTCATCAGGACCACAAATTAATTGTCAGGTCCGTGAAGATATGATTTATGACCGTACATATTAGTTGCTATCTTTGCACCAGATCGCAGCCCGCCCACTCCCGTATAGAGGACAGGTAGAGGGCAATCCACCGGAGATATGGATCAGCGACCTACTTTAGCTTTGCACAACTGTCTGGCTGCGATGTTCAATATCCTCCATCTGCTGCTGTTCGTTGGAACTACCGTCCCATTTTGGGAGGTTTATCGCAACATAAAAGACCATCAAGTATACTCTCCAAGCAGAGGTTGTTGGGGAATGATCGTTAGCTTTTTATATATGGCCGTGTTTTTTTTTTGTCGCTACCCCCACCACCCGTCGGTGGCCGCGACCTTCTCTGGCCAACGGATACTGCCTGGCCAATTTGATACTGTCTTTTTGCCACTGAAATGCTTGGGATCTGCTTGGAGATTTAATAATACTTCGTTGGAACTACCGTCCCATTTTAGCGGGTTTATCGCAGCATAAAAGAATCATCAAGCAGACGTGAAAGATGCAGGGCGAGGGTGATATATTTTCACGGGTAGCAGATCAGTTGTCTGATGAACTTTTATGTGGTACGGAACATGAGTTTGTTTGCTTGTTGTGTATATGTAGCCAACTTTTGTTCCTGTTGCGGTAAGAGTGTGTTGACGTTGTCATAAGAAATGTGAGCAGAAAGATGCTTTATACATCAGTTCGAATCAAAGTAATGGGACAACATTACTATGGCCGTGTGTACATGGTCTTCAACCAACACTGTAGGCACCAAACGAATGGTATTAGCCCGATTTTATATCCAATTCTAGTTCAGTCCCGGAGTCTGACCACTTTCCTGTAGACTATTCTGCTGGGAGGCAATCAAAGGATCGGACAGGAGCTAGAGTAGGATAGATACCAAACTAGGGTAATACGAGCTATGGTAGGAATTTCAATAGTCAGGAAAATAAACGGCAGATATGGCCTACTTCAACAAAATGTCTGAATACCATGTCAAGTATCCTTCAACATTTCCTCTGTATACATAATATGTATACGTCCCACTTGAGGTTTTTATACTACAACATAAAAGTTTTTCTTATCAGTTACTGCAGCAGCAACCTTACGACACATTGTGACGATCTTATTACCCATTGCACTCCTGAGTTAATGGCCTGCTGTGGTTGGCTTGTTCGCTGTTGTAGTACCTTATTTAGCACCAGGGCGGCCTATATCGGCAATTGTAGTGCCTTTAATAGGTACTGTGGTGAGCACATTGGGTATTGCGCTGCGGTTATGGGTTTTGGTGGTTTGTCTATTGGTTATTGTAGTGCGCTGATGAGGTTCCATAGAAAGAACGTCCGAACGTCAAATCTAGTAAAGGCTGAAGAGATTCCTACACAATCACTGTGAGCACCCCCGCGAGTCAGTCTTCTATAGTATTGTCGAACTGTTGGTAATATTTCACATGGTCCGTGCACAAATAGCGGTTTTGTTGAGAGCTCTGACAATTCTGTATCACTGTCGGTTGCTAGTTTTTGTTTTAACAGATTCCGTGATTTAAAAAGAAATATAGAAATTGGCTGGATGAGTTGCCAGCTACGCATTTGCAACCCACAAATGCTTGACTCTACGGCCATTCTTCGTCATATTTAGCCAATCTTTTTTACCATCTTTTACACAAATTGTGTAGTCTTATCAGAAATGAAATACTTCCAGAAGATTCTAGGGACACACACGGATACCAAAGTCCACATCCCAATTAAGACGTATGAAACAGAGTCAAACAAAGAATAGGTCTACACGAAGACTTCCTAACCACAATATAGAAACGGAACCTTAAAAGTCGTATTGCCACGTGTAACGTGTAACGGTCATCGGGCCTAGCTAGTCAAAGCCATCATGTAATCAACATGTACGTACAGTAGAGGGAGGACGGGAGAGGGGTACAAAAATATAGGCAACGAAAATGAACAGAAAGATGAATAGTAGGATAACATCAGAAAATGTACCAGCATGACACTAAATGTGCAAAGAGGAGTATAAAACCGAGAAGGGCGGAGAAAATGGTCGTCAGATCATCCCTGGTGACCCACCGGTCGAACGAACCAGACTAAAGGACAGATGAGATGAGAGAGTTGTCTGGTAGAGATCAGAGATCTTGGCTAGTCCATGTCTGCGGACCGAGTTCCCGTTGTGAAGTGTTTCAGCTGAAGTGTTTGATGAAGAGCCCTTCCCTCCATTAGGTCCCTCGACCCTTCCAGATACTCTAAGGGCTAATAGCTACATTAGAGGGACGCACAAGGCACCGCGGACAGTCTATAATGGACGGGGGAGACAGGCCCGGCGTACCGGCGGCCGGGTTTTACTACCCCCGTCACACGGCAGGATTATCGATCTGACTAATCTCCAAGCAGATCCCAGGGTGGCAAGAGACAGTATCAAATTGGCCAGGCAGTGTCCATTGGCCAGAGCAAGGAGGTACATATTTAACCTCCTTGGCCAGAGATGGTCAATCTTGGGTACAGCCTGGCCAATTTGACACGGTCTTTTGCCACCCTAGGATCTGCTTTGAGATTACGATCTGAAGACGAGTCTGCTGCGAGCTCAAATTAACATTTTCGGCAGTAAAATATGGCCGTAAATAGAGTAGATTTTTGAGCGACTCTTCGGTGAAATTTGACCATCTTCCAACAATGAACAGATACGACTGAAGATTTCCGACCGTGTGCATGTGACGCCAGCTTACGGAAGACAGGCAAGCCGCCCTTGTCTCCTTTGTACCTAGTATAACCCACTCCCAGGCGTAATCTACAAACGGAGAGTCTGGGAGGTTCTGAAAGCTTTTAGAGCTGCACTGAGCTGAACATACTCCACAGTCTTCTCTAGTGGGACGCATTACCTGGATGTTATGTGTTGCTAAAGAGTCTAATGCACCCCTCGTGTGTCTTTAAGTCCTTACATCGCGCAATCGTCTGAGAAAAGTGTTCCTAAGGGTAAGGAGAACACAACTTCCGTGAAGACAGAATGAATCTCACGTTGACTAAGTCGTTTCTTCAACAAAGAAACACTCTCCTAGTAAACTTAATTAAGGTACCCAAGTGTAGGACGCCTTGTAAAGAAATACAGATCCCGTGTGATGATTACAACGAATCTCACATTGCCCAAATCAGAATGATGTATACGAGGAGGGCATGCGGGTCATGATATATTTGTGTACGGCAAAGATGCGCATGAAGGGGGATATAAACATCCCATGCGCGCGGTCCAACGCAGTTGTTCCGGTGCTCCATATCCCGTTGACATTACCACCTGGGATTCCAGACGAAATCTGGGGGACTTAACGATCAATGAACCGCTAGATGACAAGTACGAATAACCCCAACAGCACGTCTCCTGTGTACTTGGAAAATCCCCCCTCCCCATGACAATGAGAAATTGTTATTTCTGGTTGTAACCTCGGCGCTCGTAAATAAATACTAGTACCCGACTCTTCTTTAACACGAAGAGATGTGCATTAAGGCCACGCCGCTGTAAAGGTAAATCAGCGCGGCCGTGGACATGCCTCACACAGTAGATCACAGGAGAACAGATTTTTGATGGATCGGTGTCTGCTGACATCGCGTTGGACTAGAACATCTCCGCGCGCACACACCGTTAGGCCGTGTCGATTTCATTATATGGATGACATCCTAGTCTGGGGACCCCAAAACTGATGCGAGCGTGCGAATAAATTGTTTGGCAAAAAAGGTGCATTCATTATGAAATCTACGTGGTAATGATGGTTGTACCAATGACTGAACACACAACGTATGGTCTGGCGAATAATAGACTCTTCATTTTCATTTCTTCATATTATCTTCTTTTCCTTTGGAATTGATTTTGTAATTCTGCGACATTAGTATATCGTTTTCCAATATCTATTTTTGCAACTTACTGCATATATATTTGCTCATTTTGCAGCTGCTTTGTACGATTCACAGTATTGTCGAAAACTTTTACTAATTTTTTTGGGGGGAACGGATGACAATTCATCCATATAATCAAATCAATATGGCCTTAGGTTCACACTACAGACAGTCTCCACCAGACTCCTTTGCAGGCTGAATAAATAGGACCCGTGCAGGCAAATTGACCCTCTCTGGTCGGCCAACTCCTCTGGCCAATTAAAACCCCATTTTGTGGGGTCGTGTGGTGTAGCGGAAGAGGTGTACCAAGAGGTCCCGACATGCCACCGATCTTGTGCCCTTGGGAAAGGCACTTTACACGACTTTCCTCACTTCGCTCAGGTGAAAATGAGTATTGTATTGTCCCCTGTATTGGTGGTGGCATTAATATAAGTTGAAAAAAAAACTTCAAGAGTGTGTCCTCACCACGTCTTGTGATTACATGTTGGAAAAAGTTTTAGGCCGATTTCTGCTATCTATTCAGCCTGCAAAGGAGTCTGGGGGAGACTACTACATATACACACATCACGGCAGCGTGTATATGTGAGGGGAATCTTGATCAGTCCGTAATGTACGGGAGGCATATGTGGTCTGATTAAGGCAGTCTGTATCAAGGTTGGGAGTGAATTCAATCCCGGAGCATCACGCAAAGGCAACTGATCGAACGTAATCGCGTGCCCCCGTCCTGACCGCCTCCCCCTCCATTTGGCACAGGCACAGTTTTGGGTCCGTGCCATGTAGACTGCCACCGCTCGATGCCGTTCAACTTCATATATCAGGGCTAGAAATTAAATCTGTATCTGTATCGATATAGCCGGTATAACCGCCCTTCGGCGTAACACACCAGCTTCGCAGGCACGCGGCGCGTCAGCAGCTAGTTATATCACACCGAACGACTTGTTACACGCAATCTAAAGGTGGTCCAATGGCCACTGACCACTAAAATTTAGGCTGGGACAACTAAAAAGACATAAAAAGACACTTTTGGGACAATACAAAAATAATCAACATCAGAATGTCAACCCTTCTTTTGTTTATCAGGCACACGTCCCGGCTTTGGATCCGGAAAAGTCAGCCGGAATTTCCTGTATACTCTGCAATCATAGTGCGCCTGGGAGTGAACATAAGCAAAATAAAATTGATTTCAAGTTGAAGTCATAGAATACTTCCCAAAAAGAAAAACAGGTTGGGACAGATCATCCTTACTTCAGGACAATTGAAATTTATATTTGAGACAGTGCTGGGACAATAGGAAGAAACGTTAATTTCGAGGCCTGTATATAAGTTAGCATTCCTACCACGTTCTCAGTCTGGCCCAGGGAAATAAAGAACATTTTTCATATCGAAGCCGCAATGGGCTTGCTCGGGGAAAGTCTGGGTTGTATAGGGGCTTCTAACACGCGAGGCGAATCCACATTTCCTCCTATTCAAAGTTTATTCAATTTCAGAAGAATATCTTTTCGCCAAACATACATACATACATAATGGTCGGATAAAGAGGCATGTAACAGCCTATAAAAAATCCGCTTCTTAAGATAACATTAAACAACACAAATACAAAGTTTAGAGTTAAAATGTGAGAGTTTGTGGGAGTTCTTAGGTAAAGCCAACGTTGTACTCCTTCCCCTTCCAGTAATTGTCTATCTTTGACTTAAAACAGAATCAAATGCATAGCTAAAATCTACAAAACAGGCATAGAGTTGTCATTTCTGCTTAGATATTAACTAAAGTGGGCAATACAAATAGGTTATCAGCTGTTCTAAAGATCTCCGAAAATATCGAGTTTTCTGTAGAAAGCGACTTTTCTATAAAAAGCGACGATTTGAACAGGGATGATCCACGAGATTTTACCCGGTGTAGTACAGAGATGCGATCGCAATAAATATGCAGTGTACAGTGTGTTGCAGGTAATATTTTGTACAGAGATGTTATACGGTTTGCACTGAAGATGGGTAAAACAGCGAAATCCGCTCACAAAAGTGACAAAGCGCAGTTTTGACCGGAGCTGTCCTTGGTGCTAGATTGACGTCCATTGGTTTAACTTAAAGGCATCCAATGCAATTGCACGGCGGTAAAACTGGAGATATTCTGAATAAGGCGATCTCTATAATACTGCCTCAAATATGCACATTTGAATGAGTATTTACCATAGGGGACAATACAGTACTGAGAGAAAAGTCGTGTAAAGTGCACGTGCATTTCCCAAGGGCAAGATCGGTGGCATGGCAGGGTTCGAACCCGGGACCTCTTGGTTCCGAGTCGATCACTCTGCCGCTTCGCGGCAGAGTGATCGACACAACAATACATGGAATATATGATTCATCAGGCAAAAGTATGATTTGAAAGACGAAGAAACACACAAAATATTACAAACTGCGCTTATTTAGTAAGAAATTCTTTTGAAATATTTTTGGGTCGGTCGCCGCCTCAGTGGTAAGGTGGGTATAACTTGTACATTACACACGCGTCTTCGTGATATCAAGTACAGGTGGCGACGCGTTATGTCAGCAAATGAGGCTTGAATATGGCGCTTTACCGTCAGGCGGTCGTGCGTAGGCTATACTAAAACCTAACGGTGTATGCTATATATGCTACTAGTATATGCTATATAACGCCTGATAACTCTTGGTGCCAAGTTACAAGTCTGGTGCCGGGGTGTGAAATCAATGAGCTGAGCCAAGTTCTGTCATACTTCCAATAAAACATTGGAAGGGCAGTAAAAACTGTTTTAAAACAGAAAGCGCGTACTTCTTTGTGTCACACGTGTACAGACTAGTAATATGTCGATGCTGTTCGTTTTGGTCATTGGTTGATCATGGGAACGTAAACTGTGACAATGGCCCCAAGCACATAGGCTTATGCTGAGGACACATTTCCAAACCGGGGCCCGACCGGGCAGTCTTATGGAACGAAAATTATGATATGAAAGACAAGAAAAGCACACAAAAGTTGAAAAAATTAATAATGGGAACTATCTGCGTATATTCTTGATATAAATTGTTGATTCTTCGTTAATCGAAACAGCCCGGCCGGGCCCCGGTTTGGAAATATGACCTCAGTATTACTCGCCCTCTTGTCGATGAGTGTGTTGGGTTCTCTAACGTAACAACTTGCAGGAGTTTGAAATCTGAAGCTCCCACGTACATCTGTATTTGCTGTGAATCTCAGACGTGTCTTGATCTGTCATGATGAGAAAGACCACCGCCATAGACATGTAATATATGAGTTAGCCCCATTACATTTAAGTGCTATTAAAGCCCTAACTACTTTCCATCTGAAAGCCTTTCTTAACTAACTAACATCCGCTAGAATTTCCTTCCTTTTCACATCTGCTCCACAACGTATGTCATTAACCTCAGCGTGTACCGCAGAACTTTCTTCTTATAACTCCCGATGCCGGAAACAGCTTGTTACGCGCGTATCTTCAGCGCACACGGGCGATCACATGCCTTCCTTAAAACTTTGTAACAGTGTCAGTGACAGTGGGGGTTTATAGGCTGAGTGCCGCTCCAGGGATGTCGGATTCTGAAGATTCGAGGACGAATCTTGAAAAGAAAAGGGGGAGTAGTGTAACGGTGCGGGGTTTATAGGTGCTACCAACTAATCCGGCCGAGGGGTATAGACCTTTTAGCCGAATGGTTAGAGCGTGCGGGTTATATTATGAGCTGGTGCTGGCGTGGGTTCGAACCCCGGCCCGGGACCAGGAGTGTCTCTCTGTTTCTACTCTCCTAATTCTTACAGTGGTTCCCACGCCGGGAATCGAACCCGGGCCTTGGCGGTGAGAGCGTCAAATCCTAACCACATAGGACGATCACACGCCTTGAAAACTTCACAACTACCACTTGCTGCACACCGCACTAACGCGGGGCTCAGCTCATTAGTGAGTTGGAAATTGCCTCATACGGTGTAAAGTATAGTAAAGTATAGGGTTGCCGGGTTCGGTACGAATCACCGCAGGCACTACAAATTCACTCTGCGCTTCGGCCTGAGCCTCTAGATGTGTCTGGATTACAGTATGATCTGAGTCTGCAACGATTTACGAAGTAGAGTTAATTGGATGAACTCTCAACTGTTAAGAGATAGTAACACAGGAGTTGTGAATTAACTTTCAGCCTGCTAAGGTAGCCAGTTGGCAACATATTTGTATACATGTAGGTTATGGGGTCAGGCAGCAGGGAGAAGGTTAGATATGGTAGTATTTTAGAAAAATTTAGTAGCTGTTTAAGATCCGCTCAAGAATGAAGAAAATCTGTTAGAACTCTTTGTATATCATCATAACATGTTTATAATCATATTTGCTATGAACAAAGGTTTTGCCATACCAAGTCACGCTATTAAACTTCTACTTACAGTAAAGAAACGACTGATGAGACCACACTTTACCAAGATGACAAGAGCTACAGAAGACACAGTGAAAAACAAGACAACTCTTAACCCTGCACACCCTGTCAATGATAGATGATATTAATAATCACCTTTGTGTATTGTAAATTCTGTAACTGTAATTATCTAAAGTCCACCCGTACTCAGGAATAACGTGTCCTCTGGCTTCTTCTGTCGTTAACCGCACTTTGCGGCAAGCATTATAACGTTGGGCCACAGCAAGTTATTTTTATGGATGACATCACTCAGGGCACGCATTAATTCTCACTGATTTTGGAAAAAAAAGAAATTTGTTGCCTTCTGACAGTGGTCAACATGCCGAAAATGGGCAAAGATGTCTGCTGCCATGCAGGAAGGTGGATGGCAGATAAATATGAAGAGAGGAGAAGGCTCTGATTTTATGTTTTGTTTCTTAATACTTTGATGCAGTGATATGTGATGCTGGCTGTGTATATGTGATGTTCCCACTGAACCAAAACCATTTGTACAATGATTGAGTCAAAATTTCAAACTGTAGGAATCTTGTTTTTTCGGCCCACCTTGTTTTTTTTTTTTGCCCGCTCGCATTGGATTTGGAGTCTGCGGAGGATGTCATCCATAAAATCTACTTGCTGTAGCCTTGTGTAGAACCCCTAATTGCCCACCTGATGATCACCACACTGCAGTATGGAGGATTAAGGGTATAAAACAGAGAGCATACATCAGACAGCAGAGAGATCGACTGTGTAATACATCTATTTGAGGTAATACAGTTCAACATAGGCCACACCGACTTAATTCTTAATATGGATGGCATCCTCTGAAGACACCCAAGCTAGTGTGCGTGAGCGAATAAAAAAAAATTCCAGCCAAAAAAAAAAATGCAGCTATACCATAGGAATACAAAACTTGTCTTGTGAATTGCAGTAGTACATGGCGACTTTTCAGACAAGCTGACACATGCTGGCCTTTTGTGGCATTTCTGAGTCGGCACTGTACTGAGTTCTTGAGTTCCGTGGAGCTTTGGCAGCCTGGGTGCTGTCCTCCGTAGTTACCGCCGGTGAACACCTGTTCCGGCTCCCTATTGTCGCTGGCTACCATGGAGTAGGAGGATGGCACCCAGGCCAGAGCCTCGACTTTTTTTATGAGAACAGGCAAAAATCAATGCACGCGCGGATGTCATCCATAAAATTAAATCGGTGTGGCCTTAGACAAGCTTGTCTGTTATGCAACACAGCAGCTGTATATCTTATCCATTCCTGCTGTGACTTGCACATGCTTGACTCGTATGTTCACTTAATGGAACATATGGCAGGATTACAGTAGGCACTCTTAGTCATAATAGATTGCAAAGCTATGAACCAGAGATTCATAGAGTAACGTTGCGTAAGCCACACAAGGCTTACTTAATTACTGCATTAACTGTACAAAATCTATCTTGATACTCATGCGATGTCGAACATATGGCTTGTCATGATATGCTTTAAGCTACTTAAGGGTAAGTTTTGACAGACATGCATATACATTTTTGGAACAGTAGTACTCTATGAGTAACATTATAAGGAGTGATAGGATGAAAGCATTGCACGCAAGGAGACATTATCAAAATCATGTAAAATACTATCCTCCTTATACTATCATGAAAGTTCTTACATGTTTAGAGTTAAAACTTTTGGTCCACCACAAAATGTTCTCTCACCTAGAGCTTTCGACCAGTCACTCTGGTCTTCCTCAGTAGACTGATCCGGTGAGATTTGTCACATGGCTTCTTTGAAGTGTGACGTCAACACTGGGCCAAAGGTATCTGGTAGATGATGTTGGCCGCCGTCATGGTTCAGTGAAGGGTGATGGGCCCTGATGTATATAGCTCTCCCAAAGAAGCCACGTGACAAGTCTCACTGGGTCAGTCAACTGACGAAGACCAGAGTGACTGGTCGAAAGCTCTAGGTGAGAGAACTTTTTGTGTTGGATCTTAAGTTTTTTAAAACTCTAAACATACTATCTTTGGTTGTTTTATCCAACAAAACAGGTACCTGAAAAAACAGGTCACAGTTGAGGCATACTTGCCTGGCTAAACTAAACTCAGCTTAAGTTGAGAAGTTACCAGTAGTGTTCTGACCGTTGACAGTCTCATGTATATTACAGTGGGTAGCAACTAATACTACACCTCTATCTTATCCACTTCTAGCTATAGGCTGTCATTATAACCCAACACCAGCAGATTTTCATTAAGATTACCGCTGGATTGACCAGGCACTTGGGTGGTAATGCAGAGCACAACACGGCATAGATTGTTGTCTATCTCTCTTTATGGAGAGGTTAATACTTGTGGGACTCGTGGCACGGACCATCAAAGATAGTCTCCACCAGACTAGGGCTGAAAATGGTCTGTGTTGTTTGTTGGAAAACATGTGAGCCCCTAAGTCTAAGTTGTTAGTCTTGTGGAGACTACTGTAACACCCAATGTTTGTTTGCTTTTACCGTAGCTGCCTTATATCCAGATTTTAGCCCCCTAAAACTTTCCACATCTCACCTGTTATGCACCCAAAACCTAATTGTATCACAGGGAAGTTGAACAAGATTCAAAAGCTTCACTTCCCCATGCAAGTAATTATAACACCCCAATGGCACATCACCCAGGTTATCTTCTTGTTGATTTCAGCAGCAGATTGTTAGCATCAACATTTCACCATCCAGGATCATCGCAGCAAAATTCAACAAGACCGTTTGAAGCTTGAACCTTTGTTACTGGTAGAAATCATTCTGAAGCATTTATGTTGTACTGCCCAAATTCAGTCGCAGTCATTCATTGAACAAGTCTGTAGTGGAAACTACAATTCAACTTTGCTTCAGAATGATTAAAAAACATGTGTTTTTGCTGACCCAGTGTTGATGTCACACTTCAAAGAAGCCACATGACAAGCTTCACTAGGTCAGTCTACTGAGGAAGGCCAGAGTGACTGGTCAAAAGCTCTAGGTGAGAGAACTTTTTTGTGTTAGATCAAAAGTAACTTTAAACATGTGTTTGAGTGTACATGTGTGTACATGTATGTGTACTATGCTTATTTCCCGTAGTAGTAGTTAGCGGGGACGAAGGGCATCTTGGACACCTGTGCCGGGACCTGCTTTCCCCGGACCTCCAGCTTCAGGGGTGTGCCGGCCTTGGCGAACACCGTCTGCACGTAACCCATGGCGACGTTCTTCTTCAGGGACGGGGACGGACAACCGCTGGTCACCACACCTGCGAGGAAGATGTCATCAGATTAGTGGATACATCAACCAACACAAATCATACAAGTAGACTCAGGAAATACTCATAGAAAATTAAAACTCTACATGCACGCTACTGTTTAGGGTTGCAGACCTTAGGATGGGACATTAAGCTGTAATTTATCTATTTATTTATTTCTGTTTTATTTAAACAGGGTAGTTACCTCAGTGCTATTTAAAAACACTGCTTTTCAGAAATGCCCTGTAATCCACTGTTCATTGTGCTTGTAGAGAAGAGCTAGGGGAATTTCCCCGGTACAATGAACCTGTAAATACTGTACATAGCATCTAATCTTCTCTGTCACGACCAGTGGAAGATCAGCTCTTCAGTGAGCTAAACTGGTTTGAGATCACTGTCTTTCACTTTCAATTGCCAAAGTTATATAGTCATGCATTGGTCATGTATTTACATGGTCCAACCATGCAATGCAACTGCTTGTCTTATACTGCAACAAATGACAAACTCCATTATGGCTCTATATAACATTTTCATGTTGTACCTGCAAGGCAGATCTACAGAAGTGTGGACAGCCGACCCAAAATTTGTCAAACAAACTTTGCTGCAAATGAGGTCATCAGGTTTCCATCCTTGTACTCAACAGAGCGCGTTACAACAAGATTGCAGACTGATCTCCTGAACTCCCAAAGACCAAACACACACAGCCTTCGCAGGGCTCAAAATCAAAGGTGGTCCAATGGCCACTGACGCTAAAATTTAGGCTGGGACAACTATAAAACACACTTTGGGACAGTGTTGGGACAATAGAGACATAATGAACATCAGAATGTCAGCCCTTCTTTTGTCTATAATTATAATTATCAGTCACACGTCCCGTATTTTTGATCCAGAAAAGTCCCACCTAATTTCCTGTCTACTCTGCAGTTATAGTGCACCTAGGAATGAGCAACATTAAGCAACATCAAGCTGACTTCGAGCTTAAGTCATACAATAATTAAAAAAAACAGGTTGGGACAGTTCATCCTCACTTTGGGACAATTGAAATTTATTTTGGGGACAGTGCTGGGACAATAGGAAGAATAGATTCTTTATTGACAGAAAAAGTACAGAGACTTGTGTATGGTCTTCTACAACTTAACTAAAGATCTAACAAAGCTAAATACATGTGTGGATAACGTCATCTTACGTACAGAGTATATGTATGATGTAACAATAAAGGTTAACTATTCTCTAACATGTGTTTTCTAAGATCGAAACATTCTTTAATGTATTTTCCTATTTGAACACTGTATTGGTTATCTCCCCTGAGAATGTAGTTGCATTTATTGTTAATATCGAGCCCTGCCTTTGGTACATCTGCATGCCACCTGCATCGCTCAATTTTGTGGGGCCCTTCATGATATCATGACCTTGTAGATCCGAAGCTTTCCTAGCGGACCCGCTTTCCGCCGACTTCAAAGGTGAAGCGTTCAGGAAGATTGATTCCTCGCAAACTGCCTTCATCTACCGACCATTACGGCTGCCAGATGAATGTCAGGTTCAGTGTCCATGAATTAGATTTCCGATGGCGATATTGGGACATGCTCAGACTCATCAATGAATGGGGTCGTGTGGCATAGCGGTAGCATGTTCCAGTTTTCTTATCTCCGTGGAAGTTGCACGCTGCCGGGCACTCCTGTCTTTACAAGTAGCAAAGTAAACTGTTGAACGATATATGTTACAGCCAGTTTTAAAGGTGCAATAACGAAGAAATTCAATTAAGAAACAGTAGGTACAAAATATAAGTCTCCCCTCTTAAGAGCACAGGAGATAGAAGGTATCTCATAGGGCGTATTTGTGCTTTGTGATATTAGATTAGTTGAACATATATGAAATTTACCGACAACTTTCTCGCCAGTCTGTGGGGTCGTGTGGCGTAATGGTAGCATGTTCGGCTCGGAATCAAGAGGTCCCGGGTTCGAACCCTACCTTGTCACTGATCTTGTGCCCCTGGGAAAGGCTTAACACGACTTTCCTCACTTATACTCAGGTGAAACTGAGCATGCCAAAATTATCATGCCAAAATGATCATTATCATGATCGTGGACTCATCAACGGGCTCGTGTGGCATAGCGGTAGCATGTTCGGCTCGAAACTAAGAGTCCCGGGTTCGAACCCTACCTTGTCACCGATCTTGTGCCCCTGGGAAAGGCACTTTACACGACTTTCCTCACTTTACTCAGATAAAAATGAGCATGCCAGAATGATCTTTATCATGATCATGGGCATTAAAAAGAAAAACAAACCAAATCAAGACCTTCCCTTTTCGAGTGAAAGTTTCTTTGTAACTTCCTTACAATTGTGTGACAATTTTCTCTTTACCTGAAACATTTCCCTTTTGTCCTACTATCTGTAATCATAGCAACTTGTATTGCAAATTCTTGCCCAAGGGCTAATTGCAAGTAAAAGAAAAAGACAAACGATGAAGCACGATACATAATCTCTCTCTCTACATATATATGTAACATGTGATTATTCTAGTCTAAAAGCTGGCTCTAACTTGTTGGGTTTGTTACTGAGCTGTCTGGATTTCATCCTCCATGTGAGGAATCCACCATTTCTGAGATGATTTAGGTGCTGAATTTGCAACGGTCACCCCCAGGTGCAGTCAGCTATTGACCCAGTAGAGGTGTGGAGTGTACAGCCATTTCTTCAGTTCTTATCTCTCACTTCTCTGTGTGCCGTGCCATTTCATGCCTGCATGTCCCCCAGGACAGGAGATGTCTGATGAAGATCCTTCCCAAACATCCATTATTCATAAGGGAAAAGTTTAGGACCGTAAAAATCAATGGGGAAGCTGCCCTTTCACTGTCAATAACAGTCTTGACAGCCGTTACTGTTGCTCTGGCTCCGGGAGTCGTAAGGGCTCTGTCTTGGAGTCAGAGTATTGACTTTGTTGGAAAGGGAAGCTCTTTATGCTTTAGTATCGCCGAAAGCATTGTTACATTATCTTCTGTTACGATCTGTAAAACTTTCTTGTTGTTGCATTTTTTTATTGGCTGTTTCACTGTCTCAGAAAAAGGAGTCAAACCCAACAAGTTACAACTTAGAGCCAGCTAGAATAATCGTACATGTATGACTGAATTATGAATATTCGTACAGCATCCAAAACATTCTGGTTGCATTCACAACACCTCTAGGAGGGAAACTTGCAACTTGAAAGTGATCCAGCTTGTTGTAGCGGAAGAGAAATAATATGACGTGTAAATGCCAGGGTTTACCATTATATAGCACTCTCTCGCACTCACTGTCAGAATTAATACTCCCCTGGAGTACAAAATTATAGCAGTGCTGCTGCAGCAAAGCAGAAGACGCATAGCTGCTCATCCTGTGGGTACTTAAAGGTATCCTATGCGATTTCATGGTGGAAAATTGTAAATATTCTGAATAAGGCAATCTTTGTGATATTGACACATACTCTTTCACATTAGCACATTTAAATCAGTATTTCATACTCTGCAGAAACAAGTCCCAAGATGAGTCCTGTATTTTCTGGGTGGTACCCCAAAAATCAGCCCAGGGCCCTTTCAGTAACCATTTTCCGTCAGAATTTTGGGTATTTTTGCTCCATGAGGGTCTAAATACATTGGGATAGTGTAGTTTCAACTCAGTATGTAGATAAATGACTAGAGAATATTGGCTTTTAAAAACTGTACCGGATGCCTATAAGAAACTTCCCTAACTCCATCATCCCGATATTGCTGTCGTGACCTTCAGGAGATGCTGAATGACTACTGATGATGATGTGTGGTGTACATGTGTGTTCTATCTACAGCTCAGTGCACTTCTGCCTGCCTTTTAACAGCCGCGTTTTCTTACCGGTTAGGCCACACTGACTTAATTTTATGGATGACATCCTCTGAAGTCCCCCAAACTAGTGCGCGCGGGCGAATAAAACAAAAATTCCGGCCAATAAAAGTGCTACTAAACCACAGGAATACAAAGCTGGTATTGTGAATTTCCAGCAGTACATACATGTAGCGACGTATACAAGCCGGCACATGCTGCCTTTTTGCAGAATTTATCAATTGGCACTGCACGTATGTACTGAGTTCTTGAGTCGTGGAGCTTTTGTAGCCTGGGTGCCCGGCTCCGTTTTGTCGCTAACTACCATGGACTACCCAGGCCTAGAGCTAGGCCAGAGCCTAGGTGGACGTGATCTTTTTTTTTTTTTTGAGAACAGGCAAAAATCAATGCGCGCGTGGATGCCATCCAAAAAATTAAGTCGACGTGGCCTTACTGCGCTGTGATTCTGAACCCAACCAAGTGCATCAAGCTGTGAGGGAATTGCCTGATTGGGAGCTGGTATACAGACCCCATTAGGAGACTCTCTGAAGTGTTCAAGATTGTTAAACCACAAATTAATCACACTCCTTACATCAAACACTGCGATCTGTCGATCTGATGTCTGCAACTGAAATGAACCACGACTGCTCTTAATTGTTTGTCGTTCCTAGTTTTTATTACTACTGTTCTTTGATTAATAGAGATGACAAAGCAAATTTGTTCATTGGCAAAACTTTCTGATTGGGTTATGTATTACTGTGTATTACTGTAGTGTTTCTTTGAATAGAGACCCTTTCCTTTAATAGTATTACTTAAATAGCTGCACACATGTCAGGTACAACTACATGTACATCTGTGGCATTTTTAAAAATCTTAGTTCTCATTGTAATAAATTATAGGTTTGCTGAGTAATTTTCTTTTTCCAATTCCACACTGCTCCAAGCAAACCTCCCTGGTCTACTCAAAACGACAAGTTCTGTTGACTTGACTCTTCAATAAGCTATTTCCACACCAGTCCTTTGCATTATACATGTACATGGCCTCTCCATCTGAAGAGGTCTTACTATACTTCTTTAATAGCGCTGGCCTTGTGCCTTCGATTCCTAAAGGAAATATATTCTTTTAGTGGACTCAAAATGGAAAGCTGACATTTCCTTAATTGCTTGTTCTTCACCCCAAACCCAACGGCCAACCCCTGGGTAAAGATTCTTCAGACTTGTGAGACAGTTGGGCAGCTATGCATGATGGGAGGTCACCTCCAAGGTCAGGCCAACATTGGACCAATCAAAATGGCTTGTAGGGATCAATTCAAGGACAAGTTTAAAGATTTTAGAATGCTGAAGAGTTAGAGTAACAGTAGAGGAATGTATGCGCAGGGTTTCTAACTTTTAATGAGGCAAGTTTTCAAATTCTCTAGTACATGTACCTGTCCAGTACTTACCAGTACAGAACTGGTATGTTATATGCTAAACAGTATTTTGTGTTTTTGCTCAGGTTCCTCTTTTTCAAACACATAAGGTCAATGACCTCAACCAGTCTATCACCATGGTGTTGGGTTAAATCATGTTGCAATTTTATAGCAGGAGGGATTTATACTCCAGTCACTATATATACATGAATGTGTTTGAGTAAAGATTAATTAACAGATCAGATGCCAATGCAAGGTAAACATCATGCATTTGCTTTGCAAAATGTTACCTTTCCAGTTTTATCCATATACAATGTATAACAAGTAGAGCTGTGTACCGGTACGCAGTACCGATACTGTACCGGAAAAATTGATTAGGTACAGGTCCAAAATACCTAATCCCTCAGTACCGGTACTGTACCTAAACAATTTCACACTAATTTTATGCCTATTTGTGACCTCAAATGTGTAAATAGCTGGTCCACAATGGGTCCCTGTGTAAGGACAGTGTGTTCATGAAAACAAAAACAACTTAGTTTTGCCTATATTTCATCTGAGCATTCGCCATAAACAAAGAATAAACCTTAACTATCAAGTTTATTTATGTTTTTTTGTTATTGAAGGAGTTCAGAAGAGCATATAAATTGGTCGAATTGTTCAGGTACAGGTTCAGGTCCGGACCTGTACCTAAACCTGTGTACCTGTACCTGTACCTGTACCTAAAATTTGTTTAGGTACACAGCTCTAATAACAAGCAAACAAACAATCAGACGATTCCCCCGCCGGACCAATTACCTTCAGACAAGGAAACAAACAGCTTGGCTCCAGCCGAGCGATTTTCTGACATGCAGTAAACCCCATTATGGATATTGCCACCCCGGCGCAATATGTCCACAGAGTTAAAACATGTAGTATTGATGTAATGGGCTCCCCTGGGTTGAATATCTTATCCGTGTTGGATCTAAGACGGCCAGAAAGCCTGCCATTCAGCGGGAGGACCCCGGGGTGATGCCGAACGGTTCCTGATTGCTCCAATAACGGCATCGATTTCCCATTTTGATGGTTGGTGTTCCACTTGTCGAATTCACGGAGCAGAATGGGAGAAGACAAGAAGTCTTTCATAGCAGGGAAATGTGATTCTACTAAATTAGTTCTTGCTGTTCCAAGCAATTGGTTTATAGGTTCATCCACTCCAATTATTTCATCACCTGAGTTAATTGATTATGATCCAATTCATTTTACAGACTCAGGCGACATATAAGAATACAAAAAATTATCTGCAACTAATTTTTTTTTTTTGCAAACAAATCACCTCCTACAAATTCTAGATACCTTGTAAGATAAATGAGATTTCTACCAGTTGTTTTTTTTCTAGAAAAATAGAGCAGGGAGACAGTGCTGACTTTTTAAAGTGTAGCCACAGGATGCCAGCTTTTTTTAGCTTTAGTATGTTCTCTTAAATGCCAATACTTTGGCTGGAAAGAGCTTTAGCAGCGCCGTAGAAAATCCACCCCAACCACGATAGACTGGATACCAGGTTACTGACAGCCCTGCGATCGGTTTACTTCAGAGAAAACCCATCCTCCCTGTGATGTAGGTGAGGGACTGACACTGATGGAGTGTGTGTGTTTATCCGTGCCCGGCTGCCTGGAGTCATACTTCAGGATTCAGGTTTCCATCTGTCTTCTGCCTTCCCACAGTAATGCTTTTCTTCACACAGATCTGGCACTAATGCATTACCGGGGCTCCAAATACTTTTCATCTGCAGTCCTGCGATGATGCAAGCTGCATCCATAATTACCCGCACCACTCATTTTCTTTCCCTTTCTGTGTATGACTTTTTGAAGGCCAAGGTTGGAAGGACACTATCAGAAAAGGATTTCGGGCATGCAGTATGAATCACATTGGTTACTATTTTAGAAACCATTAAAATTCTTTCCTTGGTATTTCACATCTGACAACAGTCAATAAAGAAAAAAATAACAAAGCAATAATGTACTTAGTACGTGCCCAAGTGGAGGCTAGGTACAGGTAAACATCAGAAATACCTGCATAGCTCCAGTTTTACCTGCACTAACCTGCATATACCCAGTACATGGACCAGTGGAGGTTAGGTACAGGTACACAACAGAAATGCACAGCCCAAATTCTATCTGCACTAACCTGTGGTATTTCAAGCCCTGGGTTTTCTTCACACAGATCTAGGGCTAATGGATTATATTGATTTAGGGAGCATTTCTGTGATAAGGCTGTATAGAGGACTATCACAGTTCTATAATGTCATCAACTGATTTCATTACGTCCTTCAGAAGGCATTATAGCCTCTGCCGACTCTCACGCAAAGCATTGGCAACAGTCTAACCTATTTCAATGGTAAGTCAAACAATAGTACAATTATGAAGTAAGCAATGCTGGTACATGTACATTGATATGCATGGGCCATTATCCTACAATGGTTCACTTAAAATAAATGAGCCTACATTTATATTAGTGGCAGCTGATATAAGGACAATGTTATATGTGCCTTTGCACTAAGTTTTTAACCATACTATGAATACTACCATTGCTTGCTTATGTTGTGCATTATAGTTCAGCACCAAGGACAGTGCCAATGCAGTAAATGTATGCATTGCACAATTCTGTCAAAGACACAAGATGTAGCAATGTCAGATAATACTATCTGCAAACCCTATCCTGCAGGGCTTCAATTTTCAAACAGTCTATCAGGAGAATGATCAGAATGAAACAGAGACCATCATGAAGTGAGGTATGGCTTACTATAAATTGAGAAACTTTGCAGTAGTTTTGTTTTTAGGTAACCTCTCCAATGTAGATTAATGACGAATACTGTCTTATCCTGATGATGGAGTCATTGGAGTGTGTAACCAGAAACTGTCGGTGTGTCACATTTTACCTCCCTTCTAAAACTCCACATGCAACAATCAAATCAGCACCAAGTGCAGCACCCATCTAATTTGTCAGATTTGTGATAGAATTTCTCCTGTCTTCTCCTGACAATGAAGTGTGTAACCACAGAAACTGTTGGCCTGTCCGATTTCACATTGATTCATGCAACAATAATTTCAGCACCAAGTGCAGCACCTATGTAACCAAATCTGCCTGTTGAAAGGACAACATATTCTCTGCCCTCCCAGTGTATGTACAGCTGTTCTTGATTCATGCAAAATGTGTTGTCTACTTACCTATACTTGTTCCGTCTTCACTGAGAATTGTGGTGCCAGCTGAACAAACAAGGAAACAAACAGAAAATATCAGGATTATAATCACAGTACATGATTTAACATCTACATAAAAAGATTTAGAGTATATTGATTTTAACAGCCTGCATGCTACTGATTATATTTTCTGTCATTTATCAAGGGTTTCTTTTGTTTAAATCAATATATATTACTGAGATTTAAAATCAGAAAACCCATATATTAAGTAATTCCACTATGTTACGAAAATAGACAATATCCTGACCACCCCTTTCAAATTTCTTTAATGGTTCTTTCTGGAGGGATGAATTTAAATACTATATATATGCTAACATGTCCTTTAGTCCCGTTATCTTCCTATTCTTAGTACAAGAAATTCATATTCACCATGTTTGCTTCATTAGTGATTGCTATACATATGGATGTAAATTTCATCAAAGAGTTAACTTTAATCAATTACCAAGCATCAAGAGGACACAGATATTCATATTCGTATTCAGTTCTGAATGTAACATCAATGTTTCACTAACTAAACTACATGAATAAACTTTAAACAATCCATTATCAAGCATCAAGAGCACACCTACATATTCAGACTTGAATGTATCATCAATCTTTCTCTATTCTAGATGAATAAACTTGACACAAGCGCCTAATCTTCAAAACTTCCCTCGCTTTCTCTGCCCCTAAGATGCGGGAAGATGGCCCTCTCACGGGAATCCCGTCCAATCCTGCCTTAATTGCTTTACCTGGGTCTGCTTGATTCGGTTACGGAGCATCAACAATGACTGCCGCCCCCCGGGACAGCTTCTAACTCGCAATTACAAGCAGAAAAGTGACGGGTAAGTTGTCGCCTCACAAGACGGAAACGTAATTTCTGGCTCCTGATGTGTACCCGGGATGAATAATGCATACGAGGGGCAGTCTACCCAGACGGCGAGAGTCAAGACTGCCGCAAGGAACAAATCTTCAATTAAAAGTTGAGGCTGAGGCTGAATTCGTCCGTGAGTTGTAATTTCCCCAGTCCCGCTCGGTCCCCGCAGCGCTCTCGGCGTATGAAATCAATCTTGCTCAATACGACTTCTTATATTTCTGAGTAGCTATCACACACTGACACAAAATTGATGATGACAATATGTAACTGGAGCAAGTTTGATTCAAAGCAGGAGTCAAGAACAGAGTATTAAATGAAACTTATATGAAAGACATGATTATCATTTATTTTCAGCCAACTTCGAAGCTGGTGTATTACGCCAAAGGGCAGTTATACCGGCTATACAGATGCAGATTAAAAACTTCCCTTCTATAGTATTACTACTGTAACACTATTACCCATAACAGCATTTTGATTCAGGGAATTGAGGTAAGAGTTGTTTAACAAACTGCCAGCTTTAATTCTAAAGGATAGATGGATTGAGAAACAAAGTTACAGACAAGAACAGTGTATATGAAAGACTATCATATGATAAACATTTAGCCTACTTCCCTTATAGTATTACCACAGTATTACCCATAACAGCATTTTGATTCAGGGATTGAAGTAGGAATTGAAACAAACTGCCAGCTCTAAATGATAGATGAATTGAGAAACAAAGTTACGGACAAGAACAGAGTATCAAAACTCATATGAAAGACATGATAATCATTTAGTGGACTTCCCTTCTAGTATTACCACAGTATTACCCATAACAGCATTTTGATTCAGGAAACTGAAGAAGGAATTGAAACAAACTACTAGCTAGATGGATTGAGAAACAAAGTTACCGACAAGAACAGAGTACAATGTATATGAAAGACTATCATATGATATCATTTAGTTGACTTCCCTTCCAGTATTACCACAGTATTGCCCAATAACAGCATTTTGTCATTTTTGATTCAGGGAATTGAAGTAAGAATTGCAACAAACTACCAGCTATAAAGGATAGATGGATTGAGAAACAAAGTTACAGACAAGAACAGAGTATCAAATGAAACTTATATGAAAGACAATCATTTAGCCAACTTCCCTTCTAGTATTACTACAGTATTACCCAATAACATGAATGAATTGAAACAAACTGCCAGTTCAAAGGGATAGATGGATTGAGAAACAAAGTTATGGACAAAAACAGAGTATCAAATAAAACTTATATGAAAGACATGATAATCATTTAGCCCACTTCCCTTCTAGTATTACTACACTAGTACCCAATAACAGCATGATTTTGATTCAGGGAATTGAAGTAAGAATTATATCAAACTGCCAGCTCTTAAGGATAGATGGATTGAGAAACAAAGTTACCGACAAGAACAGAGTGAAAGACTATCAAATGATAATCATTTAGCCAACTGCCCTTCCAGTATTACTACATTTATTACTCATAACAGCATTTTGATTCTGGGAATTGAAGTAAGAATTAAATCAAACTACCAGCTCTAAAGGATAGATGGATTGAGAAACAAAGTTATGGTCAAAAACAGAGTATCAAATGAAACTTATATGAAAGACTATCATATGATAATCATTGTATAGCATTAAGCATTTTTATTCAGGGAATTGAAGTAGGAATTGAAACAAACTACCAGCTAGATGGATTGAGAAACAAAGTTACAGACATATGAAAGACTATCATATGATAATCATTTAGTCAACTTCCCTTCTAGTATTACCATAGTATTACCCAATAACAACATTTTAATTCAGGGCATTGAAATAAGAATTGAATAAAACTGCCAGCTCTTAAGGATAGACGGATTGAGAAACAAAGTTACGGACAAAAACAGAGTATCAAATGAAACTTATATGAAAGACTATCATATAATAATTTAGCCAACATCCCTTCTAGTATTACCACAGTATTACCCATAACAGCATTTTGATTCAGGGAATTGAAGTAGGAATTGAAACTAACTGCCTGCTCTAAAGGATAGATGGATTGAGAAACAAAGTTACGGACAAGAACAGAGTATCAAATGAAGCTCATATGAAAGACTATCATTTGACAATCATTTAACCAACTTCCCTTCTAGCATTACTATGTAGTATTAGTATACTATTACCCAATAACAGCATTTTGATTCAGGGAATCGAAGTAGGAATTGAAACTAACTGCCTGCTCTAAAGGATAGATGGATTGAGAAACAAAGTTACGGACAAGAACAGAGTATCAAATGAAACCTATGATAATCATTTAGCCTACTACCCTTCTAGTATTACTGCACTATTACTCGTAACAGCATTTTGAGTCAGGGAATTGAAGTTACTTTTAAATTAATTCCCTAAATCAAATGCTGTTATGGGTTAGAATTGAAACAAATTGCCAGCTCTAAAGGATATATGGATCGAGAAACAAAGTTATGGACAAGACCGTGGCACGGATAGACCCTCAGTAACACATGATAAATGTGACAGGGTTAAACAAAGAACCCTCCACGGTGCAATCAGCCAATTTGTGTTGGACATGCCTTTAAATCTTCCCCTCTTTGGATCAGCTGAGGTCAGCGGTTACGTTTGGATGTGGTACACTGATTCGTAGAGAACGTTTGTCAAACTCGGATGACTTTGAAAGCGCGGAATTTTCCACTGGTCTGAACTTGGAGCCTGCCGTTTAAAGCTCGGATTTCCTGACTTAGTGGAATTAATCTGCAGAGAATGAAATTACTTCAGGATGTGTATTGTGATTTTTGATATTATCTATACAATTATCTCCACTTTCTGGTGTCCGACTACTAGTAAGCTGCAAAATGAAGAAAACATTGCAATGGGCATCATCAAGTGTCATCTCCATGTTATGTGGCCACAGTTTTGCCAAAACAACATTGCAAGATTGTCAACATGCAATTTTGTATATGCCATTATTTGGGTAAGATCCGGACTTACGAGCCTGGAACTGAACCTAAACCTCTGGACTTGAATCCGGACCTGAACCTAAATGTGGGTTTAGTTACACAGCACTACACAGAATCGTAGAAAAGACTGCAACCTTCTGCCTGGAGAGTATTCTTGATTTGTTGATGGAGGCTTTAACACATAGCATAAGCGTCCAGGGACTTCCCAAAAATGGTCTTCATGTTTTTACATTTCAATGTATGGTTCGTTCTTATAAACCTGCATTTATCCTCTGGTCTCGTGTCACTGACAAAAGCTAGTGGATACTACCTGAAACGTCCGACCATTTTCAAAATCATATCCAGTTGCTTGAGTAACTGTTTTTGGCCCATGCCTGGAGAGAGTATTGTTGATTTGTTGATGGAGCCTGTAACACATAGCAGGAGCGTCCAGAGGAAATGTTCCTGTAAATCAGCAGTAGAGAAGACAGATAGGGATGGCTCGGCGAAGTGACACCCTGGCACTGATGTGTGGACACGTAACTGCCTCCGCAGACAGCCGACGCCAACTTGGACCATAAAACTCCTACATTATGTACATCCTCGATGAACAAAGACTTGGAGGGATGGCAGCGCACAGGGAAGACAAATGAACTGCGAGGGAGCTATGGACAGTCCGAAAAGAGCGTATATAGAGCAGCTGACAGCGGAATAAAGAAGTTGGTCTTGCAGCATGGTCTGGGCTCTTGAAGTACATTCTTCATGCAGCCGGCACAAACTTTCTATTCGGTTGCACATAAGGTGGTAATGTGGTACGTCGGTGAAGGTTAGACATCCAGGTAATAACATATGCCAAAAAAACAGTTACTCAAGCAACTGGATATGATTTTGGAAATGGTCAGATGTTTCAGGTAACATCCACTAGCTACCTTGAAATTCATAAGTGACACTGCAGAGTTGTCAGAAAAGCAGGTATTTTTTGGGTGTAACAATGTGGTACTTGTGGTTAGGGTTGTTGACTAAGAATCAGAAGGTTCTGGGTTCGAATCCCTGGCAGTCCCCAGTGTTGCGTCCTTGGGAAAGGCACTTTACACCTACCAGTATTTCCTCACTCTACGCAGGTGAAAATGAGTATCTAACTTTGGTTAGGGACGTCTGCTAATATGGGAGGTACATGTAAAGCTGGAGGGTAGCCACACCTCAAATACTCAATGATCCCATCACACGTATTGAAAAGAGTTGCAGTCCTTACTGGTGTACAAATTAGGTACTTAGACAAGCACCGACTCGGTCAATGTCAGCCAAAAGACATTACCACTTTTAGAAAGGACACCAGAAAGAGGAAATTAACTGGAGGAGAGGGAGAGTGGATGGACTTTTGACTAATGCGGCCCCATCTCCTGAAGATGCCATATCCATTAACAGACGACCTGCGTTCTACTCATAATTGGTCGTTTGCAAGTAGGGCTATATATCACTCTTAGGTGTTTAAGTCAGATGGAGGACTTCAAGGCTGTGGTAGAAATGTTTTTTTTTTTTCACTGTTCTGCAATATTGTACTACATGTAGATGAGTCAAATTTTGTTCCACAATTTGAAAACACTTTCTACAAATACACAAGCCTCCGTACTACAACCTTCTCAACCTAATAATGCATAATTGCAGATTGTGTGATTTTTCTTCTGCAATTTTGAAAATCACTGGGTATTTTGAACATTGCAAGGAAATACATTATAGACATCCATCCTTCTAAGCTGACAAACTTTGCCAGTAACTTTTTATCTTGATACACATGACTTTTTATGATCTCACTTATGCTGTGTATTATGACTCTTCTATCAGTTGAAAAGTTTGTGATTATCCTCATATTGTATCAAATAAAAAGAAAAATCAAAATTTCTTTTCACTAAAAAAAGTTCAGGTAGCCATTAGCATGCAGTCAAATAACATTTAGATTCAACATCACAAAATACATTTTATCTGCACGGACTTAGTTCAGGGAAGAATTACTGGGTGCATATGCTCAGTCTTGTGTGCACCCAAATTTGGAGTTGTGCACCTTAATTATTCCTGACTATGGGTGAATCAGTGCACCTAGATAATTATTTGTTTAGAATGATATAGCTTCATACAGAGTTAAAACAATTTGTGTGCATTATGTTTAAAAACCTGGAGTGAAAACACCAGGACAAATTAAATACAGCTAAAGATTAATATCATCTTTTATGCAAGTTTATAACTTCAAGATTAGATCTTGCCTGCCTGGAGGCAACAACAATCTCCATACATCTCCGCCAGTACATAGTGCCTTTTGACAAATACCTTACTGGCAAATCTTGAGTTCAGACTCAAATAAAATCCCACAGATACAATCTGTTATTCTGCCAGCTCCATTCCCTGTTGTCAGCATGCCAGTAAGATTTAATACTCCTACATCCAATGGTTATTAAAAACAAACATTACCAGCAAATCACACAAGTCATCAATATCTGCATTGGGAAATAACTTTTCCTGTAGTCATATCAAGTCAGATAGGCCATCGAACACAACTGGATTAATTTCTTGAGTTAGCCAGAAAATTGCTACATATTGAGCTTGTTGTTTTGCCATTTAACTTGACATTATCATGTTGCAATTGAGTCATTGGAAGATTGCACTGACAATTCCTTGAATTAAGGGCACGTTAGTTCAGACTGTATCATTTTTAGTTCCTTCAATATTTCAACTGAGGAAATTTCATCCTCTTTTCTTCTTGGTTCTTGGGATCTTCCAAGTCTTTTTACAGGGGTGGTCAGGATGATTTCACAACACTAGCAGGGAAGAAGAGTATACTTGCCTCTTGCTGGTGGCCCTTTTGAAGTGATGCCTACCCTCTTCCTGCTTGGTTTGTCCTTAATTTGTTGGAGGATGATGCCAGCTCCTGGGAAGTTGGACTCTGCTCTCCTACGTTTGGCTAAAATGTAAGACGTCGAAATTTCACTGAATGCAGCAATAGATAAAAAGAATAAAATCTAAATTATGGAAAAACTTGAATTATACCTGTTGAGAATTATATGTAAATCAACAGTAATTCTTGTAATACCAGTCTTGGCATTCAATAATCAGCTATTACTCCAAATTTTAATCTTTGACTTTTCACACAACTCAAATATAAGCATATTATATTCATCAACATAACAATTTAAAAATAGAAACCAAACTTGAACTGGCTAATCATGGATGATCATAAAAATCTAAAAAACATTGGGGATCGACACAAATCCCACCAGTCATCATGTAAAATCCAGCATAACATGGACAATTTTACGGATGTTTGAGTAGCATTGTTCGAACTCACTGGAGCAGGAAACGGGAAATTACCTCTTGATTACTACAGTAATAGCATGCCGTGCTCCCATGGTCGTAAAGGATATCATATTCAGCGTGCAAATTTTACCTGTAGGTAGCCCAGTGCGCTACCTGAATGCCCCCCCCCCCCACGAAATCAGGCCCACTTGGCTAGCACCACTGTATCCGGCAGATGCTATAAATTTTAGGTATTATAATGGCTATTACCAGTATCAGTTAACTAAAGGCTGTTAGAAATATTGTCAAAGGCTTATGTATGTAACATTACTTAATTTGAGGAAAGTAGTAACTTATACATGTACATGTAGGTGGGGCAACCTAAAATTCTGATGGGCAACCTAATTTTTGCCATGGGCAACCTGGTTCAAAAAAGTATTATGTACACTGCATATTCCAATAATATGTAATCGTGTTCTACCCTAACATTAAATATTCTCACTAAACTCTTCATGTGTATTAGTACAGGTATTCCATGGAAAGTTGCTCTGTGCAAGAAGATGTCATTGTGATTCAGTCCTCTGCTACAAGTTTTTTGTTTGATTAAGAAACTATTTTGATTGAAACTTCTAAAATTAACTGGAGGCAAAAAGTATTTTGACCCCAGCATATACATGTTCATGCTTAGTGCTCACAGAACACTTACTACCTATAAGGGGCTACAGTGCTGCTATCATTTGTCATGACAGAAATTTAATATATCTGCACAAGAAGTCTTCAATGCTTCATGTACAGATATTTCTGACATTTCTTCTCCCAGGCAATAGCTATAATAATGTGATATGACAAACACACTATAGCTCAAACTACAAGATTGTCTCTCGACACACAGCATACAATGTATATGGATTACATGATATGGCATTTCAGTTGATCTATAGCCTGGGTACCATCCTACTTGTTTATAGGGAAGCGAGTGTGGGAGCCCCGGCATACAAATACATTGTAGGATGGTACCCAGGCTAGTTGATCTAATATTGCAGAAAAAAAAAACAATTTCATCAAAACTGTTACAGTGTGCAGATTGATGGTAGTAGAGTAGATGTAGATGCTTTAATTAACCTTTAGCCTGCTAAGGTAGCTATTTGCAATTGGCACCAAATAGCTACCTTAGCTACCGACCCTTGTAGAGACAAAAAGTGACATCTCTAAGGTCAGCCAGGAAATTCTGATCTTGTAGCGGGCCCAACTAAACTTGTTCCTGGACTTCTCTGAAAAAATTTTCATTTTTCAAAGCCTTCTTTTGTCTACACTCTTGTCTAGGTTAAGTCACTCACTCACTATCCAGGATTTGATTATACTGCTGCTGTTGGCAGCAGTTGGCTAATAGTACTGGTTATCCAGGATAAACTTTGGAGACAAAAATTGACATCTCTAAAGGTCAGCCAGGAAATTTTAATCTTGCACACAGTCCCAACTAAACTTGTTCCTGGACATTTTTCTTCCTTTGTCTAGGTTATACTTATTGTCTAAGCTATGCAGTATAAACTTTGTGGAGACAAATAGTGAAATCTCTAAGGGTCAACCAGGGAATTTTGATCTTGTACACATGTACAGTCCCAACTAAACTTGTTCCTGGACTTCTTCGTAAAATTTTCATTTTTCAAAGCCTTTTTTTGTCTAGATTCTTGTCTAGGTTCTTGTCTAGGTTCACTCACTCACTTAACTATCCAGGATTTGATTATACTGCTGCTGTTGTCCCTGCCACAGGGGTCGGCAGCAGTCGGCTAGTAGTACTGGTTATGCAGGAGAAATTTTTGGAAACAATCATCTGTAAAGGTCAGCCAGGAAATGTTGATCTTGTAGCGGGCCCAACTAAACTTGTGTGAATTCCTGGATTTCTCTGTAAACTTTTCATTTTTCTTCCTTTATCTCGGTTCTTGTCTAGGTTATGCAGGACTAAGTTTGTGGAGACAAAAATTGACATCTGTAAAGGTCAGCCAGGAAATTGTGATCTTGTACGTGGGCCCAACTGCCAGGCTGTGCAGCTCAGATTGACGTTAATTGTACCCAAAGGTTGCCAGATGCGCCTCTCTACTTCCCGTCTGACGGCGTCAGGCACAATTACACCAATTTTCCCACTAGCTATAGCGTGTGCGGTGATATATACCTGCAGAAAGTTCACATATCCGTACCAACTGCTGCGGTCTGTATCATTATAGCCTCCGTAGCAGGCTTATAGAACTGGGGGTTTGGTGGTCTTCTGCTGTTTTCTGATTGAAAAACGGGGGTAATTCAACCAGACCGGCTATGTTGTCTACATGCAATCAGAAAATAGCATAAAAGCTCCCAAAGACCATGAAGACCCCCCCAAACCCCCAGTTTTTGGCATGCTATGGAGGCTATAGCTAGTATATATCGTTAGTATTCAGGGACTTACATGTAGTTCAGGGAGGAAATACTGGGTGCATATGCTGTCTTTTGTGCACCAAAATTTGGGGCTGTGCACGTTAAAATTCTTGACTGTGGGGGCACCAGTGCAACTAGACATTTGTATAGGATTCCGTAGTATACAGCTGCAATGTTAAGCTTGAAATTCAATTGTTAGAAAAAAATAATTAAAACTTTTTTTGTATACTTATTTTGAAGTAGGCAATGGGTGAAAGATTACAATAAAGTAACATAGAATTTCAGATTTTACTATATGGAGAAAGGCAATAAAAAATAAGGTATTAGGATTTTCTGACAGTACTTTATCTTTCATTTTTGTACGTTGTGCATCTAAAAGTTTTTCTGTCCACTTAAATTTCTAGCTTATCAACACAAATATTCCCCCAAAGAGAATTTGGAGCCGTGACTTAGTTGAATGTATCTCCGTGCTGTAGCGAAATGGACCTCTGACACTAGCCTACACATTACCCGATAACCATTCGCACAACAAAGCTCTGAGAAGGGGGAACATATAGCCAATTAAAACTGGGGGCTGGCTGGATGAACATCACTGTCAAATCTACGCTTTGTTACGTCAAACAGTCCTCACTCACAGGGAGGGACGGCAATTCAGGGAACAGCCTTCAGACATATAGGTCAAAAGGTCGCCCGAAGGTGTTCCATCTTAGCTGATATGTGCTCAAGATTGTGATATCTTCAGAAGGGGTATCAGGCTTGTCGCATTTATACCGCTGCATTCGACTTGAAATGCATCAAAGTCGGGCTGTACAGTTTCTAATAAAAACCATGTTATCGCTGGCAGCCAGGTTTTCTGGTGCACTGAATGCCCGCACAGATAAGATGGAAATAGTAAGTTCCTGCTGACTTTAGGTGCTGAACTCCGAAAAGTTTCATGGTAGACATGTTGTTAACAATAGTTTAGAGAGAAGTCTACAAAAAAAAAAGGACACTAGTACTGTGCATGTGCACAAGGTGTTGCAGTGAAATAAAGACATGTAAAGTAGCATATGGAGACAGCTTCCTGGCCACAGTTAAGAAGAAAAAACTACAGTGGTTTGGACATGTGTCTGGGGCCAAAGGCACACTCTCACACACAGTTCTTCAGGGGAAGGCGCACGGCCGCGGGGACGTCCCCGTCAGTCATGGATTACAGACTTAAAGGAGTGGACCAGTCTAACAGCCAACCAGGTGGCCAGACTGGCAGAGGACCATCAGCAGTGGAAGACCTTGGCCAAACAACATCCTGCCCCGACGGCTGACTAAGCTTTGGAAGAGAGTGAGAGAGCATGCAGAAATGGTATTGATCAGTAATCTAGCAGTTAGCAATTACAATTCTATACCATAGAATCAAGGCCAACACACCAACCATCCAACAAACCAACCAACAAATATACAAACACTAGCAAAACATATCATTTGATTCTTCTTTTTCTTGGTTTCTTTTTCTTCCCATGAGTCGGATCTGACAATATCAGTTCAATCTAATGTAATCTAATGTATTATAACAAGATTGCATTTTGTGAAGTCCTACTTTGCATATCGATGATTAAAACTGCAATACTACTGACAATCACATTTTGAACCTTAAGGCTTGATGATGTACTTCTAACTGTGTGTCAGTTTGGACGTTTGATGACATTTGAGTGGAATTGATGTCAAGTTTGGGCAGAAAGTCGAGTCTAAAAAGAAACGCGGCATCACCAGGTCAAGTCTCTCAGGAGACATCGCCAAGTCAAGGTCAAGCTTCAGCACGTCAAGGTCAAATTTCCTCAGGGGAGTGTAGCAGTTAAGATGTGCAGGAAGTGATGAAGTACATCCCAGGAGGACTGCAGGACTTCAAAATCCAATTTGTCACCAATAACCTGTTTTTTATCCTTGGATCAGGTCCTTGGCACTAAAGCCCTCAGGGACTAATGCAGTCAAATTGGTTTCTCTAATAATAAATGGAGACGTCTACCTCAAGTCTCTTAATAAAATTTGCATGGGGTAAGAGTAGCCTGGATGCCAGACTGTTACTACAGATAAGCCTCAGTTAGATCCTGTACTCATGGGTTAAGGGGCTGGCCTGTGTAGGTCCTGGAGCCGAGAAGCTGGCCTGTGTAGGCCCTGGGAACTAAGCCTGGTTTACATGTAGGTCTAAAACTCACGGGGGCTTGTTGGCCCTGGAGCCGAGGAGCTGGCCTGTGCAGGCCCTGGAGCTGAAGAGCTGGCCTGTGTAGGCCCTGAAAACAGTTTGGTTTGGAGGGCTGTAGAAAAAACTCCATTTATGGGAGCATGCAGGCCCTGGAGCTGAGCAGCTGGCCTGTGTAGGCCCTGGAGCTGAGGAGCTGGCCTGTGTAGGCCCTGGAGTCAAGGAGCTGGCCTGTGTAGGCCCTGGAACCAAGGAGCTGGCCTGTGTAGGCCCTGGAGCTGAGGAGCTGGCCTGTGTAGGCCCTGGAGCTGAGCAGCTGAGCAGCTGGCCTGTGTAGGCCCTGGAGCCGAGAAGCTGGCTTGTGTAGGCCCTGGAAACTAAGTCTGGTTTAGGTCTAATTCAAGGGGGCTATAGCAAAATTTTCTTGCATGGGGGCATGTTGGCCCTGGAGCTGAGGAGCTGGCCTCTGTAGGTCCTGGAAACAGTTTGGGGGGCTGTCGCAAAAAGTAAGTGCATGGGAGCATGTAGGCCCTGCAGCCAAGGAGCTGGCCTGTGTAGGCACTGGAGCTGTGGAGCTGGCCTGTGTAGGCACTGGAGCCAAGGAGCTGGCCTGTGTAGGCACTGGAGCCGAGGAGCTGGCCTGTGTGAGCTCTGGAAATAGTTTGGGGGGCTGAAGCATGCACTCCTTGCATGAGAGCATGTTGGTCCTGGAGCCAAGGAGCCAGCCTTAGGCCCTGGAGCTGAGGAGCTGGCCTGTGTAGGCCCTGTAGCTGAGAAGCTGGCCAGTGTAGGCCCTGGAGCTGAGGAGCTGGCCTGTGTTGGTCCTGGAGCCAAGGAGCTGGCCTGTGTAGGCCCTGGAGCTGAGGAGCTAGCCTGTGTAGGCCCTGGAGCCAAGGAGCTGGCCTGTGTAGGCCCTGGAGCTGAGGAGCTGGCCTGTGTAGGCCCTGGAGCCAAGGAGCTGGCCTGTGTAGGCCCTGGAGCTGAGGAGCTGGCCTGTGTAGGCTCTGGAAATAGTTTGGGGCACTGTAGTAAAAACTCCTTGCATGGGAGCAAGTTGGTTCTGTAGCCAAGGAGCTGGCCTATGTACATGTGTAGGCCCTGGAGCTGAGGGGCTTTTTGTGTAGACCCTGGAAACACACAGACTGGCATTTGGCTATGGAAAAAATGATATTGAAGGGTACAGTGATAACCATTTCCATTCTCAGTCCACATATCTCACCTACTGTCCACAGGAGGGTGGCCTCCACCGGCGTGGTGTCCTCGTCAATGTCGTTGCCATAGAGACAGAGCCCCGCCTCCAGCCTGAGGCTGTCCCTGGGACCCAGCCCCGCCAGCTTCACGTCTGCAGCCTGCACGCCCAGCAGGCTGTCCGCAACCTGCGCAACCTGGGCCGCAGGAATGGACACCTGCAGGAAGAAAAAAAAAACATGAAAATCTTACTACTACATAATAAAAGTGCACAGACTTTCTTATAGTCTTCTACAACAATACCTACAGCAAACAACAGGGGGTACTTCACCGGGCCATAACCCTGTACAACAAAGAACTGTCATTTCACTAGTCACGTTTATCTTTTCTAAACCTCATCTACATAAAGTCACAAGGTTTACTTGGTACAAAATAATAAATTATAGTGTATGTGAGAGATGTATATATCACCTGTCTTGTCCATTGTAATTTTGTATGCAAACTCTTTGCAATTCAGGGAGTCTCATCCCTGCTGTAAGGTTTGCTTTTTGGTGTCACGAATGAAGAAAAGAAAGTAAAGAAAAGAAAAGAAAGATACAACATGAACATTGCAGGGCTTGAAATACTTCTGTCATTAAATACTTTTTCAACAAATAGCCGGATGCACGAGGGTTTTTGAGCCCTGTATCACTATTACAGTAACTGTGATCATACGTAATACAGTATCTCAGAGGCAATCTCTTTACAAAACCCTTGTAGGAGGCTGATGATAATAATACAGTATCACTACTAATGATGTGATACAAAAGATACGTGTATGTGAAGCTGAGGTTAGACTCAAACTCACCTGCAAGAAGAGATAATCTGATTACGTGTGTATTTTGAAATCAATCAATACTGGTGCAGCTTTAACCTTAAGGATGGATATAGTAGGAATTCAGGGAAAGGAGAGATAAAATATCTCACACTCAGGTTGTAAAGATAAGATGGACTCTAACTGAAATAATTCATAGTTATACACCGAACATATCAAATCATTGAGTGATAGAGATCTAACTATAATTCAAACAGTGCTCTTAACTACAGATAAGATATTCTGCGTTTGGGTTGTTTAGATAAGATAACTTGACTCGCACTGAAACTATTTATAGTCATACATCATAATAATCTGAACCTATAAATTTATTGAGTGATAGGATCTTACATTGATTCTGTATCTGTATCTGTATAGCCGGTATAACCGCCCTTCAGCATAACACACCAGCTTCGCAGGCACACGGTGCGGCGGCAGCTGGCTACATTACACCGATCGACTTGTCACACCTATTAACCTTTGAACATCTAACTCTAGACATTGTTTAAAGATATCTTATGACAATGCCCCTACTGTACTTAGTGATTCATACAATGCTTGTAACTACAGAATATTTATCATTTCTACAGGTGCATTTTTATCATCAGCATAGGTCGAAGAAAGTATATTATCAATCTGTACATTAACAGTCAGTATGTGATTGTGTGCAGCAGCTGTAGAATCACATTCGTTAAACACAAATCTGTATGTATTAAACAGCATATGTGGTCTTGATTAATGATGACTATTACCAACAGTAGGACTGTATCAGGGGAATGTTCTGCAGTTTGTTTGTATCAGGGGAATGTTCTGCAGTTTGTTTGTATCCCAAAGCAAAGTTTATTAAGAAGATGTATACAACAGTCAGTGTATGTGATTATGCGCAGCAGCTGTAAAATAACATTGGTTAAACACAAAGCTGTATGTATTAAACAGCATATGTAGGCTTGATTAATGACAACTGATGCCAACAGTAGGACTTTATCAGGGGAACGTTCTGCAGTTTGTTTGTATGCCAAAGCCAGAAGGTGATTCCTGTAATGAAGTCAACTCCCAGAGGCACGGGAACCCAAATACAGAATTTTGATAAAGCCTGATGCCATAGACCCAATCAAGCACAGAGCCGTTTCATGGGAGATCTGAAGTTCAGAACAGCAAGCTTTAGGCCAGCCCAATTTAATTTCTTGGTTCTGTAATGCTGAATTAGGCCATGTTGATTTGATTATATGCATGACGTCGTCTGGGAACCCCAAGACTGATGCGCGCGTGCGAATAATAAAAAAGTTTGGCAAAAGTTGCTTTCATTATGAAATCTACTTGGTTATAAAGGTTGAACAAATGACACAGAGTATGGTATGGCGAATAATCTACTCTTCAAATGCAATCTTTACATTTTCATCTTTATCATTTGATTTTGGCATTCTACGATATTGGTATCGTTTTCCATTTTTGGCAACTTATGGTTTATATTTGCTCACTATAAGTGTTTTGTACAATTTACAGTGTGGTTGAAAACTTTTTTTTATTTTGGAAATGGCCAAAAATACATGCGCGCGCAGATGTCATCCATATACATGTGTAATCAAATCAACATGGCATCATTATCAACACAGCCACAGTTTAAGGGTGTGAACATCGGGTTCAAGTTTTCCTCTTGGCCTAATGTTTTCATTCTGTCCACTTTACACATTTTTACTTTAAAATGCTCGAGATCTACTCGACGTACTACTAGCCATATAGCTTTTCCCTGAGCAGATTCTGTGCTTGTAATTATTCACAACAGGACCAAGGCCAAAGTACTCAATGGTATTAGCTACTAAAGCCTTCATTAATTACTTTCGACTGACTGGATCCTATAGCTTTAGTCGCCCAATCAGATGTCTCGTTACATACCTATCTGATCAAGCTGCCGTAAGAGCAGCCGCCTGATTGGACAAATTCTGATACAACGAAGGCAAGAACTGACATCCGATCTGATAGACCGTGGGATTGCCAGGCAAGAAAAAATTACACTTGGGATAGAGAATTTAAAATGCAGGAAGAATGTAACTCTAAGAGCGCGGCATCAGCTGCATGTGGTTCTGCCCAGATAATATTGATCTTGACTTAATGGCAAACAATATTCCACCCAGTCAGATAAGCTTCACTGTGAGGGTGATGGATGGAATGGCTGCATGAATTGGGGCTGGAAATCCTTTTCTCTGCATATATACCTGCACTAGACAAGCTTAAGTTTTACATGCACTACAGTTTCTTTTAGCCTGGGTGCCATCCTGTTTAGTTTACATCCACTCCCACTGTTGCTACCGACCGCAAGTGAGCAGACGTAAACTGATCAGGATGGTACCCAGGCTAAGTTTCTTTGCCTTTCATAAAAAACATTTTTAATTTTATCAAGTTCTTTGCTGTCTTCAATGATGCTGCTTTGAAGAATGCACTGCAGTTTTGATCACTACTGGTAGTCATCTGTTTGCATGCAATGTAGTGTCTGGGGCTGGTTTAGTCAAGGACCAGTGCAGGTAGACATCAGAAATACCCGCACAGCCCCAATTTGAAGGAGGTACATGTATTTTGAGCCCTGAAACTATATGTATCTCGGTGTGGCCAATGCATGGTGACTTACTGGCGATGTGACATGCATGCTGATTGCTGTGGTAAAATGTTACAGTGGAGCAAGGAGATGAAGAAAAATGGCCCTCATCATTGCTCAAGGTTGTGTGTAATATACAATAAATATCCTGTCAAATCTTGCAGTTTCCCTGTATTTTTTTGGTATTTTATAGATACCTTGGGGAAAATTACATCTTAAGAGTACATGTATGTGGCCTATATCTATATGACTGTGATGGTAAATTCATGGGCTTAGCCACATACCGGTATTCCCAACATTGCCTGCAATAGTTAGTCCGTTGAATAATTCCTGGATTTGAATCTAAGACTACATGTAAATCAGTCCCAAAATTGCAATGCTTCTCTAGATCTGTTTGGCCTAGATTTACCGGTACCTACAAACAGACTGAATCTTTGGGTATGTTGTTCATGGACCAACCACATTCTCTGCACTACTGCATTACTTAGAATCAGACTTAGGTACTCCCATGTCATCCAACACATCAGACAGTCATTCTCCATAAATTCTCCCTTCTAATTTGGATTTTTAGCACCCAGTAAACACATTCTAACACCAAAGCCTGTAACATTTCCATAACTTCATGCTTAACACCTGCCCCAGAGTTAACTTCCAGCTATCATGGGTTTGTCACATTGTATCGTAAAGAGCTCGCGAAGAGCCGTGACAGTTTACATGAGGGCAGAGAAATTCATGTGGACAGCCGGGTACGGTCAAGCCCGTGTGATAAATTTTCCATTAACCTTCCCAAACGCAGTGCAGCGCACAGGTGCCAATAGTCATAACGCTCAAGAACATGCCTCCAAGTACCCTATACTTTAGGCTGCACTGACTCGCAACTGATTACTAGTATATCGATCGATGACAATGTCTACAATAAGTTTTCGTCCATTTTCCTCCCACTAAAAGTGTTTGCGACTTTACTGTTTCTGAAGGCACTGTAGGGGCATTGTCATTAGATAGCTTTAAACAATGTCTAGAGTTAGATGTTCAAGTGTTAGGTGTAACAATTCGGTCGGTATAATGTAGCCAGCTGCCGCTGTGCTGTGTGCCTGCAAAGCTGGTGTGTTATGCCGAAAGGCGGTTATACCAGCTATACAGGTACAGAAGCTGGTGTGTTACGCCGAAAAGGCTGTTATACCGGCTATACAGATACACATATTTGTATATTTAGAGAATGGAGACTGCTGTTACCTCGAAGCCGTCCTCTCCCGTGTACCCACACCTGGTGACACGGCAGCCGGGGACACCGAACACCGTCAGGACGGCACTGCACATGAAGGTGATCCTGGACAGGTCTGCTTCGACACCTGCCTGTAGCGCAGCTGCGGCAGATGGACCTGTAGGTGTACATGTGGAGGTGTGCACAAAAGAACATACACGTATAATGTACAGTCAGCAGGAAATTCTTTTAGTTTGTCTGATCTTCTCCTTTGTTTAATTTGTGTACCTCTTGGCAACCGAAATCAGCCATGCTACCT
Organism: Branchiostoma belcheri; assembly: GCF_001625305.1. Taxonomy (NCBI): domain Eukaryota; kingdom Metazoa; phylum Chordata; class Leptocardii; order Amphioxiformes; family Branchiostomatidae; genus Branchiostoma; species Branchiostoma belcheri. The sequence continues at coordinate 670,803 of NW_017802380.1, read as the reverse complement.
GGGTGGCCAATGTATTGCCTTGTTGCAATTGAATTAAAATAAATAAAGATAATTAAAGGATGAATGACAGACTAGCCTGGAGTCCAGCCTTGTTAGCTTTAATTTTTTAGTCCGCTCCCCGAGATCCTAAAGCTAACAGACTAAAGTTAACAAGGCTAGACTCCAGGCTATGACAGAAGACATGAAAGTCACAATAACATTGGGACCATAGAATACTGAGTATTTCTTGGTTCTCATATGTATCTGTAGAACAAGAAAGCAAGTATATCTAATGCCAGTATTTGCCACACTACATTTTTGCATGGACCAGATTAGATCCTATCAATGCCATCAGTTCATCGATGACATCTAGTGAAATCAAGCTGAACTGCATCTAATTGCTATAATCATTGTGTGCTCTGAGGTATTAGATCAACATGCAGCATGTAGTACCTCAGTGGTTGCCCACTCACCTTGTAATGCCAGAAGACCAAACTGATCTTGGATGACCTCTACTGCTGCATCGTGGCCTTGGGCCTGAAACTCTTTACACTGGCTCTGAAAATGAGTAATTCAATGTAATTCAACCTGAGGCTGTGATGTATTTTCTTTGAGATAAACCATTCATTGTCATCATCATCTCCCAACCTTAGACAAAGTTAGAATACCGGACACTGAACAGGGCTACTTTTTAAGAGGCATTATAAGAAAGCCACATATATCAGAACACTTCAGCCATAGAGATGGTGGACGATATAAACTCCCTGGCACTTTTGATCAATTGCTTACATCACGTATCAGTAAAGTCTCATATGAACAAGGTCATGTGTAGATTACATTTTTAAGTGATTGGTCATTAATAATCCTGATGAAGGTGACAGTGGTTGCAAAAATTTGATCTCTGTTAAAACTGTGTGTTGGAATAAAGTTTAACGTTTTACTATGATTACTACCAGCACAGATGAACTTTCATGAAAATCCCCAAACCTGCATGTGTGCGATGTCCTTCTCGGCACACCCAGCGTTCGTCACCACGTACAGGAACCCTTCCGACGTCTTCGACACGATCAAGTCATCCATGATCCCTCCCCGGTCGTTCGTGAACAAGGTCAAGGTTCCCTGGTTCTCCTGTAGCCCCGCAACGTCCCCCACAGTCAGAGACTCGATGAACTTGACCCCGTCCCTTCCGTGGATCCGACTCTGGACCTACATGGAGAACACGGCAAGGTTAGAGAAGGAGGACTAACCAACATTATCAAAACACACATGTGCAAGGTACTCTCCAAGCAGAGGTTGTGGGGGAATGATCGTTACCTTTTTATATATGGCCGTTTTTTGTCGCTACAGTCGGTGGCTGCAGACCTTCTCTGGCTAAGGGATATACTGCCTGGCCAATTTGATACTGTCGTTTTTTGCCACCGAAAGGGATCTGCTTGGAGATTAGTGCAAGGCACCAGTGCAAATGTCCCACCGAAGAAATAGTTACAGACTGGCCAATTGGATACTGTCTTCCCCCACCGAAAGATCTGCTTGGAGATACATGTAAGTGCAAAAGTACCAGAGCATCGAATACAAACAAGCAGCAAGCAGAGAAGGGCACCAAGAGTCTACGTCTGGCAGAAAAATAGACGTTAAAGGCATCCAACGCAGATTTTAGGGCTTGGAATCCCAATTTTTCAAAGTCAATATTCTAGTCACTTATCTACATGCTGATTTGAAACCACATTATCCCAATGTATATTGACCCTCACTGACGGAAAATGGTTACTGGAAGGGCCCTTGGCTGATTTTTAGGGTACCATCCCTGAAATAAAGGACTCATCTTGGGGCTTATTTCTGCAGTTTTAAATACCCAAAATATGAAATACTGATTGAAATGTGTCAATATAATAAAGATTGCCTTATTCCGAATATTTTCAGTTTTGCTGCTCTTTAATCACTTTGGATGCCTTTAGCAGAGACAGCAAAAACAACAATAACATGGACCATGTGAGAGACGTCAAAGATGGAGGCGTTGGCCCGGGTGTGGAGGTGAGAAGCTGAGATGCCGTCCTTGTACTGAACCGGCATGGACCAGCCGGCAAAGTCCACCATCTTCCCACCGTGCTCCTTGTGGAACTCGTACAGCGGTGTCTTTTTCAGCTCAGCCTGAATAACAACAAAAGGACCAGAGTGACTGGTTGAAAGCTCTAGGTGAGAGAAATTTTTGTGTTGGACCAAAAGTTTTAACTTTAAACATTTAACTACCAACACAGATGAACTTTCATGATAACAAAAGGACCAGCTTTAATACAGCTTGTGGCCTACCAATAATTGATGTGAACAAAAACTGGAGTCGCTCCTATATGATATTGCACATAATGCGATTCATAACAAGTAGCAGGTATATGATAACTGCCCTTCGGTGTAACACACCAGCTTAAAAAGTTACAGCCATTCAGTTCTTGTAGTAATAAATGTATAATTTTTTTCAGGCGACTTCTGGTTTTTTTTTATCCATCGTCTAACGTTATCACTACTCACTATCTACATAGTTTCCTGAGAAATTTAATATCGAGATGTAACTTTTCCTCTCTTGGTATTATCTTCATCTTATTGACAATGATTGAGAACAATAGCTCATAATTAGGTCAATCTATAATTTCCTTCAAATTTCATACACGTGTATTCTTTCCACGTGTTTTGATTGTTGGCTGTACTATGGACTATGGTGTTTTCCCCGCCCCCTTTTCGTAACCTTGTACAGAATAAAAACCATGCATACACACCTCTGAGGAAAATGACCTTGCGTAGACAGTTGTCGCACGTTCGGGTATACTTCTCAGCCGAGGGAGTCGCATACTCGCCCGAAAAACGGTTGTCAGCGTCATTTTGGGCCGAAAAATTGCAATAAATTATCGGTCGAAAAAAACAGGAAGAGCAAAATCCCAAAATGACCGCGGCCAACGTACGCATGCGCAGTGGGACACACTGTAGGTCACAGGTCATCGTACGAGCCAAACGTCTTTCCGCATGGAGCCATTTGATTGGTCAGACTGGAGTAAATAAACACAGTTGTATACCACGAATCTCCTACAAAATACAACTATACTACTAGTCTTCAAGCTGTAAAACATCCAAAACGTATAGTAGATCAATTCAGTGATAAATTTTGCAGGATAGAGACTAAAGTACCGTATTTATGATAATTCAACTCAATACGGACCTCCTGAATTCTAGCCAATCAGAGGGAAGGTGACATCGCAGTAGAAGCCTGGGGAGTCTAGGAGCGAGAGTTGAATTTTCCTTTCCGCCATTACTGCGACGATCGAGTCCACAGAACCCCTTCAAAATGTTGTACTTAGAAGACTATCTCGAGAGTAAGAGAACCCAAAATGTGCCAGATTCGATTCATAAGGCATCTATCTCGCAATTCTGTGGAAAATTTTCCCATCGTTTGGCCGTTTGACCGATATTTTCTTGCCCTTTCTTCTCGTTTCTGCAGTGATCGAGACCCTTCCGCAGGACCTCAGGGACCGGTTCACGGAAATGCGCGAAATGGACCTGCAAGTGCAAAGTGGGTAAAATTTAAAATCTCCTATTTCGCAAATTTCGTCGCTTTTCTTTCGTTTTGTACGGCGAAATATCAACTTTTTTGTGTTTTTTCTCGTTTTTCAGATGCCATGGATACGCTAGAAGAGCGGGTAAAGACGCTTTTCGCCAACGCGAAGAAGATGAAGCCAGAAGCGCGGGATGAACAGTTTGAGAAGATCCGGCAGGTGAGTAACCGGTTGTCATGGCAACGGATGCGGGGCGGATAAACTCGCAATTTTCGGCAAAATGTGTTAAGGTTATCTGTTGATCTTGTCATCTTGAGGTGTTTTTTTGATCACATCATCCTTTTACAATTGTTTTTATACAGGATTATTACAAAGCACTTGAGGATGCAGATGAAAAAGTCCAGCTTGCCAACCAAATCTATGATTTGGTAAGTTTTGTCTATTGATGCACCAATCATAACTTTTTACAGGTTTCCATGAATTATTTTTCTCAACTATGATAAGTTGGGATGGAGACTCAATTAAATTTAAAGATTTTGACTAATTTGCATATCACATACTTTGGGACAAGCCTGTTCACAGCTTGACCAAGCATATAATGTAGAAGGGAATGACAGCATTGATAACATTTCTTTGAACGTCTATCCCTTAGGTTGACCGGCACTTGCGTAAACTTGACCAAGAACTCCAGAAATTCAAAATGGAGTTGGAAGCAGACAATGCTGGTATCACAGAAATTTTGGAGAGAAGTATGTTTTCTTTCCTATCTCTTCATTTTTTTTTAATGTGAAAATTTATTACGGACACTAGATTTGTTTATAGGACTCAATTTGGGTAATATAAACAAAGTTCATTGTTGCACAACTTTCAGTGAAATGCAATTCAATCACAACCTGCTAGGGGGCTCTCTTGTGCACTGGTCCTACTAGTACTAGTATTTCCTGTGTTTATCTTTGCGGACTTGCCCCTACCCAAGTTACAACCACCTCTGTATTGATCCTATCCCTTATACACATGTATCTATTTGACAAAATGTTTGGTTTAATCTGCCTCAAGTTTTGAATGAATGTCTTTATTTAAGGTATTTCGCCCATAGAAAACAAAACATAGAAACCCAAACTACTAGTATACATACAGCATTAAAAAAAATAAATAATTAAAAGTATGTACATGTTTTTTTCCCCAGGATCCTTAGAGTTGGATAACCCTACCCCATCGGGAAGTCAGCATGGTGGAAAACCCAAGACTGAAAGTAAGCCCAATTCTTTTCGAAAAATACAACAAACTTGAAGATTGAGTTCTGGCTTAACTGCCCTTTGGCATAAATAACACACCAGCCTTGTAGGCACATGGTATGGCAGCAGATGGCTCATCTGTGTTTCGTATGATAATGATCATGTAAAAGATGCCTATATTTTCTTCAAAAATCATGTCAAACATGCCTTTATTTTGCTCTAACATTATGTAAAACATGCCTATATTTTCTTCTGATATTATGTTAAACATGTCTTTATTTTCTTTAAAAATTATGTAAAACATGCCTTTGTTTTCTTCTAACATTGTGTAAAACCTGCCTTTATTATTTCTTTCAAACAGAGAGAAAGTATGTGACACAGACAGAACACCAGCCCGAGAAGAGACCAGCATCAGACAAGCTGCTGAGAACGTTGACCAATGGGACGCCAGACTCTCCTGTCAGTTACCGTAGTAACACGTCGACCCCGCCCACTCCTAGTCTCTACCCAAGTCTGCAGCAGCCTTCTCCTGCACTCACTCTGCCCAACCTGGGTAAGGAGAAACTTCTCTTAAGTTATCATATCAACTCAAGTCAAGGAAGGGCAGTGTTGTTTGGGCTTGTCTGTGTTTGTGAGTGTGTGTGTATATTTCTGCTTTTTCCAATCCACACAACATAGCTACGTTGCATAGTCAGTGCTTTAATATTTGTTTCTGGGACTGAAAGGGTTGCAAACCAGTGATGGTTTGAAGTTGTAAAGCAGTAAGAGAATGAAGTCTACCATCACCGATTGCCTTGTTGGATGTAGTTTCATGTACCATGTCTGATTTAGTTACACCTCTTTAACATCAGCTCTATACTGGTATGTAGCTCAATACCTTTGTAACTCCCTGAGCTGACAAGTGAAAATACTGTACATGATGTTGTACTATGTAGATAATACTAGATGCCCTTTTTTTTTTATTGACTACACTGTACACAACAGAATCTGTGAATAAGAGTGTTGTATTTTGGATGGTCCCATTCCAGGTCAGATTGGTGCAGGAAGTGGTGCTATTGCTGCTGCCGCTGCTCAAGCTGTCAACCAAACACTGCAGGTAAAAAAAACAGTTTCCATATTTTAATATCTCCATATTTACCTTGATGTGTCAAGTGTGTCAAGAGGGACATGAATGTGTGTGGCCTCAGTAGCACTCTCTGATGGACTGAGCTGCCTGGAAACATGGTGTGAAGACCATCTGACTGCTGCCCACCAGTAGTATAATCTAAATATTGAATGCTACTAATACCCAAGCAATCATAGCATCATTGAAAAGTGCTAGTGGCATATTGAGCAAAGATTGGTGTGTGACTGTATGTGCTGTACTGTTTCAGAACCAAATAGGGAAGTGTTAGAGATCTTACTGAAATGTTTTTTTGTAGAATGGGGGCTGAATAAACCTATATAAAGTTTATCGCAGAGTGTATTTTCAATGCAGGGTTGCCATCCTTATTTCTATGAATAGTTTTATCAGGTTGGTAAGACACTGAGTAAAGACACCTGTGCTGTACAATGTGAACCAGTCAGAATTGCCCTGATCATGAGGAAGGTAACAGTCGATCACCGAAACATCGGCTAAATAAAACACTTCTTTTGTGGTTGTTGTCTCTTTACTCAGTGCCATCCTTATTGTACATTTCCCACCTTTTTTTTCTCCCCACAGATGCAACAAGGACGGCGCACCTCCAGCCTTAAGACCACGTACGAAGTGATGAAGAATGCCAACCTGACCAACTTAGGACTCGACTTCAACCTGGGGACCAACTACGGCGTCACGGCACAGGCCAACTCTCCCAGCATCTCTACTGCAGACACTAGCAGGTCTCAGAGAACACAGAAAAAGTGAGCAACTCAAAGGCATTTCAGGCTTCTGATAAGGGTTTCAAGTCTTGGAGGAGTAAAATGTTTCCTTAGCTCTGAAAGTGATTAATTAATACTGACTGCTAGGGTGTATTTATGGAAAACATAATGGTTTGCTCTGTTTCTTCTTCTTCTCCAAACCAATAAGGTCAATGACCTAAACCAAGGGAACAGATGTCTGTCACCATGGTACATGGTAACTAGTGTTGGGTTACATCATGTTGCAATTTTAAAGCAGGAGAGATTTAGACTCCTGTCCGACCATGTATGAAATGTGTTTGAGTAAGAATAAAAGAGCAGACCATATGCAAAGGTAAACATTATGTATTTGCTTTGCAAATGTTACCTTTCTAGTTGTTTAACCTTTAATGTCTTTCTTCACAGAACACCGAAAGCTGCAGCAGCTGCTGCTGCGGCTGCAGCCGCGGCCTCCACACCTGCGCCGCCCCCTCCACCTGTGGAGACCTTCCAGCCGCAGGCCACCATCATAGAGGAGCCCACCACATCGTCCATGGACTGGACCTTCGATCCAAACGAACCAAGATACTGTATATGTAATCAGGTGATTGTCTTCTTGCTGGTTTGTTGCAAGCTGGTGTGTTACACTGAGGGGATGTTATACCGGCAATACACATACAGATACAGAGCTGGTGTGTTACGCTAAGAGCCAGTTATACTGGCCATACAGATACAGATACAGAAGCTGGTGTGTTACACCAAGGGAAGGTTATACAGATACAGATTTTTGTCCTTGTTTGCTCTGGTTGTAAGAAGGCATATATAGAAGGCCACATGTTTGAGGAGAGCCACACCTCCAGCATGTTAAAGATCCCACCACACTGAGTAAAGAGATGCTTTTTTTACAACCAGGTGTTTCATTCACAGCCGAGTGTGAGATGTGTTATGCCTAAATGTGCTTGTGTTTTCTTGCCTTCAGGTGTCCTACGGAGATATGGTGGGATGTGACAATGAAGACGTAAGTACCTTGTCTGTTTGTTTTGTTTTCCTTTTTGCAGTAGCATTAGCTCTAGAGACAGGGACAAGGTCATGTAGGGGGTGGTCGTCCTAGAGCATCTGTGTAAAGAGTTAACCTTCAGTCTTGTTTATGACAAAAAGTTCTAAACGTTCTTGTCCCGCTTGTTTTGCAGTGTCCAATCGAGTGGTTCCACTACGGGTGTGTCGGCATCTCTGAGCCCCCCAAGGGGAAATGGTACTGCCCACAATGCACTGCTGCTATGAAGAGGAGGGGCGTGAAACAGAAGTGAAGAAAATATCAGCAAAATATGCAATGCATTATAAGGACCTGTAGGATATATATTATATATATGAAAAGTGTGAACTCAGCCCCTTGCCCTGGTTTGACCTGTTATGTTTGCAATGGTGTTATGTGAAGTGCCGTGGTCAGGTGGTGTACAGAGCAGAGGCCCAAGAAGAGAAGGAGCGGAGTTGACGGTGGGAGCTGCATAGGTGTTGTTGTTATCTTGAAAGTTTATCATCTGTGTCAGTAGAAATCATTACAAAGCAAGTTTAAGCTGTAATTTCCAACACAAGAAATTGGACTCACCCAAATTTTTGACTGCACAACTCCAGTCTTTGTCAAGGAATGAGCAATCCACCGCTTTCGTGACGTCACGCAGATAACACACGTGACTCCATCCATGAGCAGTGGATCATAGGTTGCAGAAAGTCTGTGGCGCCCCCCGTCTCTGTTGAGGGATGGCTGTAATGCCCTGATGTAGATGGCCTCTTTAATCCCACGTGCAAAGAAATCAGGTGTTGTTGTTTGTCCGTCGTTGGTTTGGATGGTGACCAAGACATCATGTGTAAGTGTACGAAGAGCAGGACAGGTGTGGAGAAGTAGCCAGGTATATCTTGAAGTAATCATCACGTGGAAGACTTAAGCTTACAGCAGTACAACTTCCCTAAGTTATGTTCGACACTTGGTCAGCAGCCTTAAGTTGAAACCTTGTACCGTGTACAAGTATGCTGTAACTTAATAGTTTGTACTTCTAACAATGATGTCTTCCACTTCAAAATGCCTCACCTGTTGGGCCAGCATGTGACTGTTGGATTAAGAAGCATTGACCATCTAGAGATGACATGTCAAAAGTCTTAAATAGCTCTGCTTTGCACACTTGTGCAAACCGGATAGCAGCCAACGGCAAGTCAAAGATATGGATAGCTGAAGTGCGTGTACCTCAGTAATAGCAAGAACCTCTTCCTTATACAAAAAAAAACTTTGGGAAAAAGACGTCGGAAAACCATTAATGATTTAGCAGAATGATGGTAACACATTTACATATTGTACTTGTTACCATGTCAGAATGGTATAGGCTGGAAGAAACTTTTTTCTTTTGCAGTCTACAATATCTAAGTAACAAAATTTGCACATGGCCAATCTAGCATGGGGTTTTGCTACAGCCTTAGTACTCACAATTTGTGAATAACGCTGAAAACTTAAGGACCTTGTAAAGTGTAACAGTTCAGTGCAATGGAAGTGTACATAAAACCTTTATTTCAGCAGGAAGAACGTATCATGTAGTCTTTCCTCACAGATGTGTTGCAGTAATGTCAGACTAGGTACCAAACCATTTCCAAACATTTTTATCGTGAAAGTAAAAAGATCTCAAGACCAAGTGGCTGATGTTGTCATCTTTTATTATGTTTCCAACTTGAGCATGTGTTGTCTGCTACTAGAAAATCATACAGAATAAAAGTCGCTCTAACATTTTGCTGTGCTGGTCCAAAATAAGTCAAGGAAGCTCAGCAAATACAAGAAAAATGTTCAAATAATTTCTATTTCTATGAAATAATTTAGTTGTGTTGAAGAAATTACTACATGTAGTTTCATTTTCTGGCCTTTTGAGCACACAATATTGGGTTTAAAATAAACATATTCAGAAACATGAAATAAATGAGAACAGTTGATGTGTAAATTATCGTAGACAATTTTCGACAGCAATTTTTAGTTTTATTTATATAACAGCAAGCCTTGTTGGGTAAATCATTTTATGCAAAACTCATGATTAGAAACACGTTATGTGATTCTTAAGCTTCAGTCTAGCAGTAGCGTTCTTTCTATTACCGTGCTGCGCAAAAAAACAATTAAGGGATGTAAAATCCAAAATTACGTTGTTAAACATCTGCATCGTCTACAAAAAATCTTTTGTAATGATCATCCTGCAACATGTGCACTGAATTGAGTCATGAGCTCCAATCATGTCCAGTAAATTAAGTAGCATAGAATTCGAAAGTGGTTATTCTATAACAAACAAATAAAAATTTGCCACCGCAACACCTGATAGGAGTGGACGAATGGATATGGTCTAGCCAACTGGATACTGCCTTGAGGGCTGGTTACGATTTTTGCCGCCGTAACATCTGCTTGGAGATTAGAAGAAGAGCTCTACGGGTGTCTTGAAAGCGCGCATTTCAGTCCGAACAGTCCGAACAGTGCACTTGAAAATGAACGGACAACTTCGGATCCCTGTTTCCAGACTCGATAAACACACCAGGTCTGCCGTTTACGTCTTGGCGTATCTCCCTGCGTACTTTTTCCCATTTCAGATCTGTGTTCTCGGTGTGGGTAGCATCATACAGCAGCTTGTCCCTCGCTATCACCCAACCGTTGACACCGAACACCTGAGCTTTCAGCAAGTGTATGGTCTCTCTTACCTGTCTCTCCACTTCTGGCAGTTCGGCAGCAGTGGTCGTGAGAGCATAGAGAAAAGCGCGGCACAGTTTGGGCATCTTCAGGAACGCCTTTGCCATGTCTAGTACACTGCCAGCCACTCGGCTGTAGCCCCCCAGAACCAGTTTCTCCAGCGCTTGCAATTTAGCGATGTTTCGGGCTATGATAGCTCCTCCGATTGGAGTGATTGAATTTCCTTCCAAACACAACTTTTTCATGCTCTCGTTAAAGTGGACGAAACTCTGTGTGAACTTCTCGACGCCTTCGTCGTCCATGGTGTTGGAGTGCAGATTGAGGAATTCCAAGTGTTTCAAATCACCGAGCCGCTCGACGATCTTCCTTGTGGCGGCAGCAGGCACGCGAGTGTTGATTATATGAAATGTTTTCAAACGCGGGAGGTACGGAAAGAGCTCGGCCAGAGCAGACGTGTCGGCGACGGTTAGCTTCTTCCTCACGTCGAGTATCAGTTGGACGGCATTGCCTGCACCAGACGCGGTGGTGTTGGCAAATGCAGACTCAGGTATTACTCGTACAGCGTCGAGTAGGGCCGAGAAAAACTCTGCGAGAGTGCTGAAGCCACTTGCGGTCATATAGTTCTTGTGGGTGTGCGAGGCTTTCGACGCGCAGTGTGCCACGAAGCGGGTCAGAGTCTTTGGGAACTCTTCGCAGGGCAGAACGGGCCACCCCCACCACTTCTTCCGATCTCGTAACAAGTTCTTGCAGCCCCGAGGCCAGAACGGTTGGGCGGTCGTCAGTGCGGTCACAGCGGAGTTGTTGCTGGGAAGTTCCGATGATGTTGACCCTCCAAGCTTGGAGCACTCCTCCTTGACATAATCCTCCCAGCGTCGCTCTTTCTGCTCACAGACGTCTGCAAAACAGATAAGAACAAGAAATAGCCATGTCCTCAAGTACCAGCGTTATCAACCAAGGATTGAGGTGTTCAAGAATTCATTCTTTAATTCCTAGAACTATCGCAGAGTGGAACTCGCTGTCACCAAGTATAGTAGAGGCATCGTCATTATGGCCCACTTTACACACACCATTTCTAAGTCGACTCAGCGAAGTCGACTTTAAAACTTTCTGTTTACACACGGGGTCGCAAAGCGACTTGGCTGTCCAGCTGTGCCACCCTCCCCCCAAGTCCACCAAGTCAACTCGGTGGGTCGGTCTTGCCTGACTACTACACAGAGACGCTCAAGTCGACTTCGCCCGTTTACACACGCGAAGCTAGCGGACTCGGCACCCCATTGGCCGACTTAAGTCTGGTTTGGATACGACTCAAGTCGTCTTTATTAGAATGCGACTTGAGTTGAATTATTTCTCTTTACACAGGGAAATTTTCGCTCAAGTCAACTAGCTCAAGTCGTCTTGAGTTCTAGTCGCCTTGAAAAAGTTATGTGTAAAGCAGGCGCTATCTAGACGTGTAGTCAAGGACGTTCTATCAAGAACGCCCTTGGTTATCCAGGGGATTAATATTCAATATCAATACTTGTCAATACTGAAGAGAAGAGCAGAAAAGCATACATGAGCTCGAGCACAACCACAGGCAATTTTTTACTCGGCTTTCCTCACTTAGCTCAGGTGTAAATGAGTATTGTCCTGTCATGTATTTGTCCCCTGTGTTGGTGGTGGCATTAATATAAGTTGAAAAAAACTTGAGTGTGTCGTCACCACGTCTGGTGATTACATGTTGGAATAAAAAAAAGAAAAATTTTATTTTGGTCAAACAGGAATGCGAAGATTATACAGTATCGTCCGTCCAATCTTTTATAAAATATACACTGTAGTGTAAAGCTCTGCAAAGGAAACGAACCTTTTTGTTGTTGTTCGAATGCAGGCAACATTTTCCTGACGTTGTTGAGCATGTCCTTTATGTGACCAACATCAGGTAGGAGGAATCGGCGATAGTTGATCTGGGCAGACAGTTCTGACTGAGCGAATTCGTACGTCCAATTTCTGAAACAAACAAAAAGTTCCACAACCTTAATCTCTAAGCAGATGTTTAGGTGACCGCAAACGACAGTACAATTGACCAAGCAGTATCCATTGTTCAGACTGTATCCATCTTGGGTGGCACATGAATACAGTCTGGCCAATGGATACTGCTTGGCCAATTTGATACTGTCTTTTGCGGCCACCTAATAATTATAAACATTTGGAGATTACCACAACCGCACACCTTCCCCATGATATTAGCTTGTATACGACTTACAAATTATGAACGCCTTTCATTTATAATGCAAATAAGACCTTCATTTGCATGGATTTCATCAGTTGACCATTCCTCACCCACTAGTAAGTAACAGTCTTATCTCAAGAAAGAAGGCTATTCTACTCGTACAAGCGCTATCTATCATCCAAAATTCGTGACCCTAGCATGTCCAGATACTATATATCATGTAGCCTCTACCAGCTTCGGGAGGCGGCTGAAAAGAGCAGAAACCGGCCAAATAGACAGATAGCATGCCAGGGCAGTTGGTCTGCTGGAGAGAACATTTTGTCTTTTGATTTCTACTCTTTCCAGCCGCCTGCCGAAGCCTGGTAGAGGCTAAGATCACGAGCTATGACGAGAGAATGTCGTTTCTCAACATTAATCTATACCGGGGCCTCACTGCACCGTGTACTGCTTGTCTATCAATAAAGCACTGTAACATCCAGCGTGCCTATATTTGGCTCCAAATTTGTATTGGTTATGGGGCAAGGCAGCAAGGAGAAGGGTAAGGTCGATATTGCATACCATATGTATATGTACTGTAAATCTGAACTTATAATATTCTTCAAGCTTTGAAATTGCAAGAAGTCGACAATTCAGCCATTTAGGCTGCCATAGACTTTTAAAATGTGTATGTTTAGGTGAAGAAGAATAAACCAGTTATCATCAACGTAGAACCGACATACCTCACGTGGCAAATGCCCGCGTTTGAGTTGAAATCCTGGCCACTTCTCTTATGTCGCAGCCGTATTCCCGCTACACCAGTAGAAGTGGGGGCCCTTTCGTCCGGAAAGCCGGATGTTAAAACCATGAATACGGCCAGGAGCCTGAGACACAGTCCCGCGTCCATTCTATACTAGACCTACGACCAAGTGGAACAAGAAGCTAGCACGACACAGTCAGATTTATATCAGGCCTAGGGAAAAGTTGTGTTTTCGGCTTCACGAGCATCCCCTGGCAAAAACCCCACGGCCGCTGCCCCCCGACCCTTTCAATATTCAATTCGCCAGACATCACAGAAATGCTATAATGTTGATGAAAACACTTATTTTCTTGTGATCCTGATTGCGTTCTTTATGTATAAGACATGCGCACGCCGCTTGTGCACTTTTAGATATAAATGAGATCGTTTGATGTTTTACATCAGATAGACAATTAATATACATTGTATGATGCAAATCGAATTAATATATGATGAGATTGTTTGATGTGTAAGATGTGTAAGATCAGATAGACAATTTTATTTATACTAGTATATGATGCAATCACTTGCTGGATGAATTGCCGTGCTGCAGAACACATACTCATTTAAATTTGAAATGACTACGCTACAAATATTTTATCATTTTAGCAGTCCCAATGTAAGCAGGCCAGAAATCACATTTTATCATTGTATTTTGTACTTCTCTTGAGCTTTCTGTAAAAGGTTTCACACTGACGAAGCCTTATGTACAAAGGAGCATTCGCACTAAAGCCCTACTATATTTAGCACCTTAAAAAGAAACCATTTTCATGAAAAAGTGTCAACTTCAGGCTACGTATACTGTTTTACATGTATGTTTGAACTTCAAAGTGTTTTCCAGCAGAGAATGTGAGTCACTCGTCTCACATTTAATACAGTGTCAGTGTGAATAAAGACGGGAGGTGCTCTCTGAGAGGCAGCATTTGAAAAAGAGAGGGGGAGAGCAGTCCTCAAAAGTGAGCCCCCTGTTCGTGTGTGAACGGCCATGCCTGTGCCCTGTGTGTGTTCTCTGTAGACTGTAGTCAGTCCCTCGTGCAGCATCTCAAAGCACGGTCAAACCCACGCTCGTAACACCAACAAGACACACAAAGCACGATGTCTAAATCTCTGTCGCTAGCTTCGACGGTCACACCGCGGCCACCAAGGTCTTTCCACAGCTCCGAGATGACCGCGGACCAATCTGACGCCATGCTGGCGTTTGCGTTACGCCCCGAGTCTAGGTCTGTTGCGTCGTAAAGCAACTTCTTCTTCCACGGCCTGGCTGTGTACACATTAGCCTTCAGCAGCCGGATCACCTCACTCACTTGGTTCTCAACGTCTGAAATTTCAGCCGGTGGGGATCGAACATAGACCAGGTGGGCTTTACGCAGTTTAGGCATCTTCAGGAAAGCCCTTGTCATGGCCAGTATGCTGCCAGCCACTTCGTCGAGGCCACCGATTATGAATCGTTCCAGCTCCTGCAGCTTTGCGATGTTCTGTGCTATGATGGCTACACCAACTGGGGTGATGTTGTTGTCTTCCAATGCCAGGTCCTTCATGCTCTTGAGATGGATGAAAGTCTGTGTGAGTTTCGTAACGCCTTCGTCATCGATGGTGTTACCGAACAGGTCCAGGTACATCAGGCGTTTCAGTTCGCACAGGCGGTCAATGATCTTCCTCGTGGCAGCAGCTGGCATCCGAGAGTTCACGATGCTGAGTTTCTCCAAGCAGTCAAGGTACGGAAAAAGCTCGGCCAGCGAAGCGGCGTCAGCGGTGGTGAACTGTCGGCCCTCTAGGATAAGGGCTGCTCGAATGTGCTGCGGAATCTTCTGGGATGGCCTGACGTCGAAAAGGCTGCTAACTTCTGTCTTGTTGGTGCAGTAGGCAGCTTCAGTAGGTATCATTCTCACAGCTTTCAGCAGAGAAGAAAAGAAACTCGAGTAGCTGTTGATGTTGTGAGCCTGCATGTAGCCGCTTTTGGTGCCCTCGGTAGCACAGAATGCCACGAATTGTGTCAGAGTCTTTGGTAGCTGTTCACAGAGCGGGACGGGCGACTCTAACCAGTCCTTCCGCCGTGCCCAGTACGGCCGCACCCAGGGCCGGAGCTGGTCGTTCCGGAGCAGTGCATTGACCATGGTGTTGTTGCTGGTACAATTTTTCAGTGTGTCCTGCCATCGCTGGTCTTCCAGTACACAGAAGTCTGTAGAAAGATAGATTGAGGTCCCTGTTAACTATTATTTTAGCTACTAAAGCTTAGCCTTTACCAGGTTTCGGAAATTAAGCGGCTGGAAAGAGTAGAAATCCGCCTACTATAGAGAGATAGCATATCAGGGGATTTGGTCTGCTGGAGAGAACAGTTTGCCGCTCCCGCTTCGGCAAAATGCACTGTCTAGCGGACCAACTCCTCTGGCATGTTATCTCTCTATATGATCTATTTGACCGATCTCTACTCTTTCCAGCCGCCTCTCGAAGGCTGGTAGAGGCTAACTAAAGCGACGCTCAAGATACAAAGTCGTCTAAATGAGTGCTTTATATAAATCCAGAAGCGAGACATATATAGACGCACAGAGTCCTTAGGACATACGTACTGTAGTCATGATGAGTACGTTTTAAATCCTGAAATGCTTAGGAGCTTCTTGATGACAAAGAAGAGGCAAATAGAGAATTTAGAAAGACGTAGACCGTAGTGTTACAGAATATAAGTACGAAAGTAATGAGATCTATAACATAACATATATAAACCATCCAGAAAGCTGACGAAAACTAACCGTGTATCATTGCCGCGCTCTGATTTATAAGATGAGACATGTTCTTCAAGTTCTCCCTGATGTCCGTTACGTCAACATCGGGTGTGAGGAGTTGAAGATTCTTCCCGTTTAGTACTGACTGGTCAGATCGGTACCTCCATTTCCTAAAGCGCATACAAGACTTCAAAAAGATGTACATTGTAGTGAAACAACAAACGCTTTAAAACTAGAAAGGCCGACATTTGCTCAGGAGCGAATGCAGCATGGCTTCACCACATCCCCCCAAAATGAATCTATATCCCCCTCCCACACAAATGGATTGTTCCTAAATCACCCCTGTTCAAAATGTGAACTGTTCCAACAGTCTATACTCCCATGCAGCAATGGAATCTTCCAACGCCTTCTGCTGTTGGAACATGTAAGTTGACAGGATCCATTTGATATGTAATGTACATGATATGTAACTCAAATGATTGGTCACCTTGGTGACTTGAATTGAACTAATGCTAATAAGACTAGACTTAGAGATGCACAATAGTAACTAATGTATCGTGAGCTCTCTCTAAGAGATATTTTGTTATGGTTAATTAGCGGCTACGTGCTTCAAAGAATTGTGTCACATCGTTTTTGTTCCCTCCTGAGATCTGCTTGATTTTCATTCATACGGTAACTGTCTCTGACACCCTACCATCGAACGAACGGGCATTATTAATACATAGCGCAAAGATGGAGCCCTTGTGGCCTTCAACAAAATAATGGGATTAACCCATCTACTAGTAAATATTTTACAGTAAAATTTGATGGAAGAGGAGTACGTTGAATATTCAACGTGTTAAATTACATGGTTCATCTTTGCATTTTGCATACAGCTCAATTAGTCAATATTCAAGCATGGTCCTTTAAAATTAGTGGTGAGGTTACATTGTAGGTATCAATACTATCCCACAAGAAAAGTAAACAACCTAGCACATACATCACTTGGCTGATCCCAGCAGCGTCTCCAGTTTCTGCATACTGTGTTCCCGTTTTACAAACGAACTCGTGATCCTTTTCCTCTGTTAGGCACGTTGTCGAAACCAAATAGACAGACAGGAGACTGAAGCATAGTCGCGCACCCATTCTGAGTTGAGCAAGTGGTGTGAGTTCATTTCATAACAACGTATTACTCTGTAACCTCTCGCCCAGACTCATTACTCAGTGACATGTTCCAACAAGGATCTTTCAAGGCTTTGAAATGAGAAAAAAAAGCCTGTGCCCCTGGAAAGAATTTGTTTTGATTGTCTGCAACTTGCTACATTAACAAAACACACAGCTGTCTATACACATAAAAAATACAATGTACAAGTAAAGGATAACCATTTAATGCAGTGAAAAGCCATTGAGACCTGTTTTTCTCATGATTATTTAAGCAAATTTATTTCGTTCCAATTTCAATTCATCTGGTCAGTTTTTGTTTTACACCAATCATACTTTATCACCATGAAATTTATCTACAGTGGCAGAGCACAAGATTTTCTTGTACCAGGATAAGTTTCAACTCTGGTCAGAAGCTTACCATCACATAATAACAAGTAATGAGCGGTATGGCCTCTTTTGACATAGACACATGTAATGTCTACAGGTATGACTATGCAGATGAACTGCTTCTTACAAAGGTCAGCCATTTACCACGAATAAAAAACGAGTCATAAAATTGGTTCCAACATGTCTTCTCAGTTGCTGAGGCGAGTCAAACATCTCTTAAAAATCCATGTCTTCAGTAGGGATTTGTACACAAAGGTGTAAACAGACAGCCTTTAGGTAAGAAACAGTAGGGATGGGGACTACATAATGTACAGTACTAGTATATTCTCCAAGCAGATCCTAGGATGGCAAAAGGACAGTATCGAATTGGACAGGCACTATCCATTGGCCAGAGAGGGTCCATGTGCGATCCAAGGTGGGGGTAGCGACAAAAAAGGGCCATATATAGAAAGGTAACGATCTTCCCCCATCAACCTCTGCTTGGAGAGTAGTCTTTTTGCTACCATTCATGTCTTCAGTATGGGATTACACAAAAGTTTGTTAAATTGTGGTAAACATACAGCCTCCTATACTGCTATAGGTAAGAAACAATAGAGATGGGAACTACATAAATGTACAGTATGTACACTAATAATAATACAGGCTTGAGTTGTGCAGTGTTCAGATGTCAGGAGGAGTGCCCAGACTGATCATGAGCTCCTGCAGGTCAGGGTCCTGTGCCCAGTGTACCTGACTCCCCACCATCAGGGCCTGGTAGATGTGCTGCAGTCTGGAGATTTCAGACATCGCCTCACCCAGTTTACTCTCCAACCTGGAACAACAAACATTCAGGAGTCAATATAAATTTTGGGGTCAATATTTTCACTGGAAAAAGTTCATTTTGAGCAATATTTAATGTTGTGTATGTAGCCACTTAGGGTTCAATCTGAAAATTGATATGGGGGAGCTGGCTGGTTACATGAGGGAGCAGCTCCCTTATTTCCTGGTTTACAAAAAAAATGCAGATGACACTGAAAATTACCTGCAACACTAATAAGAATTTAGAAGTATGCTATGCATGATCACACTTTAAAAAAGAAACTTATCAGAAACCATTGCCAATCTGTTATTTCTTTTACAACTAATACTAGTAGGTGGCAACAGTCGACTCAATACAGCTAGCAATGAAAATTCACGAACACTTGGACCTACATTTGCATATGAACCTAGTACATATAAACCCAGAAAATTTTTCACTTGCTCCAAGGATAAGAAGAAATGGAGAGGCACAGTAGAAAGGTTTTGATGTTAAGGCAGTGAGTGAGTCTGATTAAATACTAGTACCACTGTGCGTTTCTAGTGACATCATTGCATGTCAAGAAAAAAAAGTTACGAACAGCATGGTTTTGATGACCTACATTTTGACCCTGTCGTTGCTGTCCTCCTGTGACCTCTGCTGCTGTTCCTCCTTCCTCTGCTGAAGCAAGGTCATCAGTTCCCTGTTCCTGACTTGTTGTTCTAAAGACAGAAGAGAAATGTCAGGCTTCCAAACTCACAGAACTATTGCTGCACATCACAGCAGTGTTCTAGCCAGGCCTTTTTAGCACAGGGGCCCCCTATGCTATGATTTTGACCCCCTATGCTATAATTTTGACCCTTATGCTGTCTTTCAGCCGGCATAGGGGTGTTTTGGGAGGGAGAACCTTCAAAAAATGAAAACATAACTATAGCAAAGGGAAAACCTTAACTTCACAAAATCTGTTCCTCATTAAACAAGAAATTGTATCTCAGGGGGTTATGACTTTCAAAATATTTCGGCTCAATGCGTGATTTGCGCCACGAAAGTTGCTCTTCTGTACCTGACCCCTATGCTATGAAAAAAGTACTGGCTAGAACACTGCACAGGCAGTAAAGTACATGTAATCACATATCTGACTTTGAAAGTTTGAGTGTATGAGAATTTCATGCATGCATGTAGAAACTTACCAAAACTCTTCTTTTTCACCTCATCCAGGTTTTCTTGCAGATCTTGTATATCCTAAACAGGGGGAAGAATTGCAGTTTTAGTTTGCTGACTAGAAAATAAACCTAGTACATGTTAAGTTAAGATTCCAGGTTACTGACCTTGTGATACTTGCCAAGTTCAAACACAAGTTCATTCTGCTTCTTCACCATGTCACAAATTTTCCTGGAAGCAAAAAAAGCACATTATTGAAGACAAACAAACTTTAAAATATTTGTACATGTTATACCTTCCAATAGTCTATAGAAGGTATCTCATAAAGAAAGTTCTTGGGCTAATAATGTCTTTTAAGCACCAGTAGACAACAACAAAAAAATAAGACTCTTACCCTTTCTCCTTGTCTGAAGGCTCTTCTGTTCTTTCTGAATCAGGTGAGTCAAACAGGAACTTGGACAGCACATCTCCACACTGCAATCTGCATAGGGAGAAACACACCCACAGAAATATACATGTAAACCTCAACACATATTGATGAATGCCCCTGAAAATTTGAGGCAAGTATTGAGTGTGATAACAGGGCTCTCCCCAAGCAATGGAGCAAGGGTGCTCCCTCTCTGCCCAAAATCCTAGAACCTCACCCAAAAATGTTCAAATTTAGGGTTTTTCTTAGTATTTACATGAAAATTTGCTGGTTTTTCATCAACCGATCAGGGAGCACCTCTCCCCTCAGAATTTTTGGGGAGACTCCTGGATAAACTACCCGTCTACAAGCCTGTGTGTGTAGACTTTCTGTCCATACAACCAGCAGACATGATATTATACTCACCTTTCCAACACCAGCTCCTGCACACTGAGTTTTGTAGACTGTTCCTGGAGCTGGGACTGCAGCTCTACAATGCTGAAATGGATAAAAACACTTTCGTGTAAAAATATAGATGTTTAAAAAAGGGCATTTTATAACTGACAGGAACACAAAAGAGTACTTTGTAAACTGGAAATGATTATTAACCAGCATATCACAAGTATCAATTAGGGTGGTTTTATTTCACATGACAAATTGTCTAAAAAAATTCAGCTGATATACCTGGCATTCACTTCTTCCTGAGTGCTATTGTCAGCTACATCCTGTTGTCCTGTGCAAGTAGAATTCAGAAGAAAATGTTACACAGTACCAACAAACGAATGCAAAATAGCCATATGCCACAAAACTATGTGCGAGTTACATTGTGAATTTGTGATCATAAAAAAGGGACATTATTGTGAAACAGAGAACTCACGTGCAAGCTGCGTTGCCTTGTGCTCCACAAGTTGCCTTCTCACCCATTCCTTTGTCCTGAAACCAGATTATTAATAATTAAGGGTTAATGATCTCCCTCAAGGTGCATATGGTGTGATATCAAGGCCTTTTCAGTTGCTACAAAAATAACCACTGAATAAAAAGCACAGAGGGAGCAGAGTGAACAAGGTTGTTATTTCTTCACAGGGACTCTATCGTAACTGAGCGTAAAAGTAACTAGAGTACATGTACATTGTAGTATAATGTACCTATTTTCACTGCAAACTTGTAGTGCAAAGTACAACTATGTAACGTTACATGTGATTTTGAACACATGCATTAGTCAACAATGCTAAATTATATACTAGTACTCAATGTACATGTACATCAGTGCACCACGAAAGTTGCTCTTCTGTACCTGACCTCTATGCTATGAAAAAATCCTGGTGAGAACCCTGTACATTGTATTTATAAAGAGGCAGTTTAACAATCTCACCCTTTTAACTCCACTAACACTGAGGCGTCCACTGGTTCATGTGTGTCCTGACCAGGAGTGATGTCACTGTAGACAGACCTGTTGGAGTTTGTGCTAGTGGCAGATGTGGGCACAGGTTTGCACAGACCTGGCTCAAACACTGCTGCACTTCTGGTGTGACTGGACTCTACTTCCATCCTGACGACCTATATCTGAAGCTGAGCATAAAAACTTATTTCAATTTTGACAGAATAAATTTCTGTTTCATGGCAATTAGAAATTAGCATAAATTATAACTGGATAGCAATTTGCATGGATGGCAATCTAGAACTGGGGAAGAATTTTTTGCTATCTAAACTGGACAGATTGTCCTACCTGGCCGAATGACTCTACTCAGTCTACTCTACTCTTTCGTCTGTCTTGATCTTGAGTTTTTTCGCCCCCCTCCCCACTAATTTAAGCCTCCTAGAGTCCTAGATCCTAGCCCACCAAAAGCTTTTGCTTGTGGTTGTTTATTATGGACAGTTTTGGGCATCTTACGTACCTTTGTAGCTGCAAAAGTCTCCGAAATTATCTAATTCTTTTCTATCTGCCCAAAGAACGCAGAAATTGCGTGAATTTTTGCCTGAAATCGTCAGTTGTTACTTTTTGGCCGCCATTTTGTATTTAAATTCGCCGCGCGTTGGTTGTCCCGTCTGGTGCATCCTGGGAAGGGACAGCAGACTAATGCCACTATCTGTAATAGTTTAAAATCAGGTAGATGTACAATGCTAGGTAATATTACATAGGTGGTGATCAGAAATAAATCAAAATATAAAATTCGTGATCGAAGATTGATTTTTTTTGCCTTTATACGATTTTAGCCTGGTGGTCTGATATGGAGGACATTCGTTCTGATGCGGTAGTGGGATATTTTTAGTTTCGCTTGGTTTCGGTGAAATTCGGTCCGAAAGTTGGACTCCCCGTGGAAGTCGGAAGGAACTGATTATTTTTTTTTGGGTCCGCGGAGCCACCAGGGCCTAAAACAATTTGTCAAGACGAGAAAGACGGAGTCCAAAGGTAGAGGGAGATCGAATATCCTGAGGTCAACGTTGCGGGAGAAAGAGTCTGCCGTGATCTACCGTGTCCGTCACACCTCAGCACACCTCGACGACCAACCGAGAAAATAACTCACTTTGAGTTGAACTTGGCGAAGCTGTGACAGTTTTACGGTAGTGTTACGGTAGCGCTTGCTTGTCGCCGTCCATCAAAGGGACTAGTTTCCCCTGCTGGGACGAATTGACTCAAAAAAATCTGTGGAGCCGTTCAGAGATTTTGGACGGGCGCTCGACCAAGGGGATTCCCCAGTTGACTGGAAATAATTTCCCCGCCACGTTTCCTGTCACCGTTTGCCATTATGCCCCCGGCAGACTGACGTGTCGCTGAAGTTTTGTGTAACTTTTGTGTGACCGACGGCGTGAGAAAGTTTATAGAAAGTTGTAGCGAGTGTTTGGAGGGACGGTCTGTCGGGCTGTGGTGAAAGACAGGCGCAAAGTTTGCTTTCACTTTCACAAGGCCCTCTCCAAGGCAAGAGGCAAGACTGGGGACGGACGGTTGGAAAATGGCGGAAACGTTTGGAGTTGGCATTTGTCCGCTGACTGCTTGAGGACCTGTTAATCAATTCTACATGGCAAGACTCTGACTACAGGTAAGTACGTTACATTTATTTGGCATACTAGTACTTAGTTATACCAAGGACATGTATAAAAATTATGTCACTTTCACAAGGCGTATGATGTCCTTGGTTATATATGGTTATACCTGCATGAAAAGTGGTTCATTATTCTGTCGTCCTCTAGGAGACCAACTCAATTTCCCCGGCATGTTATCTGTCTATTTGCTTTGGCCAATTTCTACAGTCACTTACCGGAGCCTGGTAGAGGCTACAAATGAGGACCATTTTTAAACACTGGGGTTAACCCATAAACAAGGGTATGATAATATAAAATATTAATCATACTGAGTGTAACAGATTTTTTTAACATGCAGATCTAATGGATCAAGAAGGCAGAGAGGAGGGTTCCACACGAGGTGCCATGGCAACTGTAGTCAAAAGCACTCCTGATGACAGTTTTGCCAATGGCAAGGCCAGTAATACAAAAGAAGCTGAGGACACCAAAGCCAGTGTTCAATCAAGTGCAAGTACAAGTAAGTCCACAAGCAGCAGCTCCTCCCATGGCACCATCACTCCAGAGAGAGCACCCAGTCCCACTCCTATGCTAGAGGACCATGGTGGAAATAATGGTACACCAGGGGCTGATGGAAATACCAGTATATCAGGTATGTGTGTGTTTGTGTGTGTGTGTGTTTGTGTGTGTGTCTATGTGTGCGTGTGTGTGTGTGTGTGTGCATGTGTGTGTGTGTGTGTCTGTTTGTGTGTGTATTTGTGTGTGTGTGTCTGTGTGTGTGTGTTTGTGAGGGCGAGGTACTAGTATCTAGTGTATCATGGAGTCCCTCCTAGTACAAGAATTTTGACTTTGACTGCTCTTTGATATGTCACCCAGGCTTTGTTGTGGTAGGAACTCAAAAGTCAATTTCTTCCCAAGTTTTTAATCTCTGTGTTTCAAAGCTTGGTGCATGTGTACTTTGGGTTTTGAGTTTGACCTAATTAATAAGCCTTTGAACACAATGCCATTTTTCAGGTAGTAATAATGGAGGGACAACCAACATCCACATTGTCAACTATGGAACCATCCAAAACTCTCAGATTGGACACCATAACGTCGGGTACTTTCAACGAGGGCAAGCTTCATCAAAAGGTACAGAAGATACATCATGTTCGTATACATGTAACATGTAGTAAGAATTCCATGAAAAGTAGTTTTTAATTTTTCAGGCATTTTATCAGGCATACTAGTAGTTTTATCTTTCATGGCATCGATATAATTGTACCTCAAGGGGAATATGATAATATGGGAGATGCAAGTTTGGACAACTGGTAAAAGTATCAGATATACATGTAGTATATTTCACTCTGTATGATAGTAACAGGAACCAGATCCTTCCCCACAAGCAAACAGAGGGACTGATCCCATAGCTAGTCCTGGTACTTGTTGGATCACTTCAGCCAAAATGTAAAAAAAAAAAAAACTTCTGCCCCAATTTTTTTTTAGGATTGAAACCAGGAACATAACATTAATTTTCCTAGGCCTAACCAACAGTCTCTTTTGATAATGTAATACACAACAGTATTTACAAAATCTAACTACTGAATTGATTTTCCTGCTTTATTTAGGAGGGCAGACTGATGATACCCAACGGGCAGTGGATTATTTAAACTCGATTATCAATCCAGGAAACTATGATAATCAATACTACCTGCAGTATGAAGACCTTGCGGAGAGATTTCAGTCCAGGTATGGGAGGTTTAAAAGCCTAGGGGTTGGTCCCCTGAAGGCTTTCTTGCAAAAATCCCCTCATTTCAACTTGGTTCAGACAGACAAAGGGCTCATGGTTCAGCAGAAGTTTGAACAGGACACACCAAGTTCTGAGGAACCACTAGACACCACTGATTCTGCTTATATGCAAATGAGAATGGAGCCAAATCTTTCAGAGTTCAACGATGATGAATCCGAGTTGGACTTTCAAAGTTGTCATAGTTATCAGCCAGGGAGTAAATCATCATCTCGCACCACAAGCCCTGGTATCCGTCCAATGATTCCCCGACCACTTTCTTTTGGTCAAGACCTTGGGCAGGATGATTGGAAGCTTGTGAGGCCGCAAAGTAGGCATGTAAATCGCAACAGTGCTGAGTCTGAGCACTTGTCACTGTCTCTGTCAGGGTCTCCTTCATTCTTTCCTTCTCCTTCACCTCGTTTCAGCTTTTCGTCAACAGATGGCAGACTGCCTCCATCAACGCCCTACTTTAACACAGATATCTCTGATGACCTTTTGAACACACTTTTGCAGAAACCTGCAGGACCAAATATTCAGTTCACAGAAAGCTATGAAGGACACGAAGGGCAAGCAGCTTTCATGCTCGATGTTGTGTCCATGTGGAACACTCCGAAAAGAAAAGAAAGAGCATTTATAGTGATGGGAGTTCATTGCAAATCTTCACCTCCACATGACGTAATTGGACTAAAGGACACAAACCTTGATGCATACTACCAGAATCTTTTTGATACATGTACAGGAAAGTACTTCTCCTACCAGCCTCCTTTCAGGTATGAAGAACTCAAGTATCAGGGCAAGTTGTTGGGTATTATTGTTATCCCACCCTGCTTTGGTTCAATGTACACTGAACCCTGCATAGCAGAAGATTCTCTTGAACATGGTATGTGGTATCAAGGTGATCTTTGGTGCCGTGATGGTCCTTGCAATGCAGCTGCCCCAGCACAAAACCATGATAAAGTCTTTGCTTGGTTTCGTGAGAGCGGTTCACCCAGGTCAGCCAAGGCACAGCTGAGGTTCTCCTTGTTAGGAAGAGATGACGAGAAATGGGAATCATTCTTTGAGGCAGTTGATCAGTTTGACAGTCGGCGTTCATATTGCCTCATTCTCAGTCGCTGTGCTCAGGGCACGCGGTATCTTGGAGAGCTAGAGGCACTTGCAGGTGTACCTTGGCTTAAGGTGTTTGACTTTGATCAGAAAAGTCGTGTCGATGGTGTCTTGTCAGTCTGCGAAGAGAAGCTGAAGTCAACACGTGGCTTGACCATTTCCACCCCCATAGACAACCTGGACAGTCTATCCAGCAGGTCAACTGACTGGTTCTTCCCGAGAGGACATGTCCATAAAAAGGCCAGTCTTGTAGATGGGTCTGAGCGAGCATGGATAAAGAAGTATGGCAAAGACGTTGAAACTCACTGTAATCTTCTTTCAGAGTTTTGCCATGATACCACCCTCCTGACAGCTGTCGTGTTGTGGTATTCAGATGAAGAAGGTCTTGGTTTCTTGAATCGGTTACTGATGAAGATGGACAGTGCCATTGATCCACTCAAGGTAGTGCTTTGTATGCCTGAAGTTCCAAAGGCTACAGCATCGAGGGAAATGGTGCAGACAATAGTGCGATCCTTGGAAATCGACAAAGTCATTGAAATTCCCCTCGAGTGTGTCTGTTGGGGCCTTCAAAAGATGGCAGGAGACAATGAGGTAAGGGCATCCAGTCAGCCATACCAGCTTCCCGTACCCGAAGGCTCGGAACCACTGGTGGTCAGCGCTTCCGATGCCTGCTGGCTTCAACGAGAACTGGATGTTCTGTACATGAACGAGACATTTGAGAAGCCTGATACCCAAACTACCCATCTGGGTGAAAGCTTCCTCAGAGGAGGGGTATTGACGTGGTACGAGTATCATCTGTCCTCCTTCGATGCACGTCGTACACTGTATGACGATGTCTTTAGTCATGTTATGAGACACGTCATAAGAAGCCAGCCTGCATTGATCACCTTGTATCATGCCCCTGGAGGCGGTGGGACATGCTTTGCAAGGCGCATTCTATGGGATATCCACCAGTCAGTGCCTTGTGTCTTTGCATCAGACACGATGACAATCAGTGAACTGCACAGTCGTTTGGAGTGGCTGCACAAACAGACTTACCTTCCAATTGTCCTCCTGATTGACGGCCAAGATTCTATCTTGGTGAAGCGCCTTTTCCACACCTGCTACAATGTGAAGTTGATCATATTGTATGTCCAGAGGGTAGTAATATGCCCATCAATGACAAGAAGCAGCGTGGAAATGAGTTTTGGCTCAAGGGTATTGTTGACAAGGACGAAGCATTGAGGCTGGAGCGTGTCTTTGCACCTCACTGTAAGCAGGAAAGGAAACATGCACTGAAGATTCTTACTGAAGGGGTGGCAGTGCATCATGTGTATGAGTTTGGGCTTACAGCATATGATAATGAATACATGGGTGTATCATCTTATGTGAAGGGATACCTTGACATTCCAAAGGAGGGTACTCTGGCGGCATGGCAGATTGCTGTCGGGTACTTAGCCCTTGCCTATTTCTATGGCCACATTGGCGTTCCGAAGCAGTTCTTTGCTAAGTTGCTTGGAGTGAGGGAAGATCACGATGAGCTTGTCACAACTGAGTATCTCACCCATGGGGGGAAGCAGTTTGTGTTTGAGGAGGACAACACATGGAGAGTCACTCACCACGTTGTTGCCAAAGAGATCCTTGAGCAGATCCTCTGTCGTCAGACAGGTAGGCATGACAAGGAGGGCAGGCTTAGTGAGAATGCAAGGAAGCACCTGTCTGCATTTGCCTGCAAGTTCATCAGAGAGGCAGGGGTAAGGCAGATGAAGAATGGCGTGGCTTCCCCGGCTCTCATGCGTGTCCTGAGGGATGTTTTCATCAACAGAGACTACAAGGCCATGGGACAGGATGACATCCAAAGGCGCCAAATGATGTCCCCGATAATCACAGATATCCCTCTCCATGATAACAGTAGGGAAAGGCTTGCTGTCTTGCAAGCCTTGACTGAGTGCTTCCCTCGTGATCCCAACTTTTGGGGACATCTGGGAAGATTCTATGCTATGTGTAGGGCATCTGACGAAGAAGCAGAACGGTGCCTTGAAAAAGCGCTCAATCTTCGTCAGGAGGAGATCAGGTCCTACCAGTATGCAAGGAGAAAGGATGAAGCAAGTGGGGACACTGTCTTGTGTCAAATTCACCATATGTATGGGATTCTGTACAGCAGAAGAGTTGCAGAAGCAGTGGGGAGTAAATTGGGTGACTTCTCCAACTTCTACCATGACTTTGACCCTAAAAAACAAAACATCCACGACGTCATGAAGAAAGTGTCTGATCTAGCTGTACTTGCGAGGGATTGCTTTACAAAGTCACGAGAGCTGCTTGTCCCAGGCATGGAGGAAAGTTTTGGGTACATTGGGGAGATCACTTGCCGTTTGCAGATAGTGGACTTTTTGCAGAGGTTTTATCCCTCTGGATACTTTGCCTACCTTGATGATGATGATGCACCTGGGGACGTTGTGGAATTCTTGAGCTCTTGCTTCTCTGAGTGTCATCACCTCATGGCTGCATGCTTGGACCGCTGCACATATGAAGACCTGATGAGAAATGACAGTTTCTTACAGTGCATTAACTGGTTCAACGTGCTGTTCAAAAATGCCGGAGAGGCGCTGCAGAGGTGGGAAGGGGCTGACAGTATTCGAAGCAGAAGAAGCAGGATTGCTGCCTTGAAGATCAAACACCACAACCTTACCAAACAGAACAAGAGAACCTTTCTCAGCTTGGAGAACATCCATTCCAAGGATGACATTGCCCACATCATTGAGATGTTTGAATGCACTTTTCAAGAGGTCTATGAGCAGAACCTACCGATGGACATCGGTGTGGAGGTGAAAGATTGGCTGCTGGCTATTCGACATGTGTACTGTAGCCAGTCATATCCTCTGGAGAATGTTCTGCTTCAGGTACGCCGTTGGTATGAAAAGAGTCCCAAGTCCCCTCTCGCTGTGTACTACCTGTATGTGCTGAACACTGTCTTGGCTATTGGGAAGAAGAAACAGTCTGGCTCTAGCCGATACTTCGCAGAGTCCAAACGTCTCCTTCCTGAAATGAAGCAACTCAGCCGACTGGTCCACCGCTACGTCAAGACTCGTGAATGGCTTGGTGTGGAAGAAGGGCAGGGAATCCGCCGACTGGTTCACCGCAGCAAGCTTGGAGAGTGGAGCCAAGAACACAGGTTCTGGAAAGATCCGAGCAAGACGGCCTTGTTGGAAGTGAGGACAGGTACAGTGTGTTCCTCACGAGAGCAACTCCATGGGACGATTGAACTTGACACTGGGCATTACCACAGTGGAGAGCCCCTGAAGGTGTTCTTTGTCCCCAAAATCTTTGGCATGTTTGGAAAGAAATTTGAGAACAATCGTGTTCAGTTCTACATAGGGTTTGGCATCGATCGTGGCTGTGAGGCTTTCAACCTGAAAGAGCTACCGAAAGTTGCTTGCAACTTCTGCAAGACACCCACGGAGGTCCCCTCATTGGGACCCAATCGCACTGCTCGTTGTATGAAGTGCAAGAATGTTGTAAGGGCCCCTGGAAATGACTAGGACAATGGAATCTTTTGCCTAATAAATTCCTGCAGGTTGTTGAATGCAATTTGTGTTTGGAAGGGATATTATGAGGAAGTTTTTATAGATAAAGAGTCCTATATCCTTCTCCCTGTTGCCCTACACAGTAGCCAGCTGCCAGTAACACAAAATTTACCTCAGCAGAGTCTATAACTGATTTCTTCTGCCTCCTGTACGACACACCCTGTCTCACCATACTTATTATCATACTACTTACCCACATTTCTCAGCAATGCGTCAGACACTATTGCGTGATAATGTTGATGTCTATTTTTTTAGAGGAATCTTTATATCATCAAATACCACCGAAATATTTTCAGCTGCATTGTGAATATCACATTTACTTATTATTAAAGAGAGATTGGGAAAATTTAATGATCTACTGGTTGGATGTTTCTATTTTTATACTTCTTACAGGATTAAAGATGACAAAAACCATAATATATTTTATGATATTCAGAAGATGTACAGATGGGTTCAGTCACTTGGTGTGCCTATTCAGATTCTGTATCAGATTTTATACATGACAAGATGGAAATTTTAGACATTTCTGGCTTTTTATCAATATGTTTATGTAGAACTTTTAAAAGTCTTGATATTAACTGCTTAATAAACTCAATACATGGATCAATGTAGGTACACATCAGATTCAGAGTTGCCTGCATAGCTTCAATTTGATGTGTACTAACCTGGATATTCAAGACTTTTTTTCAAGCAAGGTTTCAGTTTAGATGAGCAGAAAATCATGTGGCAGTATATGTGTGAGCAGCATCCAAACATGTGCCTCCAGATTGTGTAAAAGTGACAATCACCATCAACAAAAGTGTACTACTAGTACAGTATATTGGAACCATAAGGCCCAATTTTTCCAATGAACTTGATGGAATTTGTAATAAACTGTTACTGTTTTGGCTTCCATAATCTTGACCCTATACTTAATTATATTGGTGATGTGAAGTGATATCTGCATTAGCCAGTGAAAGGCAGTGCTGAGAAAATTGCAGCTCACTATGTTGTCATTGTTAAAAAAGTTTGTTTTGAAGAAAAAATAATGTATTTGTAAGGATGATAAAATGTATTTTTTTGTTACATACATACATACATGTATGTAGAGCAAGTTGGTGTGTTACGCCGAAAGGCGGTTATACCGGCTATACAGATACAGATACAGAAGTTAAGTTCTACAACATTATTTGTAAAATGTCAATGTACATGTACATGTAATTCATGTTGTTTTACTAATTCATGTGTATGAAAGTTTTGTGTGCACAGGGACACCTGTTAAACAGGTCACCAATCTGAGTGTGATCTACTGGTAAAATAAACATGACATGAGCAACATTCCTGTAAGGTTTTCATGGCCTTTTATGTATGGGACCAAAGAACTTCCTTGATGGAACCAAAGCCATTTGCTGTTGGTATAATAGATAAGGTTACTAGTATATTGTGTTGCTATTTTTTGTCATCATTGGGAAGTGTTGTGATACTACAAATCATGTGGGACATTTGGTATTTTTGCATTTAAAGTTTTCCTTGTATTATAAGCATGGTTGTGGTGAAACTATATTGTGTGACAATGACATTCCCAGAAATCTTGTCAAATAGAACAGAATTGTGTGCATTGTTTAGTACTTCATATGTATTATAATGGTGAATGTGGAAAATGGAAATAAAACTGTACATACAAATGAGCCGGCCTCATGGACTTCATGTGGAAAGGACTAGGACATGCATGTAATTATACACACCATCGATACAGTACAGTACTGTACCACAGAACACACTAGCTAACTCACCTTCTGAAACTGATCAAAGCCCAATGTCCCAGGGCAAATGGCCTCCATATACTAGTCTAAGGGTAAATGCTACATTTTGTCTATTGTCACCTATTGTTGCGGAAGCCCTTTTTAATAGGAAGGCCTGATTCGGGCTTACACTTTTCATTACCCTCAGCTGAGGATAATGAAATGTAAGCCCGAATCAAGAGTTGCCACAGCTAGGCCTGTGACGCAGTGACGGTGACTACAAATGTCTCTAGTACAGGTTGAGGCACCCTCCGTGAATGCCTTGAAAGCAAGGTTTGCATCTCCGTGTAGTATCACCCAGTCAAGTACAACTACACATCATTATAACAAGCACACAAATAGTTGGTCGACGAGGAGACAGAGCGGTCCAAATTCATGGACAGACGTCCTTCCCGACCGTACTCTTCTATACTCCTATTTACATACGTGAGCACGTAACGTTTTACTACTGACCTGACCTGCAGGTTACTTTTTGGGTTGTACCACTTAAGTTCCTGATGGGTGCCATTCACACCAATGAGGTTAGAACCTCCTTGTTCACACCAGCTGTATGTTTAGGCACTTACATATATTTGCAATGAATAAACTTACCATCGTTAATTTTTATGTGCTGTTCTTTATGACCACTATTATTATCAAATATTCAGCCGAATAGTTCTTTCAGGACCCCCCTCATTCCGAATGGAAGAGGCCTGACCCGACTGCGCAGCTGACCTCACTTCCGCGTACCACAAGTATCCTTGGCTGGGCCGGGCCGGGTGTGTTGTCTTACTGTCTCCTGTGGTTTGATTAATGTTTGTTGTCCCTGTTTGTGTGTTATACGGTACGAAACCACTCTGCTTATAAACCATGGATGAAATCAAGTCCATGCAGCTCTGTGAGTATTTTAGAAGTGTTGTATTGTAAACCCAACTGGGAGAGTGCAACATTGAACTTGCAAAGACTTTGAGTTTGAACTACTTGTTGTGCTAGTTCGCCAAGATGTAGAGGAGCCTGTAAAATATTTACATTGCGATGCATGAGGTCTTGTGCGCTTATCCTTGATATGTGAAATAGCCACCTGTTCATGTTAACGGTGTCCCCTCTTGCAAATTTGGTTTCCGGATACCTTAGCTTAGCTTAGCTTTGCATGGCTTATTTCACAGCACTGAAATATAAAATGTTTACTCTATTTAACGCCCAAGGTTGTGCTACCCCGGGATATATTTGTAATAGAACCTTATTGAGGAAACAGCAGTTTGGGAAATGTTTAATATCGTGTCACAAATTTTCTTCCTTCGCAGATTCTCATGTAGGGAGAATTTACAACGAACTGAAAGAGGTAAGAGTCAACTTCATGCCTACAAGACGCCGTTATTTTCTTTCCTGCTAGTGCCGAAGGGCAATCATATGCAGCTGGACCCAGATTACGATCTCGGGACATTTAGGGTCATGGACCTGCAGGTTAAAAAACAACATGAAGCTGTTTTGTCGTCAGAACGTCCTTGCTAATACTCACTCCGAGTCACTTGGGTTTACCGGTAGTTGTCTTAAGGTCATTATGGTCACTTATTTAATCAGTCTGATCAGTGATACTAAAAACTGAGGTGCAGATAATCAACAACAGGACTCGTCACAAGTTCTTTATTGTCCAGTTATGAGGGCCGCTAGCCCTTCATTTAATAGCCTCCGGCTAGTAGGGCAGTCCTGGCTGTAATGTTATAACGTTATCTCTTCAATTAAGGGTTAATGCCCCGCCCCGAGGTGAATATGGTGTGATAAAGCCTTGTCAGTTGCTATGACACCG